>NW_020837946.1:37343441-37680876 GCF_003676395.1 Aethalodelphis obliquidens | reverse complement strand
TTAAACATCTACCTTCCAGGCTCAAGTTTTCTAAAAAATACACTTTAAGACTCATTCTGAATGGAGATACTAATTGCTCCTAACTTAAAAGGATTCTTCTATTAAATGACTTAATTTTTTGTTAAAAAAAAAAAAAAACAGATTATTTCTGAAGGAGACATCACTAATCTCCCGTAGAATGGATTTAAAGCAAAGGCCTAGGTGTTTCAGAAAATGGCACAAGAAAAGAAGGGGGTATAAGGCTCTACACATAAATAACAAATCGAGAAGCTCATATTCTGAGCCAATTATTTCCTATGAAATTTGAGCAGCCACATGCCCCTAGTGCAAGACTTCCATGTATCCCCAATAAACAGTGAACTGTGCTGTGAGGGGCTTCAAACCTTCTCAACCTTTTTTTCAACACAGAATGTGACAAAGTGAGAGAGTGGCATGGACATATATACACTACCAAAGGTAAAATAGATAGCTAGTGGGAAGCAGCTGCATAGCACAGGGAGATCAGCTCGGTGCTTTGTGACCACCTAGAGGGGTGGGATAGGGAGGGTGGGAGGGTGAGATAGGGAGGGTGGGAGGGTGGGAGACTCAAGAGGGAAGAGATATGGGAACGTATGTATACGTATAACTGATTCACTTTGTTATAAAGCAGAAACTAACACACCATTGTAAAGCAATTATACTCCAATAAAGATGTTAAAAAATAATGATAATAATAAATAAATAAATAAATATGGTCTTGTCTCTGGTGAAAAAAAAAGACAAAGACTATACAAAGAGAGGAAGAAAAAAAAAAAAAAACTGGACTCATGCTGTGGGTGCCTCAGGAGGTGTAGAAAATAGAGAAGTCAGTAGATGTCTCCAAATCTCAGAGAGCAGCCTGCCTTCATAAAAATGGAGGAGAAAGTGAAAACATGAATCCAGCCCCTAAGAAACAAGCACACCGCTTGCACAGGTTTAGGGTTTAAAACGCAGGTGCCTGAGCTTAAGCAGATTTCGGGACTGGCTTGGAGGCAGCTTCAGTAACTGCAGATTTCTTTACAGTCAAGGTAGTCAGCTTTCTTTTAGGTCACTGTGCAAAGGAAGTCAGTTAGCCAAACATGGGTACCAATGCAGACCCACAGAAAGCTGGATATTTGCCAGTTCAATGATTCGACAATAGTTTTAAGAAGTATTCTTTTTAAAAAAAAGTTAAAGCCACACAGAATATTTTTACTTGATAAAACTTAGAATCCACACACAACACTAGTCTGCTTTTTACTGATTATTATAAATCTTTAGGAAAAAACCGTCATGACTTTCTTCAGTTCCATTTTCCTGCTCTTTTTCTTTTAGTATCTTAAAACACATTTTTTGCACAAATATTTTTTATTGAGGTAAAATATACATAACATTAACTTTATCAGTTTAAGCATTTTCAAGTGTACAATTCAGTGGCATTAACAACATTGTTATGCAACCATCACCACTATCTCCAGAATTTTTCTATTATCCTATATGGAAGCTCTGTACCTATTAAACAACAACTTCCCCCTTGCCTCCTACCCCTACGCCTGGTAAGCACTATTCTACTTTCCATTTCTACGAATTTGACTACCATATAAGTGGGATGTTGCAATATTTGTCCTTTTCTGTCTGGCTTATTTCAGTTAGCATAATGTCTTCGAGATTCATCCATGTTGTGGCATGTTTCAGAAATTCATTCCTTTTGAATGCTAACATTCCATTGTATGTATATACACATTTTGTTTATACATTCATCTGTCGATGGACATGTGAGTTGTTTCCATCTTTAGGCTATGTGAATAATACTGCTCTGATCATTGGTATACAACTATCTGTTCAAGTCTCAGCTTTCAATTATTGTGGATATATATGCAGAAGCGGAGTTGTTGGGTCAAATGTCTTCACTGCTGCATGCAGGCTTTCTCTAGTTGCGGCAAGCAGGGGCTACTCTTCATTGCGGTGCCCGGGTTTCTCACTGCGGTGGCTTCTCTTGCTGCGGAGCACGGGCTCTAGGCGTACGGGCTTCAGTAGCTGTAGCATGTGGGCTCAGTAGTTGTGGCTCGGGGACCGGGGATCGAACCCGTGTGCCCTGCACTGGCAGGCGGATTCTTAACCACCGTGCCACCAGGGAAGTCCTCAAATGGTAATTCTATGGTATATTTTTTGAGGAAATGCCATACTGTTTTCCACAGCAGCTGTACCATTTTTACATTCCCACCAGCAATGCACAAGGGCTGCAGTTTCTCTGTGACCTAACCAACACTTACTCTTTTCTGTTTTCTTTTGATAACAGCCATCTTAATGGGTATGAAGTGATATCTCATGGTGGTTTTGAGTTGCATTTCCCCAGTGATTAGTGACCGTTCCAGTTTCTTTTAAATGGTGTTTCAAAATACGTCTTCTTATTTTGTTTCGGTATCTCTTTCTATATGACAGAAATGTAGTCACTGCTCTAAGTAGATAATCATGAAATGCTCTGGGAGCTCTGAAAAACTTCCAACACACTCAAACTAAGAAGCCAAAGTTTCCATTATCTAGGTCTCAACCAGTGCCAAATCCCTGGGGCCTGGACATAAAGGGTACTTCCAAAAATTCCTTCCAGGTTCTTAAAGACGAGGTAAAACAGCCTTAAGCACAGTCCTCCTATATTGCCAATAATGTCTTTGTTGTCAAGGAGATTAACTAGCTAGCTGAGTGAGAGGAAAGCAGGATGGGCCCAGGGCTCTGGGGTCATGAGGCTGGTGCGCTGAGTCAGGTACTCCTACTCCTACCCGAGGCCCTAGTTGATCAGCTCCTGCTCATGCATGCACACACGTGTGTTCACGTGTGCACACGTGCATTCTCTGGCACCCCTCCCAAAGCCACAGCCTAACAACACAACCCAGCAATAGATTCAACCTCCTCATTATAAAAGTAACTTCGTAAACCTGAGACGCGAAGACAAATTCAGGCACTTAAAAGATCTTGGAATTAAAAGTCCTGCTGTGAGATAACTCCTTGTGAAATTCTCTGCATCTCGGTCCCTCTTTGTCCAGCCCGCCATGACTCTGCAAATCCTATAAATAATCTCTCCTTCCCTTCTTCATCTAAGCTAACCTGTCTTTAGGCTGCCTGAGAAAATTTCCCTTTCACATCTTTTCTCTTCCTTTTTCTTTATTAAACTGTCCTCCAATTCACAGTCTTTAATTCCACGGGCAACATGCATACGCTGCAGACCCCTGTGTGCTAGAGGCTGAGCTTGGTGCTGGTGATACCATGACGCGAGCAGCAAGGACTCTCCATGGAGGATGTCTGCCTTCTCTGGGTTCCTACTTTACCTAAAATCCTGAAGTATCTCTGGGGGCTTATAACCACTCTTTGTTCACCTATAAACAGAGGGTCACTTATACTATAACTCACTGAAAAATAATGTGGTGCAATAAAAAGGCCATGCAGCCTCATAGGTCCTTGAGCAAAATCAAGCATCTCGGCGGCCTCCCCAGAAAAATGCTAATAATACCTTTCCTGGAAGCAGAGACCTGAACCAAACAGTCTTTTATAAGGAAATTCATCAAAGGCTTTCTTGGTAAGAACAACAACAATCAAAAAGACATAGACAGTCTTTTCTAAAAACTTTCACCCAAAGTCTCTATGCTAAAGAGGAAACTTTGATGCCAGCTGATACCCTGTCTCTTCGGTAGTAGCTGTCATTACCGCTGAGTCTCCTGAAGAAGGTTTAAGGTGGAGTGACAACAGGGGACCCTAGAGACTCTGAAACTTCACGGCCAAACCAAAGAGCAGAACAAAGCTGGAGACACAATATATACTACTACTGAGCCAGCAAGAACACTTGCCTCGTATCACACAAGAGAAAAGGCCTGCTAACTTTTCATAGATGGCCAGAAGAGACAGCCTGCAAGTCTAGTTCACCCTTACGAGGAAAACAGAATCTGAAGCTCAGATGTCAAAACCACCTTTGCTGTGTGTGATGAAATAAGAGAAAACCCAAGGGCAAAATGCAAACACGCACACCACTAGGAATCTCAACTAAAAATCTGTAACGTATGGTATGTGCCAGGCTTTGCAGTAAGAATTTAGGTATCAGCAACGGCTCACTTCCTACCGACAAGAACAAAATATTCACGTACTTTTATACAAACCAACCTTCCTGACCATACAGTAGTTCCCTCTGATAGAGCATTCTGGGCAGAGAGCAGGAAGCAAAATCCAGACAGGAAGTAGCCAGAAAGAAGAAACGGCAGAGCTTTCTGGCACTATCTTCTTGTAGAAAAAACAAGAAACATCACTCTTATGTTTTAATAAAATTACTTTAGAACCCAGACCCTAAAATTACTTATTAATATGGTTACTCACAGGGGGTGGGGGAGTTATAAATGAGTCTGTAATGTTTTGGCTCCATTCCTAGGATTTGCATAATCAAGTCAGCCCTAATTACAGACCACTAACAACTGCAGAATCAAATTCCCATCCCGAATGAAAAATTTTGACCTATTCCCCAGAGGTTGTCCTTTGAAGGCTTTTCTCACTTTGATGCATATGGATTTGCGCTAATGGAAATTCTCTGTGAAAATTCCAACTTGCCAAAATGAGTCCATTCTTTCCACAAAAGAACGTTTAAAGAAAGTATAATGACTTTCAACTTACGAATGACAATACACTCAGAAGGAGAAAGTCTTTCCTTCTACCTGGCACCCATCTCATCCATATAAGATGAATCTCATATTGTCTTCATCATCCCTCCATCGAGAAAGGTAGGAAACACCTGGGGACTTCCTTCACATCTTTTAGAAAATGAGAACCTTATCTTAACTTCTCCCAGACCCCTGAGGGTAAAGAGAAAAATCACCTTTTTATAGTTCAGGAAGTCAAAATCCATGACTCCAGATAACAGGACAAAATACTTAGGATAAAGTTAACAGGTCAGATTTCATAGGTTCTTTAAAAATAAAAATTCATCATAATGTCGATGTAGATTCATCAGTTGTAACAAATGTACCACTCAGTGGGGATGTTGATAATGGGGGTTATGCACGTGTTGGGGGGGCAGGGGGTATGTGGGAAATCTCTGTACCTTCCTCTCAAATTGGCTATGAACCTAAAACTGCTCTTTAAAAAAAAAACTCTCTCTCTCTACACACACACACACACACACGCACACACACACACACACACACACACTCTGCTTTAAAAGAAACTAAACTTTCTCAAATTTGTAGTAGTCATTACCACTTACAGAATGAAAATGATAGTTGGCTCAATGACAAGAAGGGTGAAAGAGTCAGCCGCCAAAAAAAACACTGAGAAAACCCAGTAAGACTCCTGCAGAATTGAGTCCTCATAGAATTGTTCTGTCCTATATCAACCCCTAATCTCCCTCTAGCCAAAAACCCAACTAAGGGCAAACACATCATTAACCCATTCCACACACCAGATAGCTTTTTCTTATTTTAGTCACAGAAATGCAAATGCACTTGCTTAAGTAAAAGCTTTCTTAAAATGAAAGCTTGCGTTGTCTCCTTTTTTTTTTCTTTACTGCCCCTGCCTTGTCTAATAAAAATGATTGAGTGTTTTGTTCTGTGACTCTTTAACTCCTAAGTGTGGGATATCTCACATGCAGAGAGTACTGCAATTGAGACCATTTATGAACAGAGCACATTAAATGTTGCCATGAGAATACCACAAACCAATAGGTATCACTTTTCTTTAACATTTGAAAGAGCACATGATTCCATGATATTAAAAAAAAAAAGACAATATTGTACAACACAGGGAATATAGCCAATATTTTATAATAACTATAAATGGAGCATAACCTTCAAAAAAATTGTGAATCTCTATATTGTACGCCTGTAACATTTAATATTGTACATCTACTACACTTAAATTTTAAAAACAAAATAAATGGTTTTTTAATCCTATTTCAACCCTTTGGCTTTATTAGCAGCATAACAGAAGAGTTCTAATCCGAACCACCTATGTTTTCATAAACTGAACTCCAGTAGTGAAAGTATTTTATCACACCCTCCAAGGGCTAAAATTTAAAACATATTTGGCTTGAGGCAATTAAAAATCCATCTAGAATCTATACTCCATAAAGCATATGACATATCCCTGTATAAAAAAAAATGAACTTTAGTTAAAAAAAAAAAAGAAGAAGAAAGAAATCAAATGCTCACTCTCCAAGCAAAAAGTCACAAACTGGATGCAGGCCAGGAAAAAGCTGTACATGAAGGCAGCAAAGTGACTGCTCGGGCAGGTGGAACCTATCTGAGGATATGGTGGCTGCCTGGAGACCAACCAGAGGTGACCATCTAAAAAATTTTCCATCAAACACCACCATTTTCAGTTCTTTCTGATTAAGGATCAAAATAAAAGCTGCGGTAGCTGTTTCATTTTGATCATTTAGAAAGCCCCAAGTAACAGCTAAGAGATTTCTATAACATTGCCAGAGGGAAGGGGGGCAAAAGGAAAATTACACTTGAAATTATATCCTTCAGAGATCCAGTTAAGCCACTAATGTACAAGCCATGGGTGAGGAATTCATTTTAGGACTGATTACATGAACGTTAAATCACTCCATTTTTTTTAACCTTTCATATTTAAAATTTGGACTTTTTTACCCCTTATTTTTTTTTTTTTTACCCCTTATTCTTTACACAACTGAACAATGGTCCCAAACCAGGAACTTGAACTTGGAAGTGGGAAATCTTCCAGTCTGAGCATTGAAGAGTGTCACTAACCCCTGTATAACCTCAGGCAAGTCATTACACCTCTCCATTCTGCCATTTCCCCACCTGCAAAAAAACAAACCACAATTCGTACTTCCTGTTGTGATGAAAAATAACTAGGGTAAGTCAAGCTCCAAAGAGACTTTCAACATGGTATATGACATTCATGCAACCAGTTTTGAAAGTCTTAGAAATAATCTCTTCCATTTAATCTATTTACAACATAGAAAAACTTCCCATATAATCTATTAAAAATAATAAAGGAAAAGGCTTGGCCCTCTCAAGTCATAGAGAATTATTCACTCTGGATAGCCTAGTTTTCTAGATTAATCTCCAAGAGGGGAGAGGGCAGGGATTTTGTATTTTGCTTTGTAATATATCTTCAGCACCTAGAACAGTGTCCAGCACATAATAGGTACTCATTATATATTAGATGAACAAATGAATAAAAGTTTAGCCCTCATAAATGTGGGAATGCTTTTTATTTTAGCCATTTCAGGTGGAGATTTCCTTAAAATGTGTACTATAGTAGCACCCTCTCCTACCTTCTTTAAAAGATTATAAAGATAGTAATCGCACACTTTGCCGACAGCAGAAGGTCACCGTTATATACATCCTATACTTCAAAGATGTTCTTAGCATGCTTTAAAATACTAAATCACTCCAGCATTTTTTATGCAATTTCTCAGTTATTTTATGCTTTTGTCATTTTTCCTTACTTTCGCTCTCTGTTGGGTTATCATTTCTCCCTATTGTAAACAGCCTAAAATTGGCTGTTTCTGGGTTACTGCACACTTAAAAGGCAATCAACCACAGCAGTATGTCTCAAGTAAAAGCACAAGTCTCGAAGTGAGAGCCTGGGAGTAAAGAATCCTTAGACCTTGCAATATCTAGGTGTGCCTGATCTCAAGCTCTGGTTTTCAGACTACTTCCTGGCTCTCCACCTTATTTTGGATAGGTAAGAGGCCAGAAAGCCAAGTTCCAAAAAGGGCATTTTAAATGAACTTATGCTACTTCAGTACGACATTTCCAGGGGCTAAGAGGCGATTTGTTCCACTAGGCAGGGTATCTGGAAATTATGGCCCCAGATAACTGGTGGTTATCTGAGTAAGCAGCTGGTCTAGGGCTGGAATGGGGGTGTCCAAAACAAAACCCCTGGAGTGCAGGGAAGCCTGTCTGTCAGGAGTGGAAACCCCATTCTCGACACTGGGGTTCTGAGGGAGGAAGTCATTCCAGAAAAAGGAGGAGCTGAGAAAGAGTCATCAGAGTCGGGTGCAAGGTAGACATGACAACTTAGGAACAAAACCAAAGCCCAGGGCTTCCCTGGTGGCGCAGTGGTTAAGAATCTGCCTGCCAATGCAGGGGACACGGGTTCAAGCCCTGGTCCAGGAAGATCCCACATGCCGTGGAGCAACTAAGCCCGTGCGCCACAACTACTGAGCCTGCGCTCTAGAACCTGTGAGCCACAACTACTGAGCCCGCGTGCCACAACTACTGAAGCCCGCGCGCCTAGAGCCCGTGCTCCGCAACAAGAGAAGCCACCGCAGTGAGAAGCCCGCGCACCGCAACGAAAAGTAGCCCCCGCTCGCCGCAACTAGAGAAAAGCCCGCGCGCAGCAACGAAGACCCAACGCAGCCAAAAATAAAATTAATAAAATAAATAAATTTAGAAAAACAAAACAAAAAAGCCCAATTTTCCAACGTGACACAGCGTCCCCGAGTTCAGCTGAAGCTCCTTAAATCCTCAAAGCCAAATGGAACAGGACCTACAGGTAGGGGTCAAATGTCTCAGGTTGTGGCAAAGCTGAGGAACCCAGCAGATTATGTCAGGAAAACAGGGGCAGGGGGCTGCCAACCACCCCTTTCTCCATGGTCCACAGGCATCACCTTCTCCAGGGCCCCAGGGCAAAGTGGCCTCTGTGTTTGATATGCCCAAATGGGTGACCTATAAGAGGGCATTGCCAGTGGGTGATACAGGGGCAGGAAAACCTAAGGCACACCAAAGGGACAACTGGCTAGCCTGGAGGAAGCTACATATGTCTCCCAAACACCTATATTTGTCTCAAACATACTATATATGTCACTCAAACACTTCTCTACATGCATTACAGTGCAGTAACCTCATTTATTCCCTGAAATAACACAGTTCTCAACATGGCAGTTATGAATGATAAGCCAGAGGCTCTAGGGGCAACTTAGGAAGTCCTTCAAAGCCAGGCTTTAGCATACATACCATGAAAATCTACTGATCTTTTTGAGAAGGGAAGAGCAAAAGTGGAAGTAGGGGTTTGGAAAGATAAATCTGGAGGGACAAGCATTGGAGATGAATTGGGGGAGGGGAAGCAGGAGCAAAGAGATCACATAGGTGACAACAGTTATCCAGGAATAACGTGATGAAAGCTCTGACGATTTTCAACTTTGGGTGAGAAAAGAGAGGGAACTATTGCTTATTTCTGTGAACCAAGCAAAATGCTGGTGTGTTTCACATTATCTCATTCATTCCTCACATTAAGTCTACAAGAGGAGTATATTATTCCCACTTTACAGATGAGGAAATTGAAAACCAGAGAGGTTGAAAAGAATTGCCACACAGCATGGGTGACAGGTGGGATTTATTCCAGAATGATCTGATTCTTAAATCCCACTCGCACCAAGTGATATACAGGGGACATGACAAGGAAGGAAAGAAGGGAGGGAGGGAGGGAGGAAAGAAGGGAGAAAAATATGGAGGAATGGAGTGAGGAGAGGGCCCTCTATGTCTGTATGCATCTGTTTCATGTGAATCATCAGCCTGCACTGAGGAAACAGCCTGCACTGAGGCCTTCCTCGCATGCATTGCTTTCAAAGAACAGAGTGAGTCCATCAGACTGAAGCAGCTGATCCACAGGGAACCTCCCTAATGCCAGAGAACTAGCATTTTTAAATGGTATTTTAAATAGGAATGACCTAAAGCTCCCTATATAACCTGTGGGTTGAATGCCCGGGGTCTTAAATCAGGCCCCATCTTACAGGGTCTTAGATTAGTATCGGTTTGGGAAAGAAATGTGATTCTTAGATAAAACATCAATAAGAAATGCACATTAGAAAAAAATCCAACAGTTCCATGAAAAATCATTAAGCTTTGAGGTGCTGTTTATTGATCTGGGTGTTACGTACACAGGTGCGTTCATGGAGATGTACACTTATACGTGTTCTCTTCTATATGTATAGTATGCTTCAATAAAAAGTGTTAAAATTGTCAGAGCAGAGTAATAGTTTATCCTTGCCCTATTCGAATGTAAACTGGCCTTTTATAAGCAATAAAGCAGGGTAAGTTTGAATATGGAGATAGAAGCCATTCAGACTCCTCTCTCCGAATGGAGATCCACTAAGAGAAGCACTCTACTCACAACCAGAAGGCTGTTGCCTTGGAAACAGGAGCTGTAACTACTGCAATCACACCTCGGGAGCAAAGATGGCCAAGATCTATTTCAATTCTTAGATGCCTCGAGGAACCGCAGATGACTGTAACTATGGAAGACGGCCGATCTGTAGTAATGAAGAAGCGCATGCCAGAGTTAGAGAGACTGCAATAAAGAAAGGAAAAAACAGAGAGAGGCGGGGACGGAGGAAGGAGAATATGAAATTCAAGTGCAGCAAGTAAAGCCCATCTAAGGACTGACTGGCTGCCAGGCTCTGGGATTCATTCATTTCAGTCAATCCGCCCTCTTTACCTTATGGTGACCTCACGGTACTACCTGCCAACCCCATGCCAGATGCAGGAAACGCAAAGCTGTATAAGACTGGCCCTTCTAGGGCTTCCCTGGTGGCGCAGTGGTTGAGAGTCCGTCTGCCAATGCAGGGGACACAGGTTCGTGCCCCGGTCCGGGAGGATCCCACATGCCGCGGAGCGGCTGGGCCCGTGAGCCATGGCCGCTGAGCCTGCGCGTCCGGAGCCTGTGCTCCGCAGCGGGAGAGGCCACACAGTGAGAGGCCTGCGTACCGCAAAAAAAAAAAAAAAGACTGGCCCTTCTGCAGGGAAAGGCATGCTCAGAGAAGTGCTCCACTCGAGGTACCAGTGCCTGGAACAAAGCGGGGAACCAACTACCCTCAGCATGAAACGGGTGCTGGAGGCTTCAGAGAGAAAGTGGCATCTTTTTAAAACTAGAATTAAAAGAATATGTGGGAGTTCCCCAGGCTGGGGTCGAGGAGGAGCGTCTCAAGCCAAGGGAATGCAGGTACAAAGGACAGAGGCATGACACAGCCCCATTCTGCTTCTCAACAGGGTGGCTACTGCAGTTCTGGGTGGGACAACTCCCCTTTGAGAGAATGTCCCACACACTGCAGGATATTTGCCATCTCTGACCCTACCCGCTAATCCCAACCGTTACGATAACTAATGTAACGCCCCCTACATTTCTAAAGGTACCAAGGAGTGCGGGTGTGCTACTGCTCGCAGCTGAGAAGCCCAAGAACCTAGGAAAACAGATGCGTGGCTGGAGCAGGGGATGGGATGGGTGGGAGGGTGGGAGCTGAGGGTAAGGCGCAGGTGGGGACCAGAATGAAGGGCCTTGCATCCCTGCCAAGGAGTCAGACTGTCTGCCAGACGTGGAGAAGAGACAACAGATTCAAAGTAGTTACGTAGGAGGCCAAGCCCATAAGACTTGGCAGCTCACGGGCTATGAGGAGGTGGGGAAGAAGGAAGAATGGAAGAATAAAGAATAACCCCCGCAGGTTTAAGCTGGGCCAACTGAGTAAACAGTAGTGGCACTAACCAAAGGGATGACTATAAGAGTCCGAGCAGGGCTGGAGGGGATGGGAAGGCGAGGTGGAAAAGGAGTCTGAGGCACACAAGTGACATCCAGGCGGAAGGTCTAAGAAGTAATAAACAGACGAATGCTGGGGGGAGACATTTGGGCTGGAAGTAAGAGAAACCTTAGCCTTTACTTGCTAAGCCATTCCAAGCCATTCCTCAAGGGGCCCCCAGGAGGAGTGTTCCCCAGGTTGCTAAACAAGCCAGGGAGAGGGGCAACTGCAGGTGAAAAAGCTGAGTGCCTGGAGCCAGGCATAACTACGTGGGCAACACAGCAGAAACCAGGCACAGGCAGGCAGGAGCTAAGGAAGTAGAGCCAGCTGGCTGGGTGGAGGTGAGCAGACTAGAGATGGAATGACTGAATACAGGTGGTTTGGAACCAGCTCCCCGTTGCTGAGTGTCTACAGCCACCCTTACACACGAATCTTGGCACATGTTAGAACGGTGGCTTTCCAACTTATACGCCTGTGACTCACAGTAAGAAAATAATTTGACATCTGAACCCAGGTTAGACACACCACACCAGGGCTGGCTACACGGGCGTGTAAGCTGGGCAGCTGCACAGGGTCCCGCGCTCAGAAGGGCCCCCCTCTTGGTTACGCGCTCTGCTGTTGCCATCTTGAAATCTCCAGTAATTTTTTAACAAAAGGTCCCCCATCTTCATGTTGTACAGGATCCCGCAAATTATGAGGGCGATCTTGACACAAATACCTTTAACCAAAGTTTCATAAAACAGTATCTCCCAACCACACGTGATATAAAATTATATTTTCTATTTTATTTTATTAATGCAGTTTTTTTTCCCCAGACCATTACATTCACAACCCACTCATGGGTTGCAAATCACAGTTTTAAAATACTCTCTTGGGGTAAGTCAATACTAAAGGTTTGTTTGTTTTGTTTGTGGTGGTGGAAGGGGTGTGCAGATTCTTTTGAAAATTTATATTCTCTTTCCTCCACAAAGAATTTGAGGCAGTATACAGAAAATAGTGAGGGTAGCTGAAGACAAAGGAATGGCTGAAATTAACCAAGGGAAGCAGAGAGTCAGAGAAGGATTCACGAGGAACCAACACTGAGTTGGGAGGTGGGGCACTGAGGAGGAATGGTCAGAAAGGTAAAAGGAAAACTAAGAAAAAATAGGCAAAATCAAGGGAGCCAAAGAGCTTCCAGAAGGGAGTAGTCAATGAGGTCAAGAGCCCCAGAGAATATCAGGCTAAGGTGAGAGCTGCATCCTGAGGCCATTAAGAAGGAACTATATCAGTCCTGGGCCACATGGGAGAAGCGTGAGTGCAGGATGCCAAGGGACCAGGAAGACAGAAAGCGGAGAAATCAAAGACAGCACACAAAAAGGAGAGATCAAGGAACTTGGAGGAAAAGCAGAACGGGGTAAATGTTTTCTTTTTAAGAATTCTGGGAGATTCAAGGGTGAGTAAAAATCTTCCAAGACCACCAACCATTCTTTCACTTAGAAGCCCTGCTCTCCACCATATTAAACATGTAAAAATATGCCCACCTCCCACATTAAATATACATTACTTTTATCTGCGTTATAACTATATATTGAGTTGAGTTGCAAGTGATTAGTTGACGTAAATGTTACGTTTTATAGGCATTTGATTAAACATATATTACCTTTTTAATATTTATTTATTTGGTTGCACCGGGTGTTAGTTGCGGCAGGTGGGCTCCCCAGTTGTGGCATGTGAACTGTTAGTTGCGGCATGCATGGGGGATCTAGGTCCCTGACCAGGGATCCAACCCGGGCACCCTGCATTGGGAGCGTGGAGTCCTATCCACTGCGCCACCAGGGAAGTCCCCAAAAATAGATAACTTTTGATTTTAAAGTTTTCTTTCAGTATTCAAGAGGCCGACATAAACTCTTTTTTTTCCTGATTTCAGACATATTTTTAGGCCTTTGAAAAGCTCACAGGACCAAGGCTCATAATTCCTAAGGATTAACGAAGGCTGGATGTCTCTGGGGCTTAAGGAAAGAAGTCTGGAGAGACTGAAGAAAGATGAAGAGAAAAACAAGTCAGGAAATACAAGAGGGAATGGACTGTGATAGACACAGAGCTGCTACAAAATGGTCAGAAGAGGCCGGATAACCCCATTTTTTTTAATGGCAAAGTCAGTGAATAAGCAATCCAAGGAAGAGAAACAGAGAAGGTCAATGAACGTATAAAAAGCTGCCTGCCCTCCTCAGCACTCACGGAAACTTCCATTTTTCACATATTGGATTGGCAAAATGTTGCAAGACTAAAGACCCCCCTAGAGCTAAGGGGGTTATGGGGAAGCAGGGCCTCCGAGACACTGCTGGGTGGAGTGTGCATTGCTAGAACTTCTGCAGAAGGTCATGGTGGCAGGCTCCAGTAACGGATACCCCCAGGATACGAGTCTAACCTCCTCACATGCACCACTCACTGCAGGTCTGTCTCCCTGGTCCTGTGGTCTTGGCATAAATTACCTCCTGAAAGAGGCCTTTGCTCTAATATGGAATCTTGCTTTATTTTACTCAGAGCCCTTATCTCTGCTATTTCCTACTTTATGAACGGCTTTACCTGTTTATACATAGCTTCCCCACCACCACAATGTAAACGTCTAGAAAGCAGGGAGCACCTCCCTCCCTCCCCCTTCCCCCTACCCTTTCTCTCATTCACCCCCTATTCCCAGCTCTGAGATGCCTGGAGAAGCACTATTTGGACTAACAATTTTCACTGCAGCATTGTTTTAGTAACAAAAACTGGAAACAATCTTGAAAGCCCATCAATAGGGGAAACGGTTGAATAAATCATGACACATCCACACTATGGAATATTATGAAGCTAGATACTGACCTGGGGTGGGAGGGATGTCCATAATATATTGTTTTGTGGATAAAGCAATTTATAAAATATTTAGAATCATACTTTCATTTAAAAGGAAAGGAAAAACCCATGTGGTCACTAGAGTTGCACATGTTTGAATAAGCACAGGGAAAGGTAGGAAAGGAAATGTACACAATGTTAATACTGATAGCCTTAAGGGTATGATGGCATTGGAGGGGACAGGAGATTTCATTGCTAAAGTGAGCTTATATTTTGTAATTTTAAAAAATTAAACTATTTTAAAAGAATTCTGGCCTCAAGAATATTAAACTATCATACTTTGTGTTTATTCCACCTGCTGGGGTTAACAAGGCTGACCACCCTAAGGGTTCACTGGACTTGCCTACGGCCAACCTCGTAGCCTAGTCATCTCCCACTTGATTTGTGAAAACGCCAAAATTATTCCAACACCCTGTAGCAGAAATGTCTTGCCTTTGATTAAAGACCGTAGTTCCCCCTGGGGGACCTGGAAATAATCTGAAAGTCTTTTCAATGGGCCACTGAGAGTCCAAACCGAAGGTGCCCAGCAAAGAGAGAGGAAGAGAGCAAAGGGTGGAGGACCCGGCCGGCGCACCTAGTGGCCAGAGCTTCCTGTGTGCATGTCAGGTTCCCAAGGCAGCTGCCAGCCACCGATTCTCTACCTGGCTGGAGACTGGGAAGTGATACTGTATCTGGAAGGCCCGAGGCACTCTTTTCAAGAGGCCCTAAATCAAAGGTCCTTGTCTCTGCCAAAAACAACCTATAAGGAAAATCTTATCACAAAACAAGCTCTCCAGCACATCAAGGATTTTTCTAATTAATTCCTTAAGCTGATCAAGTGATAAAGCTAGATATTTAAAAGGACTCAGATATTTCTACCTCACTGTGCTAATCTACCTGTACGCTACTCAACCATGAAAGAAACAGTATGAATGGGAGAGGCTTTAGCAGCTCACCTGTCCCACACAGCATGGGGCACGGCACCTCACATCAACCAAATGAATGGGACTGAATAAATGAAAGAATGGGGCTTCCCTGGTGGCGCAGTGGTTGAGAGTCCGCCTGCCGATGCAGGGGACACGGGTTCGTGCCCCGGTCCGGGAAGATCCCACATGCCGCGGAGCGGCTGGGCCCGTGAGCCATGGCCGCTGAGCCTGTGCATCCAGAGCCTGTGCTCCGCAATGGGAGAGGCCACAACAGTGAGAGGCCCGTGTACCACAAAAAAAAAAAAAAAAAAAAGAATGAATGAGAATCATCACGCTCACGTGGACATCATTGAGGGGACCTGACATTTAGAAGGCCTAGAATCCAATCGTCACTGAGATACTAGGTAGGTACTTAAACCATGGAAATTAGTGAACATTCTCTCAGCCTCAGTTTCCTCATCTATGAAATGGGAATGATAACTGTGCCTCTCCTAGGGCTACTGTGAGACACAAATGAGGATATACATGAAAGCCTGGGGTAGACGGAGGTAAGCTGCCCAGATCCCCCTTCAGGGAAGGACTTGCCTCCCAACTATGGGTAGTGTGATCGTACAAGGCCTCCAGCTACCCACTCCTTCAGGGTCTTCCTCACGGGCAGAGAGATGCCTCCCATGAGATCATGCCCTCCCTGTTGGGCCTGAGACAATCTGCATCTGGTGACTGAGGCCCAGCAGTTCTGGCCCAAAGCAGGACACCATGACTGCAAGTACTCACCCCAGGGTTTCCCACCAAGTTGGCTGAGGCCTTTTCAACCCCTTCCTCTGCCCAATCCTGCTTCTTTCCCTTCCTGGGTACCAGTTTCTAATGAGCATCTTCCACCCCAAATTCCATGCATCTGCTTCCAGAGAATCCAACCTGCAACAAAGCCCTTGGGCTGTCTACAGTACCTCACAGCTTCCATAATGTGACAAAGAGCAAAGGCCAATTCTGGTTTAGGAAGAAAAAAATATATCATGCTCATAAACTTTTTTTTTTTTTTTGCATATGTGCCATTTATTTCAAAATATTCCAAGTCTGGTAATTCATTCATATTCACCACATGTGTACACAACATCATGTCCCGGGGCCAACCTGCTGGGGGCCACAAGGGCTCTGTAATGATCATAGTTTAGGGCTGATGTCTATCTCCTTGGTGTGGCTCTTGGTGGGGTGTCATGTCCCTAGAGGCTTTGGAATTGGGTAAGCAGCTTTTGGTTGTTACACTGATTGCAGGGCTCTGCTGGCATTTGTGGATGGGGAAGCAGAAATGCTAAATGCCTACAATGCTCCAGAAGGCCCCTCTTGATAATGGATTGTCCCATGTCCCACACGACTTTCAAAACAGAGAACAAAAGTTTATATCATCATCTGAATCTAGATCTCAACTCTACATTTCATAAAAATGTTTTGTTCAGTTTTAAATACACTGAATTTTCTAAGAATTCAATTATCCTATAAATCGAGGGAAAGGTGTACTTTATTCTATTGAGGACTTTACCAAGAGTTTTTTTTATCATCTCCAAAAGTCATGACAGTTTCAGAAGTGTCACTTACGATTATTGAGTCACCTCTATAACATACCTGTGTTGGTATTTGTAGCTATCTTAGTCTTAGTGATAAACATAAAGATTTATTTAGCCTTTATTTCTAAGGTTTTATATGTGATTTCTGATAATATTCAATTGAATTAGTCCTTAAATCCAAACTGATTTATTATAAGAGCAAATATCTCTCTCATTATGTCTTCTAATGTAACTGTGCACATATTGAAATACAAGCTATTTTATTATGAATTATTTTCATGTTACTTCTCTATATTCCAGTTAGAGGCTTATGTTGTTGTTGTTGTTTATACTGTGTGTAAGTGAGGCCTATTATCTGTGAGTTTCATTTCAGGAAGTAAAGAGGATGTTACAAAATATATAAAAGGGGATGTTAGGTTTGATGGCTTATAGAATTGATTCTAAAACTGGGGTGTGAGACCCACCCTCAGCAGAAACATCTGTGGCGTTCATAAAAAAATCAAGGTTCCGGGCTTCCCTGGTGGCGCAGTGGTTGAGAATCTGTCTGCTAATGCAGGGGACACAGGTTCAAGTCCTGGTCTGGGAGGATCCCACATGCCGCGGAGCAACTGGGCCCGTGAGCCACAATTACTGAGCCTGCGCGTCTGGAGCCTGTGCTCCGCAACAAGAGACGCCACGACAGTGAGAGGCCCGCACACCGCGATGAAGAGTGGCCCCCGCTTGCCACAACTAGGGAAAGCCCTCGCACAGAAACGAAGACCCAACACAGCCAAAAATAAATAAATAAATAAATTTATTAAATAAAAAAAAAAAATCAAGGTTCCTAGGTTCCAACCCAGACTCACCAGAGTGTTCTCTGGGGCTAGAACCCAGGAATCTGTATTTTTTCAAAGCTCCTCAAGTGATTCTGATACTCATCCAGGCTTTGTAGCCACAGCTATGGAGGAGAGAGGGGACACCAAGCCATCACCTAGCCTGGAGGTGTAACCATAACATTAGGCACTTAATCGGCAAATGTGTACTAACAAAGTGCTATGGGAATTCAAGAAAGGGAGATGCTAGCCTGGGGGAGGTGTCTTGAAGAGGGCACACTGGCGTGGGGATCTGAAAAACAGTGATCCCAGGAGCCTCATCTCTGGGGAGCATCACTGCAGGAGACCTTTACATAAAATGACCTCTGTCAATACTCATGGCTACCCTCTGGGTAAATATCATTCCTGTCCAGGTCTTTCAGAAGAAGATACTGAGGCCCAGGGAAGTCAGGTAACGTAAGGTTTCAAACTCAGCTCTTGCAGCCCCAGAGGACAGGGCTTAACCATCCAGCTAACACTTGGGACCTGGCCCAGGGGAAAGGAGGTGGGTTTGGGGGAGGGCCCAAGGATTTTCAAGAAGGATGATTTCTATTCAAAAGCTGCATTTCCATCTTGCTATCTGCCTTGTCACCAACATTCAGGATGGCAAAAGGATATCACCGTGATGAGGGATTCTGAACACGTATCATTCACATAAGGCTGGAAACACTCTAGGAGAACAGGCATTCAGCAGTCACCACGCTAATGAGCCACGAAGCACAGAAAAGTAACTTGATTGAGGCAACAGCAAAATGGGAGGAGGCTCCGAATGAGACGCTCTCTGGTTGCTTCCCCTGATCTAGCAACAGCACAAAGCAGCTTCTGCTTAATCAATTCCCACCTAACCAGGGGGCCGTCGTGGCCCCGTCTCCCAGAGCTGCGAATCGGCCTAATAGTGAGTGACTGCAGCAATCAGCAGGGCACTGGTGGGAAGGGCGGGGGTGGAAACATGCTCGGAGGAAAAGCGATTGGCTAGTGCTAAGGGGTTAAGTGGTTTTTAACTATCGCTGTTAAATTGCAAGTGCTAAGCTTCCCCATTCTAACGCAGAAACTGTCAACAATGAATAGAAATGAAGATGAAATGCATCCGGTTGTTCTTATTCTTACATCCTAGGTGTGCATCCAGGTAGATACAAAACTTATTTTTTAACACTTCATAGGGAAAGGTCAAGGCTCTTCGTAAGCCAAGCCAAACATTTCTCAAACTCAGACACTGGGAAGTTCGCGTGCGTTTAGAATCACTTAAGGAGCTTGTGAAAACACAGATGGCTGGGCCGCCCCCAGAGTTTCCCACTGGGTAGATCCTAGGTAGGGCCCTAAAATTTACCTTTCTTAACAATTTGCAGGGGGTGCTGTTTCTGCTGATCTGGGGACCACACTGTGAGAACCACTGCTCAGAATGTCTCAGGTGCCATTTGGAAGAGGGAGTGGGAGAACGAAGGAGCAGCTGAAGGGCGGAGAGGGAGCGAGGTGATCTCAGCAAGCAACCGAGGGTACCCTTAATAACACAGGGAAGCTTCCATGTACTCTTTAAACCAATGATTTGGCATTTTGTTTAAGAATAAAGAGGCTATAACCATAAGCAATAGCATAATGGCTGCCACATGTCTGTGGAGAATGAGGACGAAATGGCAAGGAAAACAGTGGAGGCCTGCACTTTTCATAGATGTGAAAAGAGATTGGCTAATCAAAGGGGAAGTCAGAATACGTCACCAGGGACAAGAGGTCCCAGATCCAAGATAGCTGAGTAGCTACTTCTCTGTCTACAGGACTCTAAGGAAAATTCACTGGTTCTACATTGCTCCTTCCCAGTGTCGACCTATGTTCCCACTATGACTGATAACCCTGGGTCCCCAGTTGGAAGAGGACCAGGCTTCTGCAATGAATGAAATCTTGGTCTGACCGAGATTCAGCACCCAGTGGCAAAATCAAACTTCAGGTTCTTTTGGACCAGCCTTCACCAACCTGGCAGAGGCGATGCAGGTAGGGCAGGACCAATTATTCCACGTATCACCATGGGCAATGAGGATTTCTCCTGCTGAGCTGGTGCAAGACTAACACCAATGTACCACACCCCATTCCCACAGCTCCCCAACTTCCAGGTGCATTGTCTGGAGACCAAATGCTTCTGGAGGAAGATTTCCAATCAAAGCACTACTTTGTGGCCCCAGCTTATATTAACCAAAAGACCAAAGGCTCTCTGACCATCAGCTCTTCCCCTCCATCCTCTTCCCTTCCCTCAGGAAGGGCATGTGGGTCAGCAGCAAGCAAGTGCCTCAAATCTGCGAGGCAGAGACCCTTGGCCCTGGAAACATTCGGAGCAGAAACAGGTGGTGTGCTCTGGAGCCAACATTCAAGAGAACGAACGTACCTCCTCCACAACTCTAAGAATCCCTCCACATGGAATTCTCATTTGCATTGCATTGCAGTCAGCGGTTCTCCAGTTCTTCCACATCCCTTCAAAGACTAGGCTCTCATATTGTGTGTTGTGAGTAGATCAGGCTAAGAGGGTTTTTTTCTTACGGTTTCAGGCTGGATAATATTTCATGACTGCAGGGCTGAGCTTAGCAGTGATGTATTTAAGAGTCGATTGCATATCCATCATTCAGCCCACACTTCAAGGACTGATATTGCCTCCTTGGATTTAAGAGAAGCTGGTAATAAAAACATTTCCCTCTCCTAACAAGATCATGAGGGTCAGTTCCTGATACAATGCCAGGGGGCCCACCTGCATACAATAAAAATGCATTTCTAACTGAGCGATAGCTCAAGAAACACACAGTCAAGGCAGTAAATAAGCCCTTGGTGCTCTACATCGTGGTTAGATTATTTGTCCTAAAACACTACTTTGCACACATCACAGCCCTGATCAAGTCTTCCATGGCTCCTCATGGAACCCAAACTCCTCAGCGTTTTTTCTGGGGCGCTGCCCATTCTCTCCAATCCATCTCCCACAGTCACCAGTGCAAACGCTTGGCTTCAGTCAACTGATGTCATTGCTCCTGAAAACCCAGCACAGAGCTTCCTTTTTCCTCTTGCTTTGCTGACCTCTGTCCCAAATGCCCCCTTCCTCCTTCTTCCCAGTTTGTCAGGCTCCTACCATGAGGCATGTAAAAACCAGCCCAACACTCATATCCTCCACAAAACTGCATTTCAGGGAATGTCCTGCCCTGGATCTCTCTCTCTCCCTGAGTTACCATGACAGTAATCAGCTGGCATTGTACGTGCTGTGCATCGTGGGTTTCTTATTCCCTTATCCCGGAACCCGCCCCAGGTGGACGGTGCAGCTCCTGGGCACAGCTTCCCGCACCGACTTCCCCAGCATCACCTGCTCCCCTCACACAGCAGATGCTCACGAGAGGTCTGCTGCCCTCACTTTTCAGCAATCACCACTATCTGGGTCCTCCCTGGGGCTTACGGTTTATGAGATACTTCTGTCTGTAAATCATCTTACTTCTCTTCCTCGCTGTCCCATCACTGCCCTCTCTTTTGGCCCGAGCATGTGACAGGACTGCCGATTCACTCTGTCTCTAGGGCTGTCAAATAGCTTAATGAGTGTTTAACGAAAGAATCCTAAGAGGCGACTGCCAGGTTGGAAAATCACCCTGGGTCCCACAGGGCCATGTTCGGTCTGCAGACACGAAACAGGCAACACAAGGAAGAGATTAGCATAAAGGAAAAGTAGGCTATGGCTCCTCTCCACCTCCGTCAGCAATCCCACTAAGTAACAAAAAAGAAAGCAAGCATCTGGATAGTACCTGGGCAGACACTGCTGAGATGGGAAAACTGTACGTGAAACGAAAGCACAAAGGCTTTGTAAGGGGCAGATTTAGCTCCCCGCCTCCAATCACCAAAACTCAAGAAGAAAACTAGCAGTTTTCACTCAGCACATCTGTTTTCAGTTACCTGTGCCTGAACCACAAACTTAACAGAAATGGAGAGATCTCGAGCTGACTCCACCGTTTCAGGTCTGTAGGGGCGGAGTGTGGAGGCTTTGAGCAACAGCTAGACAACATCCATGGTCCTCACTGAAGACAGCGTGGTGGACCAGGAATTGTGCTGTTGATTTGATTGCTGAAAAGGTAACAGCTGCCCAGGGGTATAGCAGCATCACTTGAGAAACACAGCTACCCATGTTAGTCAATCACTAATTAAGAGATTAATCTTACCAGTTAACAGTCACATGTTACCAATCGATATCCAACATACTTAGCCTTTCTTTCTCCATTACAGTAGTCCCCTTACCAGCTGTTTCGGTTACCCAAGGTCAACAGCAGTCGGAAGACATTATAATGGAAAATTCCAGAAATAGACAATATGTAAGTTTTGAATTTTACATTGAGCGCCATTCTGAGTAGTGCAGTGAAATCTAGCACCATCCGGCTCTGTCCTGCCTGGACATGAATCATCCCTTTGTCTACGTATCCTTCCAGCTAGTCACTTAGTAGGCATCTGGGTTATCAACTGTCACAGTATCGCAGTGCTTGTGTTCAAGTAACCCTTATTTTACTTAATGATGGCCCCAGAGCAAAGAGTAGTGATGCTGGCAATTCAGATATTCTCTTATTGTGCCTAATTTATAAAATAAACTTTATCATAGGTATGTATGTATAGGAAAAAACAGAGTCGGTACTACCTGCAGTTTCAGGCATCCACTGGGCGTCTCGGAATGTATTCCCCCTGCGCATAAGAGGGGACCACTGTATTCTATGTTGCTACTACCTTCCTAAATCTCTCCAGCTAAGATTTTGGTTTTCTTTATATAAAGTCTCTGACTACTAGAATGTTCTTTACCCTAAAGTCTTAAGCCCTGGTTCTATGCACAACATTGTCTCTCTAAGCTCATAAAAATATTTCCAAAATAATATTCCCTTCTTTTCGGTGAACTGAGGATACAGAGTACTGTCCACAAGTAGATGCTGAAAAACGGGAAAGGTAACTAATGGGGTTCCTCCTTTGATAAAACCCTTCCACATCTGGTGCCCATTTAAGTATAAGAACACCGATACCACCGAGCTACTCTTTGAAACAGTGCAACACTAGAAATCTCTCCACACCAAAATCTAAACCCCTCCCTTATCAGACGGCGCCCTGACCTACTCCAGCCAGATGCAGTGCCCAAGCCTTACCTTCCCCTGCTTATTGCGTAAAATGGTTGCAAGAGGGAAATGTAATTTTAAAAATCCACTTCGGTAACAGAGATTCCAATGACTTCACTGTTACATTAAACTTTTTAAAGAAACCATCCCATAAATTGTTAAAATATATTATTAATATATACGATATTATACTAAAATATATGTTGATTTGATAATTATTGTCATCCAGGTACTTAACTTGTCGCATTTTCAACAGTTAGGTTTCTATTAAGACTACGATTATTTTGGATTTACTACATCACGCTAGCGACAGTTTCACTTAATTTTTACTTGAATTGCTTTATGTGCGAACGTGGAGATTAATACTGAAATTTCAGTACAACAGGTATTGAAAGACATATCAAAGTGCTCTGCCCACAGACTGGCGTAAAATTTTATAGGACTCAATAAATATTTACTGGTGGAAAATGAATTGTATTCCATTTTGTTTGTTCCTAGGGTAATTCATCGTAATGGGTTTTTTTAATTTAATAGGCCTCACTGTAAGGAAATCTTAGTTCCTGGAACTAAGAGCCTGCATGCCACACAGCATGGCCACAAAAAAAATTAATAAAATAAAATAAAATAATTTACCTATATCCAAATGCCAGATTCATCCTCAAACTCTTAAACATACACTGCCACACACCCTGTACCAGCCCAATACTATAAACTGCCAAGTTCGGCATTCAAGATGCACGCACACCATCAACAACCGCCCCTCACTGCAGCCTCTTCTCTCTAATGCCTCCAAGTAAAGACTTTCATTGGAAAACATGGTAGACACTGCAGTTTCCGTATTTGTATCAGAATCATTTTAGAGGGTTTTAGACAGAACACCTTTAGAACTATCACCTACCAGTAAGTCTCATAGTATAGAATATATTACCTAGGGGCTGGTGCCTTATACGAGGGCTGCCAATGGTTTTCCAGTTTCAATTACGTGAAGTAATTACCAGTTGGTGATGTAGAAGAAAATGAATAGAAAGTCGGACAACTATCTCCCAAAAAGGTCCAGGACATTGTCTCTTTGCTGGATTGAGGGGTGCAGGGAAACTAAAACTGAAGTGCTTTCGTAGAGTTTACAATCTTGAAATATCTACATTTTACTCTGGAGAAAATAAAGCATCAGGCCTTATATGAACAAGCATGTAACATGTTCATTTGGTATGAGATCATCTTCCAAAGTACTTCCAAAGGTGGACAGACATCTATACCTAGTGACATTAAGAGATGGAACTCACTTTAGTGAGATCCATTTGCAAACAATATCAAAGAATTGCACACGCAGAACGAACGAAGGTCTCCCAGGCTTCTGACAGGCTACCAGGATTCCTCGGAATTTCCCCTGCATTTTGATCTAGAGGTTTCCAACTACTGTCCCTCAGGCTACCCATGTTCTATGACCAGGTCCAAGTTGCCTCACCATGAAAACCAAACAATGGAGTCTTTTTCCCAATTCTTAGAAGGAAAAAAAATAATTTTATATAGTGTCATATAGATATGACATTTATTCTTTTAAAGTTTTCCCATTAATTTCTCTAAAATCTTAGCACCTACCACCACATGATCTCACAAGAAATGAAGGCAACATATACTCAAAAACTACATGTGTGTATTTAAACAAAATTCTAGAAATGATTGTTAAATTTTAACTACTTACAATAGAAATATATTTTCTTCTAGTTGAGCAGCGTCTTTTTCTTATGACAGAAGCAGTGATTTTCCAATTTTGTGGCACTCTGAGCAATGCACACCTCGAAGCCCACCCAGGAGCTTTAACCCCTGAACAAATATATCACTCACTAGTCTCTAGTGAAATCCCTAGGCCCACCTACAAACATTCTGCAGGAAGCGATGAAAAGTGAGGGAGTTTGAGTTGTGCAAGACCTGTAGGCCCTGGTGAGTTCCAGTTGCAAGATGTCCATCAACTAGTTCCACAAATCCTCCTGCTGTAGGAATGCATCTGGAACCATGGAAGCCAAGAGTCAGTCCATGGAGCACGTGTGATTCCATAAAATGCTACCTGTGGCATCAAGCTCCCCTCTGCTCCTCTTCTGGGTTGTGATCCATACACAGTAGCCTGCCTGTGATGGAGCAACTGGAGAAACAGGATCAAAGTGTAGGAAGCCAAGGGTTAAAGTGACTTGCCAAACTATGGGAAATATTCTAGTTGGATGTTAGAGCTTTAATGCTTGGCTCTAATGAGGTAATGACTCTCACTCCTTCCTCATAAACATGCTAAGTAGATTTTTACTTTCTCAAGAAACTAAATCCTTCTGTGACTTTATGACTTACTTCCATAACGAAGAGGCTCTTAAGCTATTAACAGCCTAGTGTCACAGCCCTAAAGACTTGGCCTGTTTGTTAGTCTCAGATATGCCCCCTATCACAAGTTCCTGCAAAATAAACCCTGGTTAAACAGATTACAGAAAAACAAAAAGGAAAGAAAACACAAAACCCCATTTGTGGCTGACAAAGGACCTGTACAGAGCTTAACGAAATGAATAAAATAATACAGTACCAGATGCTTAAAGAAAAGAAGAGACGTCGATGTGGTCGCCTCTTGGACGAAATCAAGGCTGCCAGTTTTATCACTGGGCACTAGTGGAAGTGATTCAACAATACCACCTCCCACACTAAATGCCTGAACCCCAGAGCTAATTCTGGGTGCGTCTGATAGCACTACCACCCCAATTTACAGAGTAAAGGGGCAAGCTGGCCAATTATTTGGCACAAGGAAGAGAACTCTTCCATTTGGTCATTGTAGCTGGCTGGCCAACATAGTCGTTTGCTACTCTACAAGAGTTCTCCATGACACTGTTAAAGCACATTATCCTTTCCAAACGTCTTTGGCCTCAATAGAGTCCATTTCCACCTTGCAATAAAACTGAACATATTTCTATTTAATACTAGTTCTCTCAATCTGAAAGCAATCTCTTTCTATTTAATCAAAGATCTCCCTTAATGCTATCAAAATGGCAACCAAAGTTGGTGTAAGAATTCTTTAAGGAGTTTTTAAGGAAAGAATCTCTTTCTACTTCCTACACCTTGATTTTTTTTTTAACGCTTCTCCTTACTTCTCCTAGAAATATTTAACTTGCCTTTAAACAATGTAAAGTATGCTTTTGCTTGTGAAGCTGAACATTTGGTTTTTATCTGAACTGTTAAAAAATATGTAACTTTGGTAAGCATGAAAAGGCCACCGAATGGAAACAGTCTAAGATTCCTTAAAGTTCCCAAATTCTCTTATCCTATTATTTCTTTTTTAAAAAGAATCTATCCAACTATATGACATTCCAGAAAAGGCAAAACTATGGAGACAATATAAAGACCAGTGGTTGCTAGGAGTTAGGGAGGAGGGATTAATGGGCAGAGCACAGAGGATTTTTCGGGTAATGAAACTACTCTGTATGATACTATAATGGTGGATGCCTGTCATTAAATATTCGTCAAAACCCACAGAACACACAACACTGAGAGTGAACCCTAAGGTAAACTATGGACTTTGGGTGATAATGAGGTGTCAATCCAGGTTTGGGGATTGTAACAAATGTACCACTCTGTCTCCAGATGTTGAGAGTGGGTGAGGTTGTACAGGTAGGGGACTGGGACTGTAAGTGAACTCTGTACTTTTTGCTCATTTCTGCTGTTAACCCAAAACGGCTCTAAAAAATAAAATCTGTTTTTTGAAAAAGAAATAACAGTACTGAATATCCTAAATAATGTAACAGTATGTATCCTCCAACTGAAAAAAATGGGTAGAAGAGTTGAGGAAGAGGTTCAACCTCCTGCAGCCAAAAAAGGAAAAGCCGCTGGGCTGTCGGGCCTGCCTTGGGACATCACAGAATACCTGGCAGAGAGGATGTGTTTCTGTTTGGCCTAGAGATGAGCGAGAGAGGAACCAGCAACACTAGTCATCAGAGATCAGCATTCTCTCTAAAGAACCATGTTTGATGCTGCTGAAACACTGCACAGAAAAGCCAGATGAAGCCATTCGACATATACGTACAACAATACATCATTTTTAATTTTATGTCTAGTTATTTCACCTCATTTCTGGTAAAGTAACTGCCCAGATATAATATCTATTTCCAACTTAGGGAATCAGGGGATTCGATAGCTCATTCCAAAACTGACAAACAAACCAAAGTAGCTGTCAGATGTCCTCCCACAAGCAGCCGGTTTGCCAAAAATCATTTATAAGAGCAGGATCTGGGTCTTTAAATATAAGAAATGAGCTTTCCAAGACACTGAATTCTAATTAATTTTAAAATTTAATGAGAGGGGCTTCCCCGGTGGCACAGTGGTTGAGAGTCCGCCTGCCGATGCAGGGGACGCGGGTTCGTGCCCCGGTCCGGGAAGGTCCCACATGCCGCAGAGCGGCTGGGCCCGTGAGCCATGGCCGCTGAGCCTGCACGTCTAGAGCCTGTGCTCCGCAGGGGGAGAGGCCACGGAGGTGAGAGGCCCGCGTACCGCAAAAAAAAAAAAAAAAAAAAAAAATTAATGAGAAACACCATTGCTAACATCCCATGATTATTATGGCACAGAGTGGAATATGAGGAGGGGTACTATACAGACACCAGATTCAACACATCTGAGAGGAAGGCTTCCCAAGCGTCAAATAAAGTTTCACATGTCGGAGGGATAAGTTGTCCAAACATCCATACACATGAAACCGACTTTTCATCAAGGATCTAGTTACTAGAATTATCTTTCAGAAACACAGAAATCATGAAAGAAATGTTATTTGGGTGAATTAGTTTTAAGTATCTTTTAAGTGAGAATTTATCTAAAGCCCTATTACATATCCCTCTACCTTACCTTCAAAAGTTAAAGTTTTAACACATATGAGCCTAGTGTTTCAAAATTGCAAGCACAAGCTTTCAAAGAAGATCTGTATTGCCTATGAGAGTTGACTAATGTGTCTCATTCACACTTGAGGCGACCTGGTGACCCAGCTGGCCCACTGATGGGACTCCAGGGGGGCACAGGAATGCAGGTTGCCCCCCAGGACGACATCAGCTCTTCTAGGGCTGCCTCTCTAGAGCTGTGACTTCACGTAGGGTCCCTGCACCCCCTGGAGCACAGGAAGCCTTTGTGAGGGGTTTGCAGACACAGGCTGTGTGTGGGAATCGCGATCCACAGCCTCAGCTTGCAAATGTCCACCTTCCTAAAAGGCATCGGTTCAGGAGACCTGCTGCTGCTTTTTTCACACATCTCTCCTGGGGAGCTTTCTTCTCCCACGTGACAAAAGGTAGACTTACCTCTCCGCCATTCTGATTCTGACCAAGGGAACTGCCCGCAAGGTGTTAAACGTGCTGGTGCCAAAGAAAGGGCACGTTCAAAATACTACAAGTCAGGAGAACTTCCTTTAAAGAACATCTGTATCGTCCGAGCAGTAAGTTACATTCTCCACAAATACTCAAACTAATTTTTTTTTGCGGTACGCGGGCCTCTCACTGTTGTGGCCTCTCCGGTTGCAGAGCACAGGCTCCGGACGCGCAGGCTCAGCGGCCATGGCTCACGGGCCCAGCCGCTCCGCGGCATGTGGGATCCTCCTGGACAGGGGCATGAACCCGTGTCCCCTGCATCGGCAGGCGGACTCTCAACCACTGCGCCACCAGGGAAGCCCTCAAACTAATTTAAAACAAGAAAGCAAGCCTCATCCAGAGATTAAGAAAGGCATTTCAAACAATGTCTTACTTTGCAGGTTCTGTTAATAATGTATCGAACTTTGTACTATATTGATATTTAAGTTTTGACAAATTGTTAATAATTATTATACAGATAAACTCAATCCAGAAATTTATATAATTCTTGCCACCTTGGGATCATATTTTTATTGCAAAGTATCAGTGGATAATCAGGGTTTTTAACATATTACACTTTGGTAAAATTCTGTGTGAGGAAGTAAAATGAATTCAAGGAGAAAAAAGAACAATAAAAAAGTTCCTTCTATTAAAGAACTGGTTGCTCAGGTATTTTTGATGATGGGACATATCAAATCACAACAGTGTTTAAATTCCATTCAGTACATTTTAAACAGTGATATAACATTTTTATTTTAAAAGTCAATATTTACATTATGCCAGGAATCACATCCTTTGTATCTTTCTAACTTTATGATGAAAACCTAAAAAATGTGCAAGGGAATACATAGTTGTAAAAATCTTTCAGAGGCAAAAGTTCAGGATAAAAAATGTTGCAGAGCTGTTCATGAGCATCATTAGATGGCCCAGCTTGGCCCTCCCTTTGGTCCACCCAGGATCAATGGTGGGAATCATATTCTGCCTCCTTTGGGCCCATATAAGCTTGGTACCAAGCACCCACATTAACAGTGACTTCCTGTTCAAGTCTTTATTTTATTTTATTTATTTATTTATTTTGGCTGTGTTGGGTCTTTGTTGCTGTGCGCAGGCTTTCTCTAGTTGTAGTGAGTGGGGGCTACTCTTCGTTGCAGGGCGTAGGCTTCTCATTGCGGTGGCTTCTCTTGTTGCGGAGCACAGGCTCTACGTGCACGGGCTTCAGCAGCTGTGGCTCGCGGGCTCTAGAGCGCAGGCTCAGTAGCTGTGGCGCACGGGCTTAGTTGCTCTGCGGCATGTGGGATCTTCCCGGACCTGGGCTCGAACCTGTGTCCCCTGCACTGGCAGGCAGATTCTTAACCACTGCGCCACCAGGGAAGTCCCTGTGCAAGTCTTTAAAGACCTGTCTCAGTTAAAGCCCAACTAAAATCTTGTAACTATAAAAAAAATGATAACTGAACATTTCCTCCTGTGCTATTTCCTTGACTGGGGGTGAGGGAGGCTGATTCAGATCTGCTCGTGTCATGACACAATGAGCTATCAGTCACACAATTCTTGATTATACATATTTAACAGAGAACCAAGAAAGAAAATCCACCAAAAAACTTGACAATATTTTCCACCACCAATCCTTTTACTAGGGCTATTTATATAACAAAATATTAATCATGTCCTGACCTTTCTGACTTCATTTTAATGATTTCAGGAAGAGGAAAGAAAGTAAATATTAAGGAACTGGGAAGGATGGTGGGGAAGGAGAAAACATAGCAGCAGAAACTGGCACTGGATCATTCATTCATTCAGTTAGTAGTTACTGATAACCTACTATCAGGTTCACCAGAGCCCTGCATACTAAAAAGTGGGCGTGCAAGCACTTTCCCCCCACCTCCCGAAGTGAAGAGTAAACGAACGGCTTAGCGCCCACCTTCCCAAGCCGCACACTAATCAAGGAGCTAAACATGGCTTGAAACCAGAAGTGAGAGGCTCAACCAAGAAACTCGCCCCTGTCCACAGAAGAAGGAAAATGAAAGTACTCGTTGACTACATCTGCATTTAGACACATCTAGAGATTAAGCAGTTCTGTGACAAACATGCCCTTCAGATGGCAATTTCAGATACTTCTCAGGAAATTCGAAAAAAGAAAACAAAGCACACTGTGGAGGTATTCTGGGGGTCAGAGCGTGAGAAAGCCTTAGTATTTCAGCATTTTTCCCAGTTACGAGTGTTTTCAAACAAGGATGAAGTTCCACGGCCTTCTGTATATCACAAGGTTCTTAACCCAAAGGGGAACCATGAGGCAATATCCTTTCGGCCCTGTACACAAGGGGCTCCCTCTTCTAGACCAACTTAAAACTGGGTGATCCAGTTCTCATCTGGATAACACAGACAACATGCCACTAGAACCACATAACAATTACCAGGCAGCAGACTTCAGTATTCTATCCTGGGGTGTTTATGCAGTGTTTCAAGCTGTATCCTAAATATAACTGTAGAAACAACACATGTTTTTACAAGTGCTGTTTAAGAACAGGACAGGCAAATGAAATGCACCTCAGACTGAGCCAGAGGAAAAACAAGAGCTCTAACCCGACTGAGAGTCTGCAAGCCCAGGAACAGCCTCTGGCCTCGGTTTCTCCCTCTGAAAAATGGGGATTCTCGTGTTCGCCTCCTGTCTCCCCCAGAGGATTTATAATATTGTTCAGAAAATGCTGGAGGTCTTCAGGTACTTTAGGTACGAAGTCACTGTCAATGTTTTCTAAAGTTATACACTACAAGAATTTCTTTTCAAATCTTTATCAGCAAGTCCCTTCAGTCTTAATTCTTTCTCTCTGTAGGCTCAGAAGAGAAAAATGAAGCTCACTTTTAGAAGAAAGATGACGTGTGTTGATTAACTGCCCTTCTGCTCCTCACTAACCACTTCAAGGTACCCATCTTCTCCCAAGATCAAAAGGAACTCCCGGCCTAGGAGGAGTTTTAGAATAACTCAGATGACTCTGGAAGCTCAAGAGTGGGAGGCAAATCCTCGTTACAATTATAATGACATGAATACTGGAAACCACACACACACACACACACACACACACGCACGCACACACTCACCCACACTCATAACTCACACAGAAATTACAAGACTTAGCTTCAGAGAGAACTTCCTAGAATAAGGAGAAACATTAGATAAGTAGATACTATTGATATTTATTTCTTAATTTTATGATTTCCATGTATAATAATTAAGTGTATCTTTTAAATGTATTTGTTTAAATTGGCTTTCCATAAAAATTAAAACCATTTTCATCCCCACATTAATCTGGAGTCCCTACTCAAAGAAACTAAAAATAGCATTTTCAGCACACAGTGGGAAATAGAAAATCTTAAGATTTCTGTTTCACTCTCAAATATAAGCAGTAAACATAGCACAGGGAGATCAGCTCGGTGCTTTGTGACCACCTAGAGGGGTGGGGTAGGGAAGGGGGGAGGGAGGGAGACGCAAGAGGGAAGAGATATGGGGATACATGTACATTTATAGCTGATTCACTTTGTTATAAACCAGAAACTAACACACCATTGTAAAGCAATTATACTCCAGTAAAGATGTTAAAAAAAAAAAGAAGAAAAAAATATATATATAAGTGGTAAAGCTCTCCTCTCCCATCTCAGCTCTTTGAGAGCATCAAAAGTACATTTTAACTGTTTCTGAGTCCACATCTAGAGTTTAAAAATCCAGTTTACAAGGCAAATGATTTAAAATATAAACTTACGGCTTCCTTTTCTACAGTGATTCCTAGAGGGAGAAAAAAAAAGTCTCAGTACAAACAAAATATTGTTTTAAAGAGGATTTTTTTTTTTAATTAAAAGCATACCAAGAAAGCTAACTAAGCTTCTACTTTCTCCTGGAGAAAATAATAAAGGCAAGACTCTCCCATCTTAATCTAATTAAGTCTAGATCAAAGTTCAGTTTAGGTAATAGTACGGCTGTAAGAAGGCAGCACTCAATTTCTGAAGAGTACAGTCCCAAGTGTGTGCTCAGGTTAGAGCAGGGGATGGTACACTTTCTGCAAAAAGCCAGATAGTAAATATTTTCAACGTCGCGGGCCATACAGGTTCTGTCACAAGGACTCCTCTCCGCTCTCAGGGCCTGAAAGCAGCCACAGACAGTACATAAACAAATGAGGGAGGCCGTGTTCTGTTTTATTTATGGACACTGAAATTTGAATGTCATATAATTTTTATGTGTCAAAATATTATTCTTTTGATCTCCTTCAACCATTTAAAAATGTAAAAACTATTCTTGGCTCACAGGCCATGTAAACAGGCGGCAGGCTGGATCTGACCTGTGCACAGTGAGTGGTCTGCCAGCCTCTGGGTCAAAGTCATAGAAGAGTAGAGTGGCAGCTGGCTCACCTAAGCCAACATCCTCATCACTTAGAGGAAACTGAGGCCCAGAGAGGTGTGATGACTGCCAGGGTCTCCCTGCCAATTCACGGGAGAAATGGAGTTGAGAATTAGATCTCTGGGAAGGATCATTGAAAAGGTATGGCAGTGATGAAGAAATGTCCTTGAGTTCAATTCACACGGACGGGCCCTGGGTGCTTAACACCAGAGACGTCACAGGAAACTAGCCACCAGTCATAGGAGCCTTCAGTACCTGCCTGCCCACTATGTAAAACAACTTATCACCTGCCGGCCACTGCACCGATTCTGAGGGCTCTATATCAGCAGCAACGACCAAAGGATGAGCCAGATACCCATCAGCCTGATTCTTTCCACTCTTCCGGGTACATAGCTCTGCTCATTTCTTCTGCAGCCTAAGTAACAACCTCCACTTTGGTTACTCTGATTCTAGAACTCCAAGAAATAAGGGTCAAGGTGGCTCAAGAGCAGAGATCGATGTTAAAAATTATTTCAAAGAACAGAGAGAGCAGGGACGACCACCTCAAGCTACGTTCAACAGCATCTCCAACATTCACCTCAGAAAGCAACATGCTCAGCCTCCCTCCCATTCCTACTTCCTTCCTTCTTTTTTTAAAATACGTTTCTCTCCTATTTTTCTTTCTTTAATCTACTCTTTTTCTTTCTTTTTTTTTTTGGTACCAATTCTTATTTTCATTTTCCCGTGACCCTTTCTATTTTGCCCTACACCTTCACTGGGTATAAACTCAAACTGAAATACACTTTAAAATTAATATACACACGTGTATCCAATGATGTTTAACTTAGCTCCTCTCCTAAATAGCATTCTGCAGTTTTAAGAAAAAAAGGACTCTAAAGTGACTTTTTACACAGGATCTGTCATCTGACTTTTTTTAACCACATTTTTTTTCAGAGAAATTTAGGGTTTCCTATCTTGTTATGTATTCATTCAAGGCTTGAAGTTTTACACTGATGTTTTTCAGAAATTACACCATGATTTTTTTTTTTATCGAGATTGCTCTATCAACTATTTTGTTCTTACTTCCTCAAAAAGACACCATTATATACTTCTGCAAAGAGGAAATGGCGTTCTCGTAAGTAATTTTCAGTTCTTTTTGACAACTTAAATCAAGAATGACTGCAAATGCCTCAGAATTTTTTAAACGCAGTTATTCTCCTATCTAAACATAGGATTCTTCAGTCAAATAAACTAAGTCAATCGATTTGTTTAAAATGAAATGAAAGAAAAATACACCTCCTAAAGTTGTAGGGGGACCAAAATGCTACAATTCAAACCTACCGATGGAAACTTCACACAAAAATAAAACAAACACACACTCTCTACCAATGCTGTTTAAGTTAGAGAGAAGGAAGACCAGACAAATGGGCATAAACTTAAAACATACCTAAAATCATATTCTTTTTTTTTTTTTTTTTGCGGTACGCGAGTCTCTCACTGTTGTGGCCTCTCCCGTTGCGGAGCACAGGCTCCGGGCGCACAGGTTCAGCGGCCATGGCTCACGGGCCCAGCCGCTCCGCAGCATGTGGGATCCTCCCGGACCGGGGCACGAACCCGTGTCCCCTGCATTGGCAGATGGACTCTCAACCACTGCGCCACCAGGGAAGCCCTAAAATCATATTCTTATAGAGCTGAAATTAATCCTAGAGAGCTAGTCTCTTTAATTAGACAAATGAGGAACCAACTAGAGATTCAAAGACTATTTATTGAGTTCCTACCATGAGCCACTTGCTGGACAAAGACTCTTCCCACTTGATTATCACAACTTTCCCATCAAGCAAGTATTATTATACCCATTCTATAATCGAGAAAAGTTATGTCACAGGAAGAATGACACAGCTAGTTAGGAGAAGAGATGTGCTTATAGCCTAGATCTCCAGACATCAATTCAGTGTTCTCTTAACTACGCCACTCCCACGTAATATTTTTGGAAACTGTTCATTGAGATGCCACAATATTTTTTTTATTATTATTATTTTTAACATCTTTATTGGGGTATAATTGCTTTACAATGGTGTGTTAGTTTCTGCTTTATAACAAAGTGAATCAGTTATACATATACATATGTTCCCAAGTCTCTTCCCTCTTGCGTCTCCCTCCCTCCCACCCTCCCTATCCCACCCCTCCAGGCGGTCACAAAGCACCGAGCTGATCTCCCTGTGCTATGCGGCTGCTTCCCACTAGCTATCTACCTTACGTTTGGTAGTGTATATATGCCCATGCCACTCTCTCACTTTGTCACAGCTTACCCTTCCCCCTCCCCATATCCTCAAGTCTGTTCTCTAGTAGGTCTGTGTCTTTATTGCTGTCTTACCCCTAGGTTCTTCATGACATATTTTTTTCTTAAATTCCATATATATGTGTTAGCATACGGTATTTGTCTTTCTCTTTCTGACTTACTTCACTCTGTATGACAGACTCCAGGTATATCCACCTCATTACAAATATCTCAATATCATTTCTTTTTATGGCTCAGTAATATTCCATTGTATATATGTGCCACATCTTCTTTATCCATTCATCTGTTGATGGACACTTAGACTGCTTCCATGTCCTGGCTGTGGTAAATAGAGCTGCAATGAATATTGAGGTACATGACTCTTTTTGAATTATGGTTTTCTGAGGGTATATGCCCAGTAGTGGGATTGCTGGGTCATATGGTAGTTCTATTTTTAGTTCTTTAAGGAACCTCCATACTGTCCTCCATAGTGGCTGTACCAATTCACATTCCCACCAGCAGTGCAAGAGTGTTCCCTTTTCTCCACACCCTCTCCAGCATTTATTGTTGAGATGCCACAATATTTTAAAACATTACGAACACAGTAATAGAGTACCCTAGCACCCTGACATAAGACTCTTTGCTAAAGAGCAGAGCTTCTCAAAACAAGATTGTTCCTTCTTGGCTGCTAAGAAATGGAGCATTAGCAACTAAACGTTACACTCGCCTCAGAGGCCCCAAGACATAATTGTTCTGAGGCTCCAAGGCACCTAAAACCCTATTCACTTGGCTTCTAAATAACTCATGACACTATCATTTACTCAAGCTGCAGTTGGCCAATTCTCAAGCTTACAGTCTAGTCTGAAATCTGGACTCCATTAAGAAGGATATGGAAAGATTTTCACACTTGTAGGAATAAACGAAGATATTTCAGCATGCGTAAAGCAACACTGAAATCCCTGGGACAACGACCAACACCCACTTCCTGTTCAGGTAACAAGAGAGGGGAGGAGGCAGGGTCGTTAAAATTGAGACCTTATAACTGCTTGCTGTTTTTAAAAACTAGCCGGGTTAGATAGAAACAGGGTTAAATAGTTAATATAACAAAATGAGTTCTTGGCAACTCTAATATCTGAATTCCCCTGGAAAAACCTCACCCTGAAATATTTCACAAGGACAGCCAAATCCAGGTCTTCCTTACACACACAAGATGTGATTTTTAAGGCAGACACTCAAATATCTGACTGGAGTCATGAGTGCCGCTTAGACTAAGTCAACAGGCGGGTGAACCTCACAACTAATTCAGAAGCGTATTTCTTTAGGCAACAGAACTAGCAGAATTGTGTGCTTTTCTGACAATCAATCAGAAAGGACTCTAAAAACTCTATTGAAGATATTCTATCAAGTGAGAGTGAAGGGCTTGGAGGAGAACAAAAGGAGCAGGAAGAAGTAAAAAGAAAAACAGTTTCCAAAAAAGAGTGAGTCAACTAAAATATTTCAGTGCCCTGGGCAAATGCTAAGGTTTCATGGGGCTTTTTCTTGTTTTGTAAGATAAGGATTCTCTTTTTAAACATAATCACAATACTATATTCATACTTTAAGTCACCAGCCAGTCAGCACCCAAATTTCTCTAACTGTCTCTCAGAAGCGTGTTTTTTAAGTGTTTGCATCAGAATCCAATTAGTCTTAATTCTCATTTAATCTACATAGTTCCCCTCCATCTTTTTTTTTCTTGCAATTTTTCTTTAAAGAAATGGGATCTTGTTATTGTAGAATCCCCACAGTCTCTATTTCTTTAAGTAATTTTTTTTTAATTTAAAAACTGTGTTAGGTTAAAAACAGGCCATCTCTAGACCTACTACATTTTTCCACCAATGTCCTGCAGCATGATGACCACCCAGCCTCTTTCAATGAAGTCCATGCTACTCCAGGATACATGTTTGTCCACAAAATGTTGCCATGCAAGTAATATATGCAACATTCTATTCAAGCAGAGGGTGTCATGGAGACAGAAGAACCCATAGGTAACACCTTACCTTATGCTTTAGTACTTTTTGGAACAAGGTGGGGTACATGTTAGTTTTTAAAAGTTCATGCCTAAGCAACAAATGGGAATAATGAGTTCTGTCCAGATACAAACTCATTAATTTAGGTCTCCAGGAGAGGACATGTAGTACCCATCAGAAGAACTCAAGTGAGAAAGATTTGTTAATATACAAACACCTCTCCTACCAAGTTTGCATGTTAACTATTTCTTCCTTTTGCTCTTCTGCCTTCCTAGCATGAACCCTATGCTTCAGTAAATTCACAGTCCTCAGGTTACCCCGACAGGTACATGGCACGTCACTCATCTGGGATACCTTCCACTCCCATCTGCTGCCTAAATCATTCCTTTCCTCAACGACCAGTTGGGCTCCCTCCAGCTCCCTGAAGCCTTTCTTAATAACTCTGCCCATCTCTGGACTCCTGTAGTCCCTAATCAGTACCCCAAGATACAGTCTAAACCTGCGCTATGGCTGGTTTGAGAGCTGTTTCATATACCACATGTATTCAACAAAGATTTGAGGTGGGCCTTCCACATACAAGGCATTCACAGTCATCTCTAACAAGACCATGACCTCCACGGGGAAAAGGGTCTCTTGTGATGCTACACCTATGTCAGGAGGCCAGAAGCACAGTGGCTAAGAATGTGCACCTTGGAGTCAAGCTTGCCCAGATGTGAACCCCAGAGCCATGTGACCCTGAGTAATTACTTAATCTCTCAGTTCTCAATTTCATCATCTGTAAAATAGAATAATAGCCACTCCTTCACAGATATGTTGTTAGGATCAAATCACATAAAGCGTGTGTATTATCTTGTCTCCTTATTACCAATTCTCTGTCTGGTCTCTATTGTATTGTACCTAGTCTTACCTGTTCTTATGCTTTGTGGAAAGGGGGAGTAGAGGACTGCAGCTGAGTCACTGCCATGGAGATGGAGTTCATTAAACACTCCTCGATTGCTTGAATGCATAGAAGATCCACTTTGCCATGGGTGTGAGTGTCCCTTCCCAACATATTTAGGGTCCCTTTTCCTAGTGTCACCCTGATACTTCCCCTGTAAAGAAATGGAACTTGCTCAGAACTAAATACAGTGTTAACCCATCTTCATCCCAATTTAAAAAGAGAGGAAACAACCGGGGAAAAAAAAAAAAAAAGAGACCAAAAGTGATCTTTTATCTTCTGATGGGGCCAAAAATTTACTCTGAATTTTGTTTGAATGTAAACTCAATATCCCAGTGTACAGATAGAAGCTCTGTGTACGGAAGTTTTTCCAAATTTTTTTCTTTGAGTACCTCATAAGTAAAAACATTTGAACACATACAAATCTATACACATACATACATATTTATTTCACTCACTTAACAAATATTTACTGAGCATTCACTATGTGCCTTACACTGCTCTAAGTGCTGAAGATACAGAAGGAAATGAAAAAAATATATATATATCTTTGTTACTTGTGGCTCTCCTACACGTAAGTTTTTATTTAAAAAAATATGTATATAATATATATATATATAACATATGGTATAAAGGATATGTACCATGGAGAAAAGAAAGAAACAGTGGCAAGAAGTGTGTGGAGTGGGCATTTTAACTGGAGCGGCCAGAAAAGAATTCACCAAGAGGGTAATATTCAAGCAAAGATCTGAGAGAGGTGAGGGTGGACCATGCAGATACCTGGGGAAGAGCTTCACAGGAAGCAGGAGGCTCGGGGCCTGAGGCAGGAGCGCACCTGGCATATCCACTGAATAGAGAGGAGGCCGCTGTGCTGGAGCCAAGGAGCCAGGGAAAGACTGGAAGAGACACGCTGGACAGGTGAGTGGCAGGACTGGGAGGAGAGGGCCCGGGGCACCACTGTAGGATGTCAGCTACATGATCTGAGAGCCACCACCCTGAGAGCTATGTTGGATAGAGTGCGGGGGCCAAGGCTGGATGGGGAGGACCAGTCAGAAGGCCACTGCAGGCATCTAAGCTGTGGTTTGGCCAAGGTGGCCAAAAGCGGAAAGTAGAGCTAAGAGGGTTTTATAGTACTAGCATATAATATACATTAAAAGTACACACAAACAACATTTTTAAGAATTTTAAAATTCTTTCTCAAAGTCAATAAGGCATCCTGTTCACCCCTGGAGTGGGGGTGCCCCCCGTCCTCTTTAGGAGGCCACTGTTCAACAAAAATTGGTTGGCTGACCTGTATCAGTTGACCTGAATTTCTGCCTGGCCTTCTGCTGTGATACTTGTCCTGTGCTCACTTCCTATCTTCTTCTTCATTCTGCCAGTCTTAGATACCAAAACAAGTTTCCTCCACAGACGGAGTGTATCTACACATGTTGATCTCATGCAGGAAATCCCTCCTTGTGAAAGTTGATGGTCTTTGGGTCAACTGCACCCAATATCTGGGGCCAATGGTTGGGAAACAGACTTCTTAGACCCAGATATTATTGTGGAGTTCAATAAAACAGGATTAAGGAGAGAACCCAGGCTGTTTGCTAAAGCAGCCCCTCTGAGGAAGGCTACAGAGGGCCCCCCAGCTCACCACAGCTCTCAACAGACAAACATGCGGTCTGAAAGTTTGCTCCCCTTGCCCTGCAAGATGCTCAAGGGAGTCTCAAAAGGCCACACTGAGAAAAGCCCCAGGGGCTCTGTGTCCCCAAAACCAAGCTCCTGGAGACACTAGAAGATGGAACTGTGGGGGAAAGGACCCCTGACTCAAGCAGAACTGTGGGTGCTGGAGGGAAAATCAGAAGTTCATGGAAGGCAGATACTTTTTGAAACCAGATTCCAAGAGTTGAGAAGAGGTTGACATTGAAATACCTGGGGTGCTCTCTTAGAACGTTAGAATGCTGCAAGAATTTAGAGGACTCTCCACCCACCCACTCCCATTTCACAAAGAAACTAAGGCCAGGACCTGCCCAAAGCAACACAACTATTAGAAAAAGAACCATGAGTAGAATCCGGATCTTCGGATTCCCAATCAAGTGTTATTTTAAAAATAAGTGAAAGCAAAACTAAAGCAATTTAACATGGAAATCTTTAGAAACAGGTTAGAACTGTGATTAAATGTTGCGTGTCTAGGCCTCAGATGTTTCTGCACACCTCTAATTTTAGGAGTTGGTTGGGGTCAGGGTGGGGGGCTCCCTTGGGGCAAAATGGCCTCTTGGCATTGAAGATACCTTAGAAAGTTACATGGCGGTGCTTATGACTCATGAGGGTGTGTTCGAGGGGATAAGAGACAAATGAAAACCAAGAAATACAAGCAAACATTGGCTTAGTAAAGCCTGAAATGGCCCAAAGATGGATTACATGCTTCTTTTCTTTGCTTGGCCCAATTAATAGAGTACTAGACAAATTTTCAGTTTTCAAAAGGAGAGACAAGTGAACTGATCCTTAAAAGTTATGAATATCATCATAAAAAATTAGAGTCATGAATCATTCATTTCAACCTCTTGGGCGACCAACTCTTTCAGAAGCATCAACACTGATAAGAGAAAATACCTGCTCTACTAACTTTCCAATGGCAGAGCAGAGGGCGAAGATGATGTTGGCAAAAGGGTAGTAAAGGAATAATCAATAAAATGGATAATCTATAAAATGAAGAATCTTAGATAATCTTGGGTTATCTATAAAATGAAAGCAGGGTACAGGGCAGGAATCAGTTCCTGAATTACTGACGTCGGTTAAAACTCTTTTCTGGAGCCAGAAATTAACTGTTTGACTTCGTTACCTGGGGAGCTCAGTTAGAGCTCATCTGCAAACACACCCTTCTCAGCCACTACACCCATGCAGGGGTGGGTCACAGAGGGAGAGAGTGGAGCCCAGGCACTGGAAAGGCGCCCAGTCCAACCTCTTCATTTTACAAAGAGGAGCCTGAGGCCCACAGAGGGTAATCTGACTGGCCAAGGGTTGGCTAAGGCACAATATATGCTACCTCTCCTTTATCTTATACCCACAGCAAACACGGATTATCAATCATCACATTTTCCCCCATCTCTGGCTGCAAGAGCCACAGTGCTCCTGACATATTGCTCCTGCAACCCCTGACCAACTGGTCAGAGCTGATGTGTGAGAAAGAAGCCAATTTGCAACTCGGGCCTTGCATAAGGTTATAAAACAGTCTTTATCATACCAGCTCCCGTGTAAATCTGACTGGAAAGACAGTGACTAGTCTACTAGCCAAACTAGTTCACTATTACTGTCATTTCAATACTGAAGTGAGCAAACATAGTTTATGTGATGTGACCTTGTGTCCAGGTTTACCTGGGACAGCCCTGACTCACACCTGTTTCCTCAGTGTGATATTTAATGGTACCCCCTATCATCCTCAAAGGTGTCCCAGTTTGGATTAACATGATATGGTCATCCAAATTCTATGTAACTCCTAATCACCTACAAACACTTATAAATGTTTATTTGTTTTCTGAGTACACAGTGTGTCAGGAAAAGAACCACTGACCCAGTCACCAGCAGTTTTGCAAAACACTTTCAAATAATACTAAACCCAAATAATCTTTTAAAGGGCCTCAGGGACCACTACTCTCATCAACCTCTTTTATATATTGAGCTTTAATACGGAATTTTCCTTGGGAAAAAACAAAAAGGAGAGCCATAGCTTATGCAATTTTGGAAACCACAGGATTATAAGATCTCTGTAGCCCCTGCCTATTTTTAAATTTCATGTTATAGTTTCGCCTATAAAAATTCACATTGGACTTCCCTGGTGGCGTAGTGGTTAAGAATCCGCCTGCCAATGCAGGGGACACAGGTTCGAGCCCTGGTCTGGGAAGATCCCACATGCCACGGAGCAACTAAGCCTGTGCGCCACAACTACTGAGTCTGTGCTCTACAGCCCACAAGCCACAACTGCTGAGCCCGAGTGCCACAACTACTGAAGCCCACACACCTAGAGCCCGTGTTACTGCAACAAAGAGAAGCCACCGCAATGAGAAGCCTGCGCACCGCAACGAAGAGTAGCCCCCGCTCGCCGCAACTAGAGAAAGCCCGCGCTCAACAAAGACCCAATGCAGCCAAAAGTAAATTTAAATAAATAATTGCTTGTAACACAACACTGTAAATCAACTATAGTCCAATAAAAAATTTTTTTTTAATTCACATTATATTGTTGAAATAGAAATCTTTTTAAAGAATGTTTCAGGCTGGGCTCCCCTGGTGGCACAGTGGTTGAGAGTCCACCTGCCGATGCAAGGGACATGGGTTCGTGCCCCGGCCCGAGAGGATCCCACATGCCGCGGAGCGGCTGGGCCCGTGAGCCATGGCCGCTGAGCCTGTGCTCCGCAACGGGAGAGGCCACAACAGTGAGAGGCCCGCGTAACGCAAAAAAAAAAAGAATGTTTTAGGCCTATTTCTGGCACAAACAAGTGTGCCTTTCTGAGTTTATATTTACTCTCTGTTTAGAAGAAAAGAAGAAGTAAAAGTTGAAACCTTAAAAAAATTTTTTCAATCAATCCAGGGCTAGACCTTGTGCACCACTGCTGGATTTACACTAAAGCAGCCAGTTGTTAACTGAGAGGCATAAATTCAGTTTATTTGGAAAACCCATTGGTCTAGACATCATAGGTATCACGTTGATGCTCAAGAGAAAGATACCAATATCATCATGTGGAATGTTTAAAATTCTTACCTGGCTACCTAGACAGAAGCTAGAAGGAAATATATCAAGCTGCCAAGAGTAGCTCTCTCTGAGCACAGAGACTTCAGAGGGTTTTAACTGTTTATGCTTACCTAGCTTTCTGATTTTTCTACAATGACCACAGTTTATTTGTTAATGACCAAGAAAAAAATCACCAAGCTACCAACCAACACATCATTCTCCAGGGTAGGGAGGTGAAAGGCAAATGGGATAAGCCAGGCCCCAGTGTGGCAGGAGCAGAGGCCTCAGAGCAGCTCCTGACTCTGCCAGACCTGGTTCTGGCCCCCGAGCCTGGAGGAATGCGGGAGTGTGGCTCACCCGGAGCCTTCCCGGTAAATAAGAACAGGCATCTGTGAGTCCTACGGTGCACTGCCCTTTCAACTATCGTAAGTATAGCTTTGTGGTCAGAGTCCCACCTGTGCAATCAGACTGCCAGGGTAGGACACTGCACTCCATCACTTACTGGGTGTGTGACCTTCAACAAGTCAATTAGCCTCTTTATTCCTGTTTTCTCATCTGTAAAGTAAGAATCACACAACCACCTACCTCCTAGCATGGCTGTGAGGATTAAGACAGACGATTCATGGCAAGGGCCCAGCATACAATAAGATCACAATAATGTAAGCCATTATTAGGTCTCTGCCATGAAACACCAGTCCTCAAGTGCCCTCCCCAAACCACGTGACTGCATCCCAAGACAACTAGAGAAGGGTCCACAGAATAAAGCCTTTATTTTCCCTTCTTCTCTGCTGAAGTCAGGACTGGACACAGAGTTTGCTGTAAGCCCAGTGCTGCCAGGAGCCCCGGAAGGACAAGGGCAGTCCAGTAAAATATGTAACGTGTCCCAAGACCCCACACTACGGGCTAGAAATGCTTCTTTCAAAGTTACAGGATTTCTAGTTTCTTGCCACTGCCACGGCTGCCAGCCACTGCCTTTGGCAAGGAGGTGGGTGACTCAAGTGTGAGCTATAGGACTTGGCAAGAGGACACCAAACCAAAAGGCCTCCAGGCAGGAAGCTCCAAAAAGGGCCCCCTGCAGAAAGAGTTTGTCTACAGGCAACCCTCGAGATGGAGATGGCATTCCGCTGTGACTAGCAAATTCAGGAAGAAGAGTGAATATTTCAAAGGTCCAATAGCACTTACCATTCTGCTTCAGAACTTTGAAAAACTTTTCGGGGGGGGCCAGGCTAAAGATATGACCACACTCTTAAAATCACTGCAGTGCCTTCACTACATGACATAAAGAACACCCCCCGTAGCCCTGCAAAGTTCAATATCAAATAAAATTGCAAAGAATTTCACATCTATCTTCAAACAAAATGTATTACATTTGGATGCAATGAAATTTTCTTTCCCAAACTTAAAATTACCTCACTTTACCAAAGATATAAATAAACCTCCCAACATCCATCTATGAGGAAATAATTGCATTATTAATGTTAATTACATAGGTGAGTGTGTGCTGTGCTGTATAGGGCGATCAACTTGACCTGATTTGCCTAGAATGTCCTGGTTTTAGCACCAAAAGTCCCACATCCTCGAAAACCCCTCAGTCCTTGGCAAACCAGGAAGACTGGTCCCCCTAACGCTGCAAGAAAATTGATGTGTGTTTTGTGAAGGGGAAAACAGAAGAGACAGTTAAAATGCAGAAGTACTCAATGCGAAGTCTGTTTGCAGCAATAGCTCCCAGTTCCTTTTCATAGTAAAAAAGAAAAAAAAAAACCACCACACTTGCCTCTCCCTTCCCCCTTTCTTTCTACTCTCCCAAAACAGAGTTAGGAAAAGGCATTTTCCTCCTCTTGCATGATGGAGATGTCAGCACAGGACTGACTGTTGAGGTGTTGACCGTCATCGCCAGCAAGCTCCCGCACCCAGCTTCAGCGGGACCGGAAACGTCACCTGCTTTCATGTACACGTGAGACTTACATGATGTTACAAACCAATGCTACCTCACTTTAAAAAATAACAAAATAAAACTCAAAAAAACAAACAAAACCAAAATAATAAAACAAACAACTAGTGATTCAGGTTATCAACAGCAAGAATGTGTCCTCAAACTAAAAATCCAAGAACCCTGGCAAAAATAAGATCCACCTTGCAAATAGGGTGTTAAACAGATGAGAGGCAATTAACAAGTGACTGCTTTACTAACAGCTGAGTGGAGACCTAGGCACTCTTCTACAAACTCTAAGGCCCAGATTCAAAGCAGGTGGCTCCCTACCCACAATAGTGAAGCAAAGCTCCTGCAACAGGAGTTTAAGCAAAGGTTTTTGAAGCCTCTGGTGAGGTTAACAACCAGCTTCTAAGAATTTAGTTTCAAACTGAAAGGTAAGACCATCTAAGGCAAGAAAGACCACACACTTCCTGGACCTAAAGCCTCGCAGAAACCATCACTGTTCACCACTCCATGGCACCCAGTCTACCTCCTCACCCAACCTCCCTCGGGTTTTGCCCCAAGATAGGCTGGCAATTTTTAGATGCTCTTGAATCTTAGAACTCCTTAGTTTCCCTTTATGCATCAGTAAATGGAACCAAATGAAGGTCATACAACTTCTTTCCCCCCACAGTAATACTAGTTTGTTGGGGGGAAGGGTTGGGATGTATTCAGAAACACTTTAAAAGAGAAACTATCTTTGAAAGTCCTACTGTGATAAGTCCTGGAGAATAACTTCCTTTCTTTCTAAGACCAAATACACTTTTCACTAGTGTTGATCTGATGGAGGAGAGGATGCCTTCTTGTCAGCTTTTCAACACATCCAATGACAAGATGGAGGGAGGTGTCTTAACCCCTAGAAGAAAGCACAGGAACCTGGAAGGCAGGAGCCAGGAGTGCATCTCTACCCTACAAGTCAACAGCTGGGTCCTTGAGGAAGACATGCTTCCCTTCTCTATACCTCAGTTTCTTCATTTAAAAAATCAAGGATCTGGGTGAAGATCATCTTTGGCATTCCTTCCAGCTCTAAAATTCTATGTGAAATTCCTCTGTGTATGTGAAAATGACAACGCCTATTAGAAGCATTTTTTGTACTCTGAAGATGAAGATTTAGGCATTAACAGAGAAATATAGTAACTTGCACTGGCAAAGATAACAAGACCAAGGCAGACTAAACTTGGAAGATTTAAAACAACCAAATGTCTAACAGTTGTTAAGTATGTGACCAAAAGGTTGAGGGGAAGCCTAAACTAGTATCAACTTACAAGCATTCTTCAATGCTCTGGAACCAATGCGAACAAGTAGATTCATCACGATTACCAGCTGCTGCTCCCCCTGCTAAATTTAACGATAACGTGAATTTTAATTCAGTGATCCCTCCCCCACACAAAAAAGAAAATTTTAAAAGCCTGAAAATACTTATGGAAAGCAAAGCAAAACTTTGACTCTAAAGGCAGGAGAAAAATTATCGTGATGACTGACTGCATTTAAGTCGCAGGAAGTTCTGGCTGGATACTGAGGACAGCGAGGCACGAGGCGCAACCCACTGGATAAGTATGAGATGTTTAACACCAAGGACTGGCATGTTTGACTGTGTGTGTCAAAGTCAAGACTGCCTTGCCGCCTACCAGGACCGCAAAACAATGTTCATTTCACTATCCATGAATAAATGGCAGAAGAAAAAAAAGCAAGCTGTTTCCTTTTTTCGTAGGACGAGCTGCAGAGTTTTGTCATGCAACTTGGTTGGGCGCCTGTGAGTGTCAATGCCCTCAGAGCAGCGGAGTCCGCAAAGGTAGGGTGTTTCCATTCCACAGACCTGAAGTGAGGACTGTCAACCGAGCCAGCAAATAGCCCCACCTTTCCGAGCAAAGGACTCCAGAGCTACCCTGTGCGGTAGCCCACAGTCTGTGAGTGAAGCCCCGGGCCGGACTTCACTCCTCTTGGGAGAGCCGCGCCAAGGGCCCCCATCGCGCACCACGCACACACAGCCTCTGGGCTACTAAAGAGGAAGTCAGGATGTCATGTCAAGAGGGTAAAGACAGCCCGACCACACGAGAGCCGCGGTATGGGCCAGTCTCCGGCTTGGCTGGGGGTCTCTTGGCTTGTCCCAGGCTGCCATCCCTTCTCCCTCTCCATCCACGGTCCTCCTCCCGGCGGCGCGGACCAGCCTCCCCTCGGCCCACCGGGGCTGGCGGAGCCCACGCTGCGCAGCGCCACAGGAGCCGGAGGAGCACCTCGAGCCTCCCCTCCCCCTGCCCAGCCCGGGCCCTCGGACAACGCACTCCCGCGCACCTCCGCACGCCAGCGGGAGCCCCGCCGCCCCTTCCCCAGCCCCCGGGGCTCCCCGGCCGCCGAGCCGTGCGCGCAGTTCCGACGGCCCAGGGCGGGGACCGAACCGGGGAGCAGAGCTGCAGCCGCCGGCTTTCGGAGCAGCCGGCGGCCGCACACACTCCTCCCCTTCGCCGCGAGTAAACAGCTCGCTGGCACGCTCCGCGCCGCGCCCCCATCCCCCCGCCGCGGCTCCGCGCCGCCCCGCGCGCCGGCGCCGCCGCCCCCTACCTGGTCGGTGAGTTTGAGCACTGCCATTCTTCTGCTCCTTGGCGCGCACACACATACAGGTCCCCGGCCCGCAGATGTCACGCCAGGAGCCGGGGAAGCGGAAGGGACTGCCAGGGGAAAGGAAAAAAAATCTGGCTCCCGAATTTGACAGCCCTCCCCCTGCTCCTCCTCCGCCGCCGCCTCCTCCTCCTCCCGCCGAGAGGCTGACACTGGCTAGTAGGGTTTGCAGCCGAGCCCGCCCGCCTTTATACAGGAAGTACCGGCTGCTGCCAGCCGGGCCGCCACTGACATCACCGCGCGCTGCCTCGCTCGCCGCCTCGACGCCTGGGCCGACGCTGCCTCCTGCCGCCCGCGGCCGCGCCTCGCAGCCCGCGGCCCTCGGCGCCCGCCCACGCCCGCGCCCGCGCCCGCCCCCGGCGCGCCGCCGTGGGGCCGGACTGTCGCCTGCTTCCGCACCTGCACTCTGCGCAGGGGTGAGCGGGACCGGGGCCCGTGGCCGCCCCCGCTGCCCCCACCCAGGGCATGCACGATTAGAGGCCCCTCTCCCGGGGGGCTGATCGTGACCCCCACCCCCACCCTCGCCCTGTCTCACACAAACACCCACAAACACAACCTGACGAGCAAGCCCTGTGGACACACCCCGAGGGACAAGAAAGGCTGCACTCACACGCAGCCAACTTCAACCCTGGAGATTGGATCACACGCCTTCCCCTAAACCTCTCCCGCTAATCCGGAATCAGACTGCACAGCACTTCAACTTATCCCACCTGGGCAAGGGGCCACTATGCTGATGCTCTCTTTGTGTAATACGGGAAGGCCCCGACGCTAATTCTTTAGCGAGTGTTTGTCAAACATTTGGAGGGTGGGGACAAGGGCTCTGGCCCTTGCATCTTGTTCTCCAGCTACCTCCCAGTTGGACACGCGCAGAACCCCATCATTAAATTCAAACTTTGGGTGTTGATTTGGGGAGGAAGGAGGTGGAGCGGAGTTACCAGAGAAGAAAAGAGGTCTTAAATTACCGCATTAATTGGGCTTTTGAGGATTTCCACCGGTTCTGACTCATTCATTTCTACAAAATCCAGTTACCATGCTCTTCAACAGATAGAAGACCCAGCTGTCAAACAGCATGGGATACACGCACAACGGTAATAGTCATAATCAGAGTAAAGTGTTAATACTTGTGGAATCTGAAGCAAACACTTATTCATTCAACAACCATGTACTGACTGCTGACTTTGTACCGGATACTGGCTAGACACAGTATGTAAAGGGGAGCATAAACATCTAAGATACCTAGTCTTAGGAGGTCTCTGACATAAATAGTCATCACTAATGAATGTAATTACAGAATGAGATAAGGGATCACAGGGGGAAAATAATACTTGTGAAGGAATCCATGACAGAGGAATCAGGCCAGACTGGTAGGTGAGGATGGGCTTCCCTGTGAAAGAGACAAGAGTTGAGATTCTTCAGGAGAAAGGGTTAAGTGGGCAAGTGTATGGGGTGATGCTCCCAGGCAGCCCCACGTGCCCCTGGCATGCCATGGAACAAACCTACAGTTGAACGGCAAGCCAAAACCACAGTATCTACCCTTCATTCACAAACCAAATGTGGACTCTTCCTCCCCACTTTCAGAGCCTCCCCAAAGGGTCTCTGTGAGAAAGGAGAGGAGGGATGGTAGCTTTTGCTTAGTATCCTCCCATTTATTATCTAACCATGGGCTTGGAATTCAGTCACACAGGCAAGGGGAACCAAGAAAGCACTCTCCTGGCTTCCACTCCACTATCCTCAGTGATGCACAGAGACAAAAAAAATTTCACTCCGAGGCCTCCCTCAAACACAAAATAGTTTGCTTTTGCCGCATCTATGAAGCAGTTCTTCAGTGCTGTTGTTGGTATGTCTATTTATTAATATCATCCTGCATGGCTTTGTAACTGCACAGGACACTGACTTCTCTACCTAAATATAGCTGTCTTTCAGAAGAGTGATAACATATGATTTGATTTGGCAGATGTACTCAAGGTCCACTTGCTTCATCATGGGCATGCCTACAGGTAAGTTCTTGGGACCTCGTTTGAAAGGAGGAGCAAGCAGTTCTCAACCCTTTCAGACCCATCATCCCTTTTTATAACTAGTATTTTTAACACTCATTACTATGAAATGAAATCCATAGGTAATATTACCTACCTATGCAAATTTCCCTCCAAATCAATATAATGTCCTAATTGTATAATAAAGGAAAAATAAAAAGGAAGCAATTTATAATTAATGTGTATTTCAATAAGTAAATGCTATAGCACACTCTATTGGAAGACAAATAGTAAGATGCTTGCACCCGTATGTAGAACCATTGTGAATGAGAGAACGACAAACGCAATCCAACTTGAATGTTTTATTAGCAACTCACATATAAACATTGGTGTTGTCATTGGTGACATGATTTTGTGAAAGGTTGAATAGTTCCTGGTCAAGTTCCAAACAAAATAAAGAGCGGAAGATTAAGCTAAATTTGCTGATATGGGTGCATTTACCAGAAAGTCTGGATTTAATGTGTGAGCTCATGAATTGAAAGTAACTCCAACAGTTTGCTTCATTGGTTAAAAAAACTCAGACTCAGTGGTGGTCTATATTTGATGAGATGGAGATGACAGAATGTCCCTGGTACAATGTAGAGGAAAAAAAATCCAAAGGTTTATGGAGACGGGAATGTTGGAGTGATTTTATCATGCATACTGTATACCCACCCCCAAACTATAAACCCCTACAGTAAGGCATTGAAAAATACATTAGTGGGACGTCCCTGGCGGTGCAGTGGCTAAGAATCCGCCTGCCAATGCAGGGGACACAGGTTCAAGCCCTGGTCTGGGAAGATCCCACATGCCACGGAGCAGCTAAGCCCGTGTGCCACAACTATTGAGCCTACACTCTAGAGCCCACGAGCTACAACTACTGAGCCTGCGTGCCACAACTACTGAAGCCTGCGTGCCTAGAGCCCGTGCTCCGCAACAAGAGAAGCCACCGCAAGGAGAAGCCTGCGCACCACAACCAAGGGTAGCCCCCGCTTGCTGCAACTAGAGAAAGCCCGCGTGCAGCAATGAAGACCCAACGCAGCCAAAAATAAATAAATAAATAATTTTTTAAAAAGAAAAATATATTAGTAAGGGGAGCACCAGAAAAGCTCTGTGGTAACTGGATATGATGGTGGGAGATGCTTCCATTGAGACGACTCCCTGATTTCTGCGAGAGTGGGATCCTGGGATGTCAAAGGCCAAGTGACAGCACTTAACTGGCAGGGACCAGGCAGACACTTACTATACTGGGTAGCAGGGACAAAGTGGTACTCAAAGGTCTTGACCTACAGGGATATTTGGTAATGCCCTAGGTGGCCACAGGAATGAAATATATGGAGAGACTTCTGAAATATTCTTTGATCTCTTTAACAAGTAAAACTCTAGGTCTGCTGCCTGAAACCTGACTTGAGCCATCAAATGAAATCATTCTTCTCATCCAGTTTCCATACCTCAGCCAGTTCACAGACACAGAGACCTTGATTGAAAGGGTAGCTGGTCCCCTTGAAGAAGAATCTTGCAGCATTGCCATAAATATATACTACAAATCTTCATCCAAGCCTTCCCCAGGGGAACCGGATGCCATTTATTAGGGTGACCATACACTGGGAAAAAGGAAGTACCCATCTATTTCAAGGATTATTTGATATTGTTTCCGAATTAATGTTAATTCCTGAGGATCCAAAAATATCACTGGGTCCACCAATCAAAGTGCAGCCTTATGGTAGTCAGATGGTAAATGGAGTTTTCACCCAAGTATATATCACCATGGATCCAGTAGGTTTGCAGACCCACCCTGTGGTTATTGCCCTACTTTTTTTTTTTTTTTTTTTTGCGGTACGTGGGCCTCTCACTGTTGTGGCCTCCCCCGTTGCGGAGCACAGGCTCCTGACGCGCAGGCTCAGTGACCATGGCTCATGGGCCCAGCGCTCCGCGGCATGTGGGATCCTCCCGGACCGGGGCACGAACCCGTGTCCCCTGCATCGGCAGGCGGACTCTCAACCACTGCGCCACCAGGGAAGCCCCTGCCCTACTTCTTGAATATATAATTAGAATTGACATGCCCAATTACTGGCAGAATCACCACATTATTTCTCTGACTTACAAAGTGAAGGCTATTGTAGTAGGAAGGGCCAAGTGGAAGCCTCCGGAAATTTCCTCTTGCTACCAGGATAGAAAACCAAAAGCAATACCATATCCCTGGAGAGATATAGAAATTAGGACCACCATAAAAGATGTGGATGATGCAAAAGTGGTGATACTATCACTTCCCACTTTTAACACACCTGTTTGACTTATCTAGTGGCAGGTGGATTTTAGAGAATAATTATGAATTGTTATGAACGTAATCAGATGGTAATGCCAGTTACAACTGCAATTCTATACGTGCTGTCTTCATCTATTCCAATTTGCACTAAATCTATTTTCTTTTATGTGGCGAGGCCAGCAGCATACCTTTATAGTCTTGTCTGTGGGATATAAACTCCTTTGCTCTCTGTCATAATCTAGTCTGCAGAGATCTTGATCACTATGTTAGATTCGTCAAGCTGATTAGACCTAATAAACAGGAAGTAACAAATACTTTAGACTTTTTTTTTTTTTTGGCCATACACGCGACATGCAGGATCTCAGTGCCCCGTCCAGGGATGGAAACTGTGCCCCCTGCAGTGGAAGTGCAGAGTCTTAACCACTGGACTGCCAGGGAAGTCTTAAAATTCACCATCTTAGTGAAGTTTCTGGAGATCCAAGTGATCTGAAAGATATCAAGATATCCCTCCAAGGTGAAAAACAAGTTGCTGCACCTTGTACCACCTACCACTAAAAATGAGACACAATACTTGTTGGGCCTCTTTGGATTTTGGAAGAAATATATACTGCATTTGAGTGTGGTGCTCTGACCCCTCTACCCAGTAACTCATAAGGCTGGCATTTTTTATCAGGAGTAAAGAAAAAGAAGACTCTGTAACAGGACCTTATGATCCAGAGGGATCCCATGATACTTGAAGTGTCTGTGGCAAATACATACATATACATCTGCCACTGGCAAACTCTAATAGAAGATCCACAATGCAGCTTTCTTTAGTTTCACAGCAAAGCCATGCCCTCTTCTGCAGATAACAATTCTCCATTTGAGAAACTGTACCTAGCTTGCTACTGAATTTGAATGACTGGCCATGAGACATCAAGTGACTATGCAACCTCAGCTGCCCATTATGAACTGGATGTTATCTGACCCATCAGCCCATAAGGTTGGGCATGCACAAGAGCAATCCCTCATCAAATGGAAGTGGTATGTAAGAGACAGCTTGAGCTGGTCCAGAAAGCACAAGTTGCCTTAGCCAGTGACTTAGATTCCTTTGATTCTTACTCCTGGTATATTGCCTCCTCATCATCTTCAATCAGTTAACTGGTTTACATACAGTTCTCCTCAATACACTGGCACAAGCTGGAAGTGGTCTGTTCTAGCATTAGAACTCCCATGAGGAATGCCCCTGATGGTAGTACTGAAGGGAAATTCTCTCAGCACAAAGAATGTCCTGCAGTGCCTTGGGTGTCTACTTTGTCTGGATTGAGAGATGGCCAGAGGTATAGACCTACACTCATTCACAGGCAATAGCTGATGGTTTTCCTGAACGGTCAATAACTTGGAAAGAAAAGATTGGGAGACTGACGACAAGGAGGTCTAGGGAAGAGGTATATGGATGCACTTCTCAGAGTGGGCACAAAGTGTGAGGATATCTGTGTACACCAAAGGGCATCCACTCAGAGAAGGCCTTCAAAATCAGGGGGATGACACATTTGATGGAGTTGGCCTCTTTTTCCACCTACTGCAGTGCTTGCACAAAGTAGCCATGCAGTCAGGAGCAAAGGATATTCATGGGCTCAAGAACATGGGCTTCCCCACAGTAAGGTTCATATCTACCAACATCAGAGATCACCCGTTGAGTTCCAATATGGCACTATTTCCAGGAGAAAATAGCCAATAACCTAGTAACAGATTGATTGATTATACTGGACCCCTTCCATCATGGAAGGGACAGCTATTTGTCTTACTGGAATAAACACATATTTTGGATATAGATTTGCTTTCTATGCTCAGAATATTTCTGATATTATTACCAACCATGAACTCATTATACCTTACTCACTGTTATGATATTCTACATATTACTTCTTTCCAGGGAACTCATTTCATAGTAAAATAAATGCAGCAATGGACTCGTGCAAATGGAATTTGGGGGGGCGGTGCCACACTGCACGGCTTATGGGATCTTAGTTCCCTGACCAGGGATTGAACCTGGGTACTCAGCAGTGAAAGTGCAGAGTCCTAACCACTGGACCACCAGGGAATTCCCTGGAATTTGGTAGTCTTATCATATGCCCCACCAGCCAGAAGCTCCTGGAAGGATGATGGAATAGCCCACTGAGTTCTGGTGCCAGTTAGGAAATAACATGTTAAAAACTGAAGTTCCGTTGTATAGGATGCAGTATATGCTTTGAGGCAGTGCCAATACATAGTACCGTTTCTTTCAAAATACACAGGTTCAAGAATCAAGGGGTGGGGAAAGTGGAAGTGGTTCCTCTCATCATTATACCCAATAATCCACTCACACAATTTCTGTTTCCAGTTCCTGTAACTTTGAGCCCTGATGGTTTGGAGATTTTACTTCCCAACAGAGGAATATTTCCACCAGGGATCACAACTATGGTTCCACTGAGGTTGAGGTTGAGATGGTACCTCGGCACTTTGGGCTCCTCGTACTATAGAAAAAAATCAGGTGAAGAAGCGGGTGCTGTCCTGGCTGGGGTGATTGGTTCCAATTGCCAAGAGGAAATTGGCTTTTCTGCTTCACAGTGGGGACAGGGAAGACTACGGGGACAAAAGGAGTGCATTCTTGGGCTTCCCTGGTGGCGCAGTGGTTGAGAGTCCGCCTGCCGATACAGGGGACACGGGTTCGTGCCCCGGTCTGGGAGGATCCCACATGCCGCGGAGCGGCTGGGCCCGTGAGCCATGGCCGCTGAGCCTGCACGTCCGGAGCCTGTGCTCCGCAACGGGAGAGGCCACAACAGTGAGAGGCCGGCATACCGCAAAAAAAAAAAAGGGTGCATTCTTGATTTTCTGTGATACCTCTTAGCACTTCCGTGTCCTATGGTAAAAGTTAATGGAAAGCTACTATAATTTTTTTTAAAAGAGTTTAAAAGTAGATTCACACCCTTCAGGAATGAAGGTGTGAGTCTTGCACACTTTTAGTTCTGGTAACTAAACTTTTCCCTTTGTTCCCCAGCCCAACTGACGCCGCTGCTTCCCTCTTTGCTTTTTCAGTCCTCCAACACCTGTTTCAGCAATGCTCCATATTAAATTATTTCTGTGGTTTGTTTTCCCGACTAGATCCTGTCTGCTACAACAACAGAGGTGCATCCCTGAAATAAAAAAAAATCACTGAATATTAAAACCATATAAAACAAAACAAAAATATTATGTTTACATGTAAAGTGGGTTAAGCTCTAGGCTAAGATAATTAAAAACAGATTTTTTTCACCTACATGAATATTCAGTGGGACATTTGAAATTCGACATTGCATGACACCTAGTATCTCTGATCCCCACCAAATAAATGCTTGGAACTTCCCTACTCTTTGTGACAACCAAATACACTCCCTCAAATTTCAAAAATATTCCCTAAGAGGCAACCCTCAGATCTACTGTACTGCAGTGATCACTACCTATGATTTTAATAAATCCACCCAACTTACTATGTCACATTTCACCGTGGTTGTTTTCTTTACTTGATTTATGCTTTTTTTTTTTTTTTTTGGCCACACCACGTGGCATGTGAGATCTTAGTTCCCCAACCAGGGATCGAACCGTGCTCCATGCCATGGAAGCATAGTAGTCTTAACCACGGGACCGCCAGGGAAGTCCCCTGACTTATGCATCTTAAACTTGTGTAAATATAAATACACACATAAATATATGCTTGCCTATATACCCATGTATGTCTATATGAATATATATGCCTGTGAATATACAAAACATATGAATGTATAATATATATCACTGTAGTGGACGCTGTGGTGTGCCACCCAGTTCCTACCTCCAAGACCAAAGCCCTCGCTCCCCCAACTCCTGAGAATGTTGCCTGCTGACAGCCTGCGTTTGTCTTCCCCACAAGAACTGGCCTCAGCCCAGTGTAATCGCCTCACCCGAGATTACAACACCTCCCTGGAGGTATTGCTATCCAGTGAGTGGAAGGGAACAGAGGCCCAGCCCCCTAACCTCAATGTGGGACACTTTAGCCCCAGAGCTCCCCCGGGATCATCTGAGGCCTATGCTGCAACTTCATAGCAGATCAGCTTCTCCCTCATTCCCCACAGGTGGTGACCCTAAAAACCAATAAATCCCAGCATGCCAATCTCCACCTCAGAGACTGTTCCTGAGAAACCCAACCCAATGTAATCATCTATTTTGACTTGACGCTGGTGGTTTAGAGAGTTGATCCCCTGTTTGTAAAAAAATCAGAGCCACCCTCCCAGCCTAGGTGAAAGCCACAAGCAGAGCTGTGTAAATGACTGCCGAACGAGGATAAATTTTGAATGAGGTTCTCTCACTATGTCAGTGTGGAGACTTCTCAGTTTTGAAGCTGGTGTGGTCTTTGATGGAACAGTTAAGCTACAGGAGGTTCCAGGGTATCAGGGCTACAGGTGATCCCCACAGAGCACAACCCGGGGCCTAGCAGTCGAGGCTAAGGAGACTAGAAAGTTTTGTCAGTGTATTTTTATACATTTTCTTTTATAAGCGCTATTTATTTCTGCACACACCATGCTTCCTGGATTCTAAACAGCCATGGGGTTTATGTTTGTACCAATGGTTTAATAGCACTTTTTCAGGGAGGAGATGAAATATTTCCACCCCATTAAATGATCCATATTAACGAGTCAACACATGTGAAGCACTTAGTACCTTGTACAGAGTCAGTGCAAGATGAATGCTAGCCATTGTATCTATTGTTGTAAAATGGGAAAAGATGACAGCTTAGAATTGAAGAAATATAGTAGTTTTTTAAAATAAATATTATAAAATTATTTTCGGTGTTAATTTATTGGAAGTTATGTTCTTTAGACCAGGGAATGCCTTCCGCAGCTCTTGTTCTTTACCGTCCTTGACCTTCTAGCACACGTGTAATCAGTAGCATTCAGTGTAGTACTTGTTGTTTTATTTGCTATTATTCATCTATTGTATTTAATTGTTTTGTGAGCATCCATTTTCTAATGACTTTTTATATTTTATTTTGTACTTGTTTTGTTTCCCTCATTATGTTAGAAACTTCTAGTGGGCACTGACCATGGCTTATACTTCTTTGGTATCCCCTATAGTGCTGGCTACTAAGTACAAATTCGATAAATAATGGCACACTACCTGATTTTAAAAGCATGAAAGTGGAGGGAATGATAGCTGCAAATGTAGTAATTCTACTCAATATGTACTAAGATTTTTTTCTTTAAATACTTACTCAAAATCCTACTTTCCTACCCAAAGTGTAAAAGTCAGCAACACAAAAAACTTTTCAGATGTAGAACAAAGTAGAAAGAGCTAAGTTATTACAGTGATTTAGAAACAAAGTATTTAAAGTTTTCCTGTGAGGGGTTGCTACAATGAATATTGCCTTTGCTCTGGGTTAAGGCTTCCATTGTTTACTGTGGTTTCTAAAATTCCATTTATTTTCAACTTTTTTAGACAGCTGTGTTGGAAAAGCAAATCAAAAACAAGAGAAGATGAGAAAGACTCACCTTAAAATACAAAGGGATGGGCAATAAAGGAGAGAAGAGAAGCTGCAAAGAAATATCAAAGAGGTGAAGTCGGTGGAGGTATCTCTGTTAAAAAAGAAACCCCTACCCTGGTGGCGCAGTGGTTGAGAGTCTGCCTGCCAATGCAGGGGACTCGGGTGCATGCCCCGGTCCGGTCCGGGAAGATTCCCACATGCCGTGCGGAGCGGCTGGGCCCGTGAACCATGGCCGCTGAGCCTGCGCATCCGGAGCCTGTGCTCCACAGCGGGAGAGGCCACAACAGTGAGAGGCCCGCGTACCGCAAAATAAAAAAAGAGAAACTCCTGATGGGGCATTTTAACATGCAGTGGTGGTCCTTCAGCTTCACTGGGACACCGTAGAATCCGAGGCACCATTCTCAACCTTCCTCCAGAAAAATGATCATGCAAATTCACAAAATTTGTTAGCTGCCCCTCTTTCTTCTCCTTCACAGCCAAACTTCTCACAAGGGATGTCTCTTTGTTCTTATCTCCCCTTCCTCACCTCCACATCCCTCTCCAACTCCCCTGAGCCACTCCCCTGAAAACATAGCAGCTCTGACCAGCTCCACTCGGGCACATGCTGACAAACACTTTGTCTTTGGCCCAGAATGCATTTCTGTGTCTCAGGGCAACCGTATTTCTCCTGATTTCCATACCATCCAACTCCTCTCTCGGATGTGGCAAAATCACCTCATACTCGGCATATCCAAAAAGAATTAATAATGTTCCCCTAAACCCATTCCTCCTCCTGTGTCTCCATCTCAGTAAATGACACTACCATGGACCTAGTTTGGTCTAAACACAAAAGCTGAGGCTCTTCCAGGTCTGATCAATTCTGGTTTTGTCATATCTTTTAAATCTATCACTTATTCTGATCCCAATCTCCAGGACTTCACTTCAGGACAGTCTCCATGTATACCCACCTTACCGGAGCAGCCTCCTAGCTGGTTTCCCTGGATCTATTCTCCATCCCACAGGCAGTACAATCTTTCTAAACTGCAAGCCTAATCAAGTCACTCTCCTTCAATGGCTTTCCATTACCTTCAGGCTATTGGCAAACACCTTAGCATGCTTGGTTTTCAAAGTCCTGCACTCTCCCCACCCACCCTTCTTCTTGCAGGGAAGCCAGGTTGCTCAATTCTGGAGCCACCATTTCCATCCTGGTCTATGTGAATGATGACTGCTGGAGTAGTGCAGTGCACAACCTGTGAGATTAAACATGGCAGCCTCGCCTCTTTCTCACACTTCGTATACTGTGCTAAAAGCAGCTTCCCTGACACATCGTATTTCCCCTCACTCTGAGCCTTTGCATATCGCTGTTTCCCATTTATAATTTCGTCCAACTCCATGTCGTCTTCATCTGGTTAATTGTACTCGTCCTTTAGATCTCAATTTAGATATCACTTACCAAGGAAGCTCTCCCTTACACACACTGTCTCCCAGTTTTGGGATAGGAATTTCCCTAAGGCTTATGTTTAGTGCCCTCTGCTTAAATCCTATTTTTGTACTTATCCCTTGATCCTATAATTGTCTGTTTACTTTCTTGACTCCTCTTTTAGAGCAGGGACTGTGTTTTACTCACTTTTGGGTCTCTAGTTCATTGTACAGAGTCTGGCACATGGTAGATACAAAGTAAATACTTTTGAATGAATGCAACTTTGGGTAAATCGTCTAACCTAACTAAACCTTAGTTTATGGCTGGTCAAATAAGGCTAAGAATGTCTGTCCTCAATATTTTACAGAACAATATGACAAAATGTATGTGAAAAATGCTTTGAAAGTGGAAAGAAATAAAGAGATGGGAGAGAGAACAATTGTCATGGCATTACCATAAAGAGAAAGTGACAAGGAAAGGGATGATTCTAAGGAAAGGCATGAGACACACCGTTCCACTCCATCATGTGTAAGACTTTAATGCCTGTGCTGCTGAAGTGAGCACAGATCCTGTGCCTTGTCTTAAATTAGAACGAGCAGCCATAGTGCTTCAAAGAGACAACAAGTGGGAAATGAGGAATGTAGTAAAGAAGCCATTGTATCAGTTCATTAACTGGTCATACGATCTGTGAGATACAAATAATTATTTCTTTCTTGAAGACCAAGCTGTTCATAATGGTGTACCCAGGGCTCAGGAAATCACAGGATAAACTCAGTTCTTCTTCCTGGAACATCACTTTTACTTGGTGATTCAGGAAGTTAAATCATTTACTTGGTAAGTAACCTGAAGCAGTATTTTCATATTTATATAAATAAATGGGTATGTTATAGCTTGGACTGTAGCACTTGCATACATCTTTTAAATAAACCTAAGACTTCAAACATTTTGTATTTCCAGTGGACAATAGTCCTACACTGTCTCCCTTCACTCCCCCTACCAAATCTCCATACTCCCAAACCCTAGGAGTAAGTCTTTACCCAGCTATGCTCTTGGGATGCTTAGGAAAAGTTTAATAAGTACTGCTTTTAGAACTTTGGTAGGCTTCCATACTGCTGAAATGAAACAGAGACAGAAGAATCTTCAGCAAATACGGTCAGTTCATTTACCACAAGTTTATAGTTGAGCATTGATTTGTGTGTCTGTTCTTTGCTCCTTGCTTGCCCATTGCACTGGTCAGCAATTTTGTAAATATTGGTCACGAGTCCCCAGAAGAATCGAAAAAATTTTTAATGCAGCGGAATCCACACTAACTTAACACTCAACAAGGAAAGAATTCGAACTCCATATCCCCTTGACATTTGGCCAGTAGAATCATAATTTTTGCATATAAAGGTCAACATATTATATCTAAAGGAAGGGGAAAAGGGAACTAACATTTTCTGAGCCTCTACTATATACCAGGCACAGTGCCAGGTGCTGTACATTCCCTCACCATCATCCCTCACCACCCCAGACACACTTAATCCTGCCTCCCTTTGTATGATTCCTGTACTTTATCTAATCTCTTACTACTTGGTCTAACACTTTAAATATTGATGATTTGTTTGTATCTCACTCTACTGTGAACTCCTTGTGGGCAGGTCCATTTCAAATTCATCTTTTTATCTCAAGCACATTCAGTGCCTGGTCCCATAATATTCATTCAGTCAAATTTTTATTAACTGAACTAAAATTATATCTTCTAATGTATAAGATGTTGTTAAGATAATTCTTTCATACTCCAAAAATTCTTCTCTAAGTCACCTTGAACAGATTCATCAGCCACTAAAGAAATATAGAGCATAGCAGTTATATCAGTTTTTTGCCATTTTCAGGTCCTGGAACATTTCCAAGTCTCCTTCGTGTCCCCTAACAGTAACAACAACAACAAATGTATATGATTAGCATATAAAATAATAAACCATACACACTTTTTAATTATCTTTGCAAAGCACTCTTTTCAATAACATGTTAAGTAATCTGTGAAATATATCTTAAAAAAAATCACTACGTGTAAATGTCCCCTATTTCAGTGGCTTTAACAAATGACAACAAACAGGACCAAATGGTGCAGCCACTATGGAAAACAGTATGAAATATTAAAAACAGAACTGCCATATGATCCAGCAATTCCACTTCTGGGTATTTTTCCAAAGAAAACAAAAACACTCATTGGAAAAGATACATGCACCCCCATGTTCATTGCGGCATTACTTACAATAGCCAAAATATGGAGGCAACCTAAGTGTCCACCAACAGATGAATGGATAAAGAAGTTGTGAGATATATATACACATATATATGTATGTATATACACACACACACACACACACACACACACACACACACATATATATAAGGAAATACTACTCAGCCATAAAAAAAATGAAATCTTGGACTTCCCTGGCGATCCAGTGGTTCAGAATCCACGCTTGCACTGCAGGGGGCACAGGTTCAATCTCTGGTCGGGGAACTAAGATCTGGCATGCCATGCGGTGGGGCCAAAAATTACAAAAAACAAGAAGGAAATCCTGCCATTTGTGACAACATGGATGGAGCTAGAGGGCATTACGTTAAGTGAAATAAGTCAGACAGAGGAAGACAAATATCGTGCTATCTCACTTAAATGTGGAATCTAAAAACAAACAAACCAACCAAACAAAATGAATACAGACTCATAGTTACAGAGAAGAAACAGGTAGTTGCCAGAGGGGAGAGGGTGTGGGTGTGGGTGAAATAGATGAAGGGGATTAAGAGGTACAAACCTCCCGTTACAAAATAAATAAGCTATGGGGCTGTAATATATGGCATCATAAATATCATCAATAATACTGTAATAACTTGCTATAGGGACGAATGGTTACTAGACCTATCAGGGTGATCATTTTATAATGTATGCAAATGTCAAATCACTATGTCGTACACCTGACACTAACATAATATTGTATGTCAACTATATTTCAATTTTAAAAAAAAGAACAGTACTACAGTCACACCGCTCATAGACGATTAAATATGCATTCCGAATTTCCAAGTCTGAAGCCTCAGGATTGTTTTTCTTGCCTCCCTAAATCCAATGTAATCAAAACAGAGAAATTTCTTCTTCTCATCAGTGCACTTCAGAGTACGTATGAAGTAGGCACTGTATAAACAAACATGCACACACACACACACACACACACAAGCATAAAAGAGGAAAAATAATTAGAAACCAGGGGACTCATCAATGCTCTGATTTAGAACCTGCTCAAGTTTATGAATTCAAATGTTTTGAACCTAATCCGACTTCTCTCAAGTTCAAATTTACTTGACATTTGATATATCGTGACTTTCTGTTTTTGTAAAAGAACAGTTTCAAAAATGGTTCAGTAAGCTCTTTGGGGACTTCCCTGGTGGCGCAGTGGTTAAGAATCTGCCTGTCAATGCAGGACACATGGGTTTGACCCCTGGTTGAGGAAGATTCCCACATGCCGTGGAGCAACTAAGCCCGTGCACCACAAGTACTGAGCCTGCGCGCCTAGAGCCCGTGCTCCACAACAGGAGAAGCCACCGCAATGAGAAGCCCACGTACCGCAACGAAAAGTACCTCCCGCTCTCCACAACTAGAGGAAGCCCGCGCACAGCAACGAAGACCCAGCACAGCCATAAATTAATTAATTAATTAATTTTTAAAAATAAGCTCTTTGGACAGTGTCTAACTCCTGCAATGCAAGATTTGGAACAGTTAGCAGTAAATGAATAAGAAACATGCAATACATTTCTTTAAATGTGCACATTTTCAAAAACTCAGGGGGAAAAGTGCTTGACCTCATCTATCTGTGGTTTCACTGAATATTTGAGAATTAGTTAATGACATTCAGAGACACAAAGATACAGCTGGATTTTCCCACCCAGTGTGCAGAACGCATAGCCGTCAGACAGCGATGGTAGAACCCATTGGAAAGTACCCTCAATTTTTGTAGAAACAGAGAAGAATTAAGATTTAGTGTCTGGCAGTTTGTCAGTTGGATGCATCATTAACAAAGAAATCAAGAACACAGCAAAAGAATCTAAAAATGTGCTTGCATGTTTTACATTTACTATTTCTCTGCAGTGTAATTGCCAGTGCACGGGCCATGGTGAAAAACAAGCTAGCAAATATCAAATCCACCAAATAGTTCACTGACAAGTTTTTGGGAGCCTTAATGAAGGTCTACAATAGCTCTTCTTGTCATACAAAAGCTTTTAGCCAAGTAAACAGGCACTTAGAATAGTGCAGGTAGGATTATGGAGTCCCACTTCCTCAGCCCAACAGCCTCAGGTTACCTTAACTTTTAAGCCCAAATGTATTCCTGGCTAAGTGCCCCCTACTTCCAGTCCAGACCCTAAGTGACTCTGGGAAGTCACAAGGATGTTTCACATGCATTCAGGAATGAATCAACACAAATGAGGTGCTTCTACTCTCTCTCAGGGCTTTGCTGGTTATCCACTGAGTCTGCTGAGCTTTGGCAATCTGCTGCCAGCCCCATTGTTTTGCAACGTTCTGCTGAAGCTCACAGGGAAAATATCCTGCCCATAGCACAGACTTCAGTGCTCCCAAACCTGTAAAACCTTCAATGTGCCAAGTGCCATTGGTTCCTCTTCAGGATGCACCATGCCAACACCATGCTGTGTTCCATGCAGAAATGCAGATACCATACTTCTCTCCAAAAAGTTCACAACTATTGCCTGGGGCTGGGGGGATGGAAGCCAAGTAGTATGCTATCCTCCCACTCCCATCTCTGGCTCTAGGAAACCACCTGTGGTGGAATGTGAATTTATCAATTTACTTAATCTATCTCAGTTTAGATATAGCCAGAAGCATCCATTATAGTTACTACCAAGAGCTTCCTTTTAATTTGATAATTTTGTGTGGTTGTACAGAATTGAGATCTCATTGTTGATGGATAGAAGGAAAAGGAAATTAAAAAACAGGAAGAAAAATACAAATATATTTTATTTGTTCTAAGGATTCCTCATACTATTTATAATACACAATGGTCAAAGAATCAAAAGAAAAGCATGTGATCAATAGGTAATCAATAGATACAAAAAAGCATTTGATAAACTCAGCACCCAATGGTGATCACAAAACAACTCTTAAAGCTAAAAATAAAAAATTAGAAGAGAACTTCCTTATGTGATATTTGATATTTACCAAAAATTAAAAGCAATCCTGTTAATTAATGCAAAGAATTTTCTTTAAAATTAGAAACAAAGCTAGGAGGCCAGTTATCACAGCTTTTATTCAACATTTTTCAAAAGAGTCAAGCTAAAGGAAAAAAAATATCATTAATCATAGATAATGTGATAGTTTACATAAACAAGGTAAGAGAATTAACCCAAAAATCCTTAGAACTAATAGGAGAGTTCACCTACATTGCTGGACGTAAGGTACATATACAAAAATCCATAGTGTTCCTTCCTATACATTAGGGGTCAGCAAATTTTTCTATAAAGAGCCAAGTAGTAAATATTTTAGACTTTGAAGGCATATGGTCTCAATCTTAACTAATCAAATCTGCCATTATAGTGCGAAAGTAGCCATAGACTATATGTAAACAAATGGGCACGGCTGTGTTCTTTACAAAAGAACACTGCAGGCTGGATTTGGTCCACAGGCCATATAGTGTGTAACTCCTGTTACACACCATTGATGAAAAATTAGAAAACATTATTTAAAAGGAAAAGATACTGTTTACTATAGCAACCCAAACTTGAAGGCACTTACGAATAACTCTAACAAAATTTGTACAAAACCTATTTGGAGAAAACTGTAAAAAGTTATTGAAAGACAATAAGGATCTCAATAAAGAAAGAGGTACACTATCTTAATGGAGGAGAAAAGTCAATGTTTCAGACCTTTCAATAGTCCCAAATTAATCTATTAATTCAATGTAACTCCAACCAAAATACCAACAGGGTTTTTCATGAAACTTGCCAACCTGATTCCAAAATTTATGTGCAAGAATAAAAAGCTAAGAATAATTGAGACAATTATGAAGAACAAGGAAGGGAGACACACCGTAACAGATGTCAAGATTTACTGTAAAATAATAGTAACTAAGGCAATATAGTATTGATAAAGAGACAGATAAATTGATTCACAAAGTAAATAGGGACCCCAGAAATAGACCCATTCATTTATGGAACATGTAATTTGACAGAGATGGCACTGCAGATCAGTGGTTATTCAATAAATGGCACTGGAATAATTGGTTATTGTATAGTAAAAAACTGAAGTTATATCCTTTCCTCACACCATACACAAGAAATCAGTTCCAGGTTGATTAAATATCCAAGTAGAAAATCAAAGCTTTAAAACAAATTAGAGAGCAATACAGAAGAATATCTTTAAGACTGTGAGAAAAGGAAAGATTTCTAAAACAAGACATAAAAAGCCCAAAACACAAAGGTAAAAAATTAAAATATTTAATTACATTAACATAGAAGATTTGCGACAGGGGATTCAAGACGGCGGAAGAGTAAAACGCGGAGATCACCTTCCTCTCCCCAAATACATCAGAAATACATCAACATGTGGGACAACTCCTACAGAGCACCTACTGAACGCTGGCAGAAGACCTCAGACCTCCCAAAAGGCAAGAAACTCCCCACGTACCTGGGTAGGACAAAAGAAAAAAGAAAAAAACAGAGAAAAAAGAATAAGGATGGGACGTGCACCAGTGGGACGGAGCTGTGAAGAAGGAAAGGTTCCCACACACCAGGAAGCCCCTTCGCAGGCGGAGGCTGCGGGTGGCGGAGGGGGAAAGCTTCGGAGCCGCGGAGGAGAGCACAGCACAGCACAGCACAGCAACAGGGGTGCGGAGGGCAAAGCAGAGAGATTCCCGTACAGAGGATCGGTGCCAATCAGCACTCACCAGCGTGAGAGTCTTGTCTGCTCACCTGCCGGGGCGGGCAGGGCTGGGAGCTGAAGCTCGGGCTTCGGTCTGAACGCAGGGAGAGGAATGGGGTCGGCTGCGTGAACACAGCCTGAAGGGGGTTAGTGCGCCACGGCTAGCCGGGAGGGAGTCCGGAAAATAGTCTGGACCTGCCGAAGAGGCAAGAGACTTTTTCTTGCCTTTTTGCTTCCTGGTGCGCGAGGAGAGGGGATTAAGAGCGCCGCTTAAAGGAGCTCCAGAGACGGGCGCGAGCCGTGGCTATCAGTGCGGACCCCAGAGACGGGCCTGAGACGCTAAGGCTGCTGCTGCCGCCACCAAGAAGCCTGTGTGCGAGCACAGGTCACTATCCACACCCCCCTTCCGGGGAGCCTGTGCAGCCCACCACTGCCAGGTTCCCATGATCCAGGGACAACTTCCCAGGAAGAACACACGGTGCGCCTCAGGCTGGTGCAACGTCATGCCAGCCTCTGCTGCCGCGGGCTCGCTGCACACTCCGTAACCCTCCCTTCCCCCCGGCCTGAATGAGCCAGAGCCCCCAGTCAGCTGCTCCTTTAACCCTGTCTTGTCTGAGCGAAGGACAGACGTCCTCAGGCGACCTACACACAGAGGCAGGGCCAAATCCAAAGCTGAACCCTGGGAGCTGTGCGAACAAAGAAGAGAAAGGGAAATCTCTCCCAGCAGCCTCAGGAGCAGCGGATTAAATCTCCACAATCAACGTGATGTACCCTGCATTTGTGGAATACCCGAAGAGACAGCGAATCATCCCAAATTGAGGAAGGGGACTTTGGGAGAAACGATATTTTTTTTCCCCCTTTTTCTCTTTTTGTGTGTGTGTGTATGCTTCTGTGTGTAATTTTGTCTGTATATCTTTGCTTTTACCATTTGTCCTAGGGTTCTGTCAGTCCATATTTTTTGTTTTGTTTTGTTTTTTCTTTTTTTTTAGCATAGTTTTAGCGCTTTTTATCACTGGTGGATTTGTTTTTTGGTTTGGTTGCTCTCTTCTTTCTTTCTTTCTTTCTTTTTTATTAATTTTTAAACTATTTTAGTAATTATTTTTTATTTTAATAACTTCATTTTATTTTACCTTTTTCTTTCTTTCTTTCTTTCTTTTTTTCTCCCTTTTATTCTGAGCCGTGTGGCTGACAGGGTCTTGGTGCTCCAGCCGGGTGTCAGGCCTGTACCCCTGAGGTGGGAGAGCCAAGTTCAGGACATTGGTCCACCAGAGACCTCCCAGCTCCATGTAATATCAAACAGCGAAAATCTCCCAGAGATCTCCATCTCAATGCCAAGACCCAGCTCCACTCAACGACCAGCAAGTTACATACAGTGCTGGACACCCTATGCCAAACAACTAGCAAGACAGGAACACAGCCCCATCCGTTAGCAGAGAGGCTGCCTAAAATCATAATAAGGTCACAGACACCCCAAAACACACCACCAGATGTGGACCTGCCCACCAGAAAGACAAGATCCAGCCTCATCCACCAGAACACAGGCACTAGTCCCCTCCACCAGGAGGCCTACACAACCCACTGAACCAACCTTAGCCACTTGGGGCAGACACCAAAAACAATGGGAAATACGAACCTGCAGCCTGTGAAAAGGAGACCCCAAACACAGTAAGTTAAGCAAAATGAGAAGACAGAGAAACACACAGCAGATGAAGGAGCAAGGTGAAAACCCATCAGACCTAACAAATGAAGAGGAAATAGGCAATCTACCTGAAAAAGAATTCAGAATAATGATAGTAAAGATGATCCAAAATCTTGGAAATAGAATGGAGAAAATACAAGAAATGTTTAGCAAGGACCTAGAAAAACTAAAGAGCAAACAAACAATGATGAACAACACAATAAATGAAATTAAAAATTCTCTAAGGGATCAATAGCAGGATAACTGAGGCAGAAGAATGGTTAAGTGACCTGGAAGATAAAATAGTGGAAATAACTACTGCAGAGCAGAATAAAGAAAAAAGAATGAAAAGGTCCCAGACACCTCTGGGACAACATTAAACGCACCAACATTCGAATTATAGGGGTCCCAGAAGAAGAAGAGAAAGAGAAAGGAACTGAGAAAATATTTGAAGAGATTATAGTTGAAAACTTCCCTAATATGGGAAAGAAAGTAGTTAATCAAGTCTAGGAAGCACAAAGAGTCCTATACAGGATAAATCCAAGGAGAAACACGCCAAGACACATATTAATCAAACTATCAAAATTAAATACAAAGAAAAAATATTAAAAGCAACAAGGGAAAAACAACAAATAACACACAAGGGAATCCCCATAAGGTTAACAGCTGATCTTTCAGCAGAAACTCTGCAAGCCAGAAGGGAGTGGCAGGACATACTTAGAGTGATGAAAGGCAAAAACCTACAACCAAGATTACTCTACCTAGCAACGATCTCATTCAGATTTGACGGAGAAATTAAAACCTTTACAGACAAGCAAAAGCTAAGAGAACTCAGCACCACCAAACCAGCTTTACAACAAATGCTAAAGGAACTTCTCTAGGCAGGAAACACAAGAGAAGGAAAAGACCTACAATAACAAACCCAAAACAATTAAGAAAATGGTAATAGGAACATACATATCAATAATTACCTTAAATGGAAATGGATTAAATGCTCCAACCAAAAGACACAGACTGGCTGAATGGATACAAAAACAAGACCCATATATATGCTGTCTACAAGAGACCCACTTCAGACCTAGGAACACATACAGACTGAAAGTGAGGGGATGGAAAAAGATATTGCATGCAAATGAAAATCAAAAGAAAGCTGGAGTAGCAATTCTCATATCACACAAAACAGACTTTAAAACAAAGACTATTACAAGAGACAAAGAAGGACACTACATAATGATCAAGGGATCAATCCAAGAAGAAGATATAACAATTGTAAATATTTATGCACCCAACATAGGAGCACCTCAATACATAAAGCAAATACTAACAGCCATAAAAGGGGAAATCGACAGTAACACAATCATAGGAGGGGACTTTAACACCCCACTTTCACCAATGGACAGATCATCCAAAACGAAAATAAATAAGGACACAAGCTTTAAATGATACATTAAACAAGATGGACTTAATTGATATTTATAGGACATTCCATCCAAAACAACAGAATACACTTTCTTCTGAAGTGCTCATGGAACATTCTCCAGGATAGATCATATCTTGGGTCACAAATCAAGCCTTGGTAAATTTAAGAAAATTGAAATCGTATCAAGTATCTCTTCTGACCACAACGCTCTGAGACTAGATATCAATTACAGGAAAAAATCTGTAAAAAATACAAACACATGGAGGTTAAACAATACACTATTTAATAACCAAGAGATCACTGAGGAAATCAAAAAATACCTAGAAACAAATGACAATGAAAACACGGCAATCTGAAACCTATGGGATACAGCAAAAGCAGTTCTAAGAGGAAAGTTTATAGCAATACAATCCTACCTTAAGAAACAAGAAACAGGACTTCCCTGGTGGTGCCGTGGTTAAGAATCCACCTGCCAATGCAGGGGACATGGGTTCAAGCCCTGGTCCGGGAAGATCCCACATGCCGCAGAGCAACTAAGCCCCTGCACCACACCTACTAAAGCCTGTGTGCCTAGAACCCATGCTGTGCAAGAGAAGCCACCACACTGAGAAGCCCATGCACAGCAACAAAGAGTAGCCTCCTCTCACCACAACTAGAGAAAGCCCACCCGCAGCAACAAAGACCCAACGCAACCATAAGTAAATAAACAAACAAGTAAATAAATAAATAAAACCTTCCTTCCTTTAAAAAAAAAAAGAAAAGAAATAAGAAACATCTCAAATAAGCAACCTAATCTTACACCTAAAACAATTAGACAAAGAAGAACAAAAAACGCCCAAAGTTAGCAGAAGGAAAGAAATCATAAAGATCACATCAGAAATAAATGAAAAAGCAATGAAGGAAACAATAGCAAAGATCAATAAAACTAAAAGCTGGTTCTTTGAGAATAAACAAAATTGATAAACCATTAGCCAGACTCATCAAGAAAAACAGGGAGAAGACCCAAATCAACAGAATTACAAATGAAAAAGGAGAAGTAACAACTGACACTGCAGAAATACAAAGGATCATGAGAGATTACTACAAGCAACTCTATGCCAATAAAATGGACAACCTGGAAGAAATGGACAAATTCTTAGAAATGTACAACCTTCCGGGACTGAAGCAGGAAGAAATAGAAAATATGAACAGACCAATCACAAGTAATGAAATTGAAACTGTGATTAAAAATCTTCCAATAAACAAAAGCCCAGGACCAGATGCCTTCACAGGCGAATTCTATCAAACATTTAGAGAAGAGCTAACACCTATCCTTCTCAAACTCTTCCAAAATATAGCAGAGGGAGGAACACTCCCAAATTCATTCTACAAGGCCACCATCACCCTGATACCAGAACCAGACAAAGATGTCACAAAGAAAGAAAACTACAGGACAATATCACTGATGAACATAAATGCAAAAATCCTCAACAAAATACTAGCAAACAGAATCCAACAGCACATTAAAAGGATCATACACCATGATCAAATGGGGTTTATCCCAGGAATGCAAGGATTCCTCAATATATGCAAATCAATCAATGTGATAAACCATATGAACAAGCTGAAGGAGAAAAACCATATGACCATCTCAACAGAGGCAGGAAAAGCTTTTGACAAAATTCAACACACATTTATGATAAAAACCCTACAGAAAGTAGGCACAGAGGGAACTTACCTCAACATAATAAAGGCCACACAAGACAAACCCACAGCCAACAGCATTCTTGATGGTGAAAAACTGAAACCATTTCCACTAAGATCAGGAACAAGACAAGGTTGCCCACTCTCACCACTATTATTCAACATAGTTTTGAAAGTTTTAGCCACAGCAATCGTAGAAGAAAAAGAAATAAAAGGAATCCAAGTCAGAAAAGAAGAAGTAAAGCTGTCACTCTTTGCAGATGACATGATACTATACATAGAGAATCCTAAAGATGCTACCAGAAAACTACGAGAGCTAATCAGTGAATTTGGTAAAGTAGCAGGATACAAAATTAATGCACAGAAATGTCTTGCATTCCTATACACTAACGATGAAATCTTCCCAGACCAGGGATCAAACCCATGTCCCCTGCACTGGCAGGCAGATTCTTTTTTTTTTTTTTTTTGCGGTACGCGGGCCTCTCACTGTTGTGGCCTCTCCTGCTGCGGAGCACAGGCTCCGGACGCGCAGGCTTAGCAGCCATGGCTCACGGGCCTAGCTGCTCCGTGGCATGTGGGATCTTCCCGGACCGGGGCACGAACCCGTGTCCCCTGCATCGGCAGGCAGACTCTCAACCACTGCGCCACCAGGGAAGCCCCCGGAAACTTTTAATGTATAAAAAAGAGTTGCTAGAGATGGCACGTGACAAACAAAGCTGTAACTTCTAGAGCTGCTGTCTCTGCCCTATCCTCACTAGAGATTTCCTCTCTTCGGGGGTGATGTGCAGAGACTTAATAATCACCATGCTGCCCAAACAGAAGGCCCCCTGAAGCCCCCTCCTGGGCCAGGTGTGGCCCCTCTAGTTGCTGCATGTTTGGGGGGACGGGGCAGGGGTCTCGTAGGAGGGAAGTGGAAAAGCACTGGGGGCAGGGAGGGGCTGATAATAGCAGCTATTTACCAATTAGTATGGAAATATTTTAACATTTAGAAAATCATTGTGGCCACATTGGTGTTTACCAGTTGAATATCAGACCTGCTATGACCCTTTCTTCTACATCTGTCCTTCCCTGTACAATGTGGAAAGACTGTACGATGTGGAAAACATGAGCCAGGCTGTAGTCTGCCATAGGCCTGAATCCCTGCTGGATCACCTTAAGCAAGCCATTAACTTCTCACACTCTCAACGTTTTCATTTATATAAGGCAGAAAACACTTGGTCCTATAGTTTTCTTAGAATTAAATGCAATAAGATGGATAGATACTTACACATGGGGACCAGCACATCGCAAATTCTTCACAAACAAAAGCTGCCAGTATAGTAATCTGTTTCTTGTGCACAGAAAAAAAAAAAAAAAAAAAAAGACACAATCATCCCTTAGTATCTGTAGGGAATTGGTTCCAGGACCCCCCACAGATAGCAAAATCCTCAAATGCTCAAGTCTCTTATAAAAATGGCATAGTATTTGCATATAACCTATGCACACCTCCCATATACTTTAAATCAGATTACTTATAACTGATTACTAATACAATGTAAATGCTATGAAATAGTTGTTATACTGTATTGTTTAAGGAATATGACAAGAAAATGTCTGTACCTGTTCAATACAGACACAACCATAGTAGGCCTAACCTCATAGTATAAGTCAGCAACAACGTTAACATAGTCTATCCCCAACTGGTTGAACCCATGGATGCCGACCGCTGGATACGGAGGGCAATTGTAACTTACCCAGTCATTAGTGGATGACTCACGTTAGCCAGGCCATGTTGAAGATGTGGGTTTTAAGGTTTGACTGCTGATAACCATTAAAATACAACCACAATGAGAACATCTGGTTTCAATAGAAATTCTAGTCCCTGTGTTCTTTGAATCCGTTTAGGGTTTCTTTTTTCCCCCTCCAAAACAACTGAAAGCTTTGTACTAAATTTACCATTTCTGAGTTGAAAACGTTCTTTATTAAAAAACAAATAGGCTCTAGGACTATGGGAGAGAGTTATATATTTTGGCAAGTTGCGTTTCCATTAAGTGCATATTACATAGTCACCGTGGTAAAGCAGTTGAGACATTTCTCACTGACCTTTCTGCCCCAATTATCTAATGCTCAGCAAAGCTTTTATGGAAAATATCATCACAATTTATAGCTAATGGGTAAGCCGAACACTGTCTGTGTCTTTAAAATATGCCTCTTCATCCTATATTAATGCTCATTCAGTACTAGTTTTCACTATTATACATACTATTACAGTGAACATGCTTGTAGTTACATCTTTGTGCCTTTATCTAACTATTTCCTTAGAAATTCTTAGAAATAGAATGTCTGGGAAATATGGTATACAGATTTTTTTAACTGAACATATATTGCCTTCCAGAAAGTTTTTACTAATTTATAATTTAAGCAATAGTGTATGAAAGTATCTTTCTTCATAGTATCATCAACATTTAAATCTTGGGAATTCCCTGGTGGTCCAGTGGTTAGGACTTAACACTTTCCCTGCCAGGCAGGGGCCGGGGTTCAATCCCCAGTTGGGGAACTAAGATTCCACAAGCCATGTGACTCAGCCAAAAAATAAATAAATAAATAAATCTTTACCAGTAGCTGAAAATGTCACTTTGTTTTATTTTGCATTTCTTCAGTTCCTCATTAGTTAAGCATCTTTATATTTGCTTATTAACCACATGGTTTACTCACTCTCTTTGAGTCCTTTGCTCATTTTTCTACAGACTTCTGGCATTTTTATTATTATAAACTTTAAAATATATATATAATAAATATAAATAAATGTTACTTATATAAATATAAATACAAATGAAGAACTCATATAATTATGTAGAGTGGGTACTTTAAGATTTTAGCTATTATAATCTGGCCTGGTAAAAAGAAGTTAGAGTCATTCTTATGTTTTAGTTTCAAATATATTGTTTGGAGTATATCTGAGATAATTTCGTACTGGTTAACAAGACCTAGCCACAATATTTAGATTACTACTTTAGTAATCAAGATAAGCCAATGAGCTATTAGTAATTAATCTTTGCTCCTCTGAGCTGGCCTAAGAGTAAATAAATAGGCCCTGCCCTTCTGGTAACAAACTTGGGGAAGGGAAAAGGGAAATCACCTGTGAAGGGCAGACCTTGCTGGTATTTCTCTGCTCTTGGTTGATGACGCCATAAAAATCAGCAACTATTATTCCCTAGCATGAGATCCTTCAGCACTTGGCAGCAGGAGGCCCAGAGGCACGGTCCACACCTGGCTTTGTGCTGAGGGAGGAGTGGTGGGTAAGGCTGGGAGGAGAGAAGATACAGAAGGCAGGATCCTCTTCAGGGAGTGAGGAGGGCTAAAGATGAGTATCCTACAGGCCAGGCCAGCTTCCTCCAACTGTGCAGTGGGGGGCAGTCAGCCTGTGGGATGGCCGTCCTCACCAGAACCTCAAAGCTTTGGGAGGGCTGGTGGGGCTTCAGTGGTCCTGGTGGGGCCTCTGTTGATTAAGTCACCTCAGGAGTAAATCTGTGTATATGCTAAGATCATGGGTCCTTCTCTGGTTTCTATGCAGTGATGAAATGTATAATTTTGGTACTGTTTTTTATCACTTATTTTTATTTATTTATTTATTTTTGCGGTGCATGGGCCTCTCACTGCTGTGGCCTCTCCCTGCTGTGGCCTCTCCCGTTGCAGAGCACAGGCTCCGGACGCGCAGGCCCAGTGGCCATGGCTCACGGGCCCAGCCGCTCCGCGGCATGTGGGATCTTCCCGGACCGGGGCACGAACCCACGTCCTCTGCATCGGCAGGCAGACTCTCAACCACTGCGCCACCAGGGAAGCCCTATCACTTATTATTTTTATTCACCAGTTTATACATGAATCTCCATTTCTTTCCAATTGGGTCATAAACTCCTTGAAGGCAGAATTTCTTTGTAGACTTCTTAATATTTAGCAAAGTTTTAAGTATGCAATAAATACTCAAATCCTTATCTCTACATAGCACACAACCTACTAATAGATAACAGAATTTTTCAACATTAAATAATGCTATATGAAATAAATATTTTATTACTGAACTATTATTTATTTTCCAGATCTGTAAAATGGGAAAGAAGAAGAGAGAACACATAGGAAGGCAGATGGAAAACATGGTATTCTTTCTAGGTCACAGAGTTTTGTAATTAGAGGGCGTCATAGACATCATTAATCTAATACATTTATTTTACAGAAGAGGAAAATGAGACTCAGAAGGAAGGAGTAATCTTTTTGTTTGTTTGTTTTTCTTTTTAAAAAAATAAGATCATAGCCGCTTTTTTTTTTCCACTTATAAAACATGAACGATTCCCCACGTCATTAGATATTGTCCTATGGCATCATTTTTAAGAATAAGTATTTTAGTGTAAGACTATGCCACATTTACTTAACCAATCCTGGGAAGGCATTTTAACCTTAATAGAAATATTGACAATTCTCAGTAGTAAAAACAAAAACAAGAAAATGAATAATTTGTTACCTTGGTAGGAAGATTTAAAGCTAGGTCCACTGGAATTTTGCTTTGACAGCAGATGGTCAGTATGCAGGAGATGATTATCTGTATATAAAAGGAAACCAGGGGGCTCCCCAGGCTCCCCTTTTTGGCCTTCTCACTTCTCAGTCATTCCACAGTCTCATTCACTCCTATGGCTTGATTTACCCTAAAACAAAAAACAGAAAAAAAAAAAAAAAAAACTAATTCACTGTTATTGGTATTATGTAAGTCCCTTCTTCACCTGGCCAGGCCCACCTCTCACCCTCACCAGTCACCCCACAGTGTCCTGCACTACAGCCCCTCCCCACTTATTCCCCAGGTCACTTTGCATGTGTTGCTCGCTTTGCTAACATGCTTGTCCTCCAAACCTCTTATGCCTGTCTTTCAAAACACAGCTCAGCTATTATTTCACCTGAAGGCCTTCCATGGCATTACACCAGTTGCCACCTGGAGTGGGGCTAACCCCACCCAACTCTCTTCTGCAGTACGTGCAGCCTCTGCTCTCTCTCCAGGACTTATGACGTGGAATTATAATGCTGTTTTCTTGTCATTCTCACCCATTTAATTGTAAATCCTTGAGGGTAAGGGGATCTTCAGCATCTTGAACATGCCTGGTGCGCAGTAAAGTGCTCAGTGAATATCTGGTGAATGAACTAGAAACTGCTCTTTTAAAATTTCTCACATCATTTTATTTTTTGTCTCCCTACTGCACTGATCGCAAACCTCCCTACCTGTTTTCAACGTCACAGGGAGTCCACCCAATAATCCTATCCCCCTCCACTCCTGGCGTGCACCTCTCTCAAGTGGACAATCTGTACGACATCTCTGATCCCCACCCTCCTCATTCCCACCTCTACACTCCTCTCCAGCCTGCTTTGTTCTCACAGCCAACAGTCAAGGACAAATACAAGAAGTTCCTCCTACTTAAAGTTGTCCATGATGACTCTTTTCAATGTGTTTGTTTAGTTATTATAGACTGTTTTTTTCTAACAGCCTGATTTCAAATACTCACTTAGTAATCTTTGATTTGTGTTCTGATATTTTGTTCGTAAACCATGCTCACTATATTCACCTGGTCACCTCTTACTCTTAATGAGTTTTCCTGACAATTAGCACATTATTATTGTCTAATTTCACTTGATGTTGTAAATATATAAGAGATAAATAAATATAATTTCTGGTTCTCTTATTGCTTCATGGGGTTATCAGATCTTCCCATATAACCATGTCTTTCCCAGGAGAATGTATTTTCCCTCTATATTCTGTTATTGCTCCATAAAACTCCCAGAATAGTGTCATATACATAATCAACAATAAACTATTACTTTATTAGTTGACTTTAGGTAGTTAAAACATTTTTCCTAGTGTTATAGAAAACACTTCTTATATATTAGAAAATAATAATATATCATAAAATATTATAAAGAAAAAATTCATCCTGCCCCACTAACAGGATTTATACTAATTCTAAATCAGTAAAGGCTTTGGGACTTCCCTGATGGTGCAGTGGTTAAGAATCCACCTGCCAATGCAGGGGACACGGGTTCAAGCCCTGGTCCGAGAAGATCCCACATGCTGTGGAGCAACAAAGCCCGTGCACCACAACTACTGAACCTGTGCTCTAGAGCCCACGAGCCACAACTACTGAGCCCGCATGCCTAGAGCCCGTGGTCTGAAACAAGAGAAGCCACAGCTATGAGAAGCCTGCGCACCGCTACGAAGAGTAGCCCTCGCTCGACACAACTAGAGAAAGTCCGTGCACGGCAACAAAGACCCAACGCAGTCATAAATAAATAAATAAATAAATTTATAAAATCAATCAATCAATCAAGGCCAAAATAATGGGGTTTTACTTTATTTCACAGAATCAGAGAGTCTTACAGTGGAAAAGAAACTTCAATACTGCTTATTCCAACACACCCATTCAATAGTCAGATCCCCTCCTGCAGCTCCACAATGAAGCTTTGCAGCAAAGCATACAGTGACAGGGAGAGCCCCACTTTCTGAAGGCAGCTCTGTTAGAAAGGGCTTCCTTATGCTGACACACAAATCTATTTCCCTGCAACTTCCTCCCACTTGTCCTACTATTACCCTGCTGGAACCAAACAGAACAAGTCTAATTCTTCCACATGGCAACTATTCTAGTATTTGGAGATAATTGTGATGGCCTCTCTCATCCTTCCCTGCCTCATATCCTCTAGACTAAATCTTCGAACTTCTCATACCTTCCATCTGTGTGGTGTGTGTTTCCTGACTATGATCCACTTTGTCCACATTCTTCAAAGGGTGGCCCCACAGTGCTCTTGATTAGGGGTTGCAAATTCAGACACTCCCAGGGACCAGACCCTACTAAACGTAAATGTGTGGCTATGGCCCAGTGTAAAGACATAAGGAGTGATAGGAGTTGGACTTAACCCCTGACATAAGGCTTTCATATTTAAAACTTGAAACCCATGTGCTGGCCAAATAATATTGGAGCATGTAAGCCATATTTGCCCTTCTGAGCCACCTGTTAGCTGACCAAAGTAAAGCTGACTGTCACCTCCCTGCTACGAAAGAGGCAGCTGGCATTATATTAAACTAGCTATTATATGTGTTTGTGCATATATATATATATATACACATATGTATATATAATATGTTATAGGCATTATGTTTTTATTTGTGTTTTGTATAGTTTATAATATTGTCTATATAATAACTTTATACTATAATTATAATTTGTACATTATGCATTATATAATTTATATATTGTATAAATGTTGAATTTTACCTAAGCCCTGTAACCATGGAAAGCAACCTCCCCTCTTGTGGGAGGGACAAGATAGTAGTATGGGATTAAGAGATACAAATTGATATGTATAAAATAGATAAGAAATAAGGATATATTGTATGGCACAGGGAATTATAGCACTATTTTGTAATAACTTTAAATGGAGTATAATATGTAAAAATACTGAATCATTTCATTGTACCGCATACCTGAAACTAATATAATGCTGTAAATCAACTATACTCCAATAAACAATTTTTTAATATATATATATTTTTATGAAAAAGAAAAAAACCTCCCCTCTTTGTGTTCTGAAGAACAGTTTACTGCAAAGAACCACCTTTCCCCAATACGACGTCAATAAGACTCACATATGCCCTCCCTTGTTTACAAGGCCAAACATAGACCCCCAAAATTCCCTTTCTTTGCCTCATAAATGATTAGCTGAACTGCTCTTCCCAAATAAGTTTTGGTTAGGCTTCTCTTTTTCCTCCAGGGCCCCAAACTTTAGCCCTCCTCAGCCTGAGCCAGCATACAGCCCCTGCTAAGAAGAGACTGGCCTTGGAACATCCTCTGAACTGCTATCCGATCATGCTACCTCTCTTCTCACTCGCCTACACCTGTTTCTTTGCTTACTTTTCTCTATAAAAGAAAAATCTTTTTGCCTGATTTTTGAGAAGCTTGCAGATCTCATGGTCAAAGCTTTCTCCCTATTGTAATATAGTAATCTCTTTCCCCTCCTGGCAATAATCCTTTTCAAATAAAGTGTCTCCTTCCTAAGTCTGGATTTGTTTTTTTATTTGACAATATACATATACTATGTTAGATATTAATAACACAGTAATATGATTATATTTGGTTGTCTAAGCTTGCATTCATTTTAGTGATAACCACAGCACACTACTGAGTCACAGTGATTAAAATGCTAAATCTTTTCCCAATATATTACTGTTAAATCTGAGTTCACCTCTTACAAGTCTTCTTATCAGTTGATTTATTTTCTTTGGTGGGATATCTCATTACTTCTGGCTGGTCAAGACATTTTAGGATCCTAATTCTATAACGTCACTGAGGTAAGTAGTTCCCTTTCATTTACTAAATTTGCCAAAGAGCCTTCAGTAGCTTCATTTGTGTCATCAATAAAACATGTTCATGATATAGAGCCAAAAACTTAGTCCTCAGGAAACTTTCTCCTGGTCCCTTTTATTAATAGTTTATTTAGAGTTAACTCTAATAGGGAAATAAATAGGTAACACATTAAATATGAAAAATCATTGGTACTTCCTTAAAGGAGAGGCACAAAGTAAGTATTTGCTGAGTGAATGGTTCAGGAAGAACCACATTTCAATGTAATATCCTTTGATTTAATTGAGCATTTTTATTAAGTTTTGTATTTGCGCATTAAATAAAATACCAGTGTAGACATGGAAAAAAACCATAACTGCATAACTAGCTCTGACCCACTCTTTAGTCTTCTGACTATGTGATAGTAGAACCAGTTTTTTAAAACTTCTATTCATTCATCCGACAAATATTTATTAATATTTATTGCATACCTACTGGTACCAGATACCATTTTAGGCACTGAGGATAAAGAAGTAAACCAAACTGAGTTCCTACCCTTGTTGAGCTCACATTCTAGTAGGGAACACATAATAAATAAGTCAGTCAACCAATAAATATGTAATATAATGTCAGCTTATAATAAGGGCCTTGTAGAAAAATAAAGCAGGTTCGCAGATAGAGAATGATGGAGGGAGGTGATACTTAAGACAGGGTGGTCAAGAGAAAGCTCTCTGAGGTGACATGTGAGCAGAGACCTGAATAGTAGGAGCAAAAATCCACACAAATACCCAAGAAGAGAGAATCCCAGGTCAAAAGAAAGGCAAGGGCAGGGGCCTGAGATGAAAACATGGTTGGCTTACTGGGGGGACAAAAAAGAAGGACATTGCAGCCACCCAGAGTGAGAAGGGATAGAAAATATGAGAGACAGGCAGGGCCCAGGTCACACAGAGCCCAGAAAGATATCGTAAGAACTTTGGATTTCATCAAAGATGATGGGAAGCCACTGGAGGACTGAGACCAGGAGTGTGACATGGCCTACTTTTCCTTTTGCAGGATCACTTCAGCTGTTATGTAGAGAATACACTGAATGTACTGTGAGGCACCAGAGAAGACATGATTTTTTTTTTCTTGGTGCCTTTCTTGTATCTCTTTTACAACCCATGTAAGGACATTTTTAGAGTTTTAAAATATTTTAGCACCAGTGAAATGGATGGGATTAGTCAAGCATCCAATCAAAGACGCATGAGCTTTAGAATAGTTGCTTCAAAAGTTATTGTAAATTTCACCCATCCATGAAATACGAAATGCTTAGGTTGAAAATTACTTCCAGCTGTTCATGAAGATATATGTACTACTAATGTAGTTCTGCGCATGTCAGAACTCTGGAGGCAAAGCTGGGGTTTGGCTCAACAATGTTTCTTTTAAGAAAGTAGATGCCAAAGGCCACTTCAAAGAAAATTATATGGAAACTATAAGACCATCAAGACAGAGGTAAAGAAGCAAGAGGAAATAATGTAGTAAAACTCTTTGCATTTTAAATATCTTTGTTCGCTATTAACAGTAAAAATTACACTTACAAATGTATTACGTTAGAACTCCAATTTATGATCCTCGCTGCTCGTGATTACTCAAAATCCTCCACCATCCTCCACCTTCTACCTTGCTGACTGAACCCTGATTTGGTTCAGAGAAGCAATGTACCCAGGAGTCTCAGGTGGATCAAAATTGGCCTAAACTAATCATTATAATCTTTTCTTCCTCTTCTACCTTCCTATGCAAGTGGAGGGGCCATATGACCCACTTCCGGCCAATGAGGCATAGGCAGAAATCTGCTTGGGAGCATGGTGTGAGAAAGATTTGGCTTTCTGGATAAAAAAGTTTGGACATAGCTGGGCTCCCCTTTCCCTACTTCTTCCTGCCTTGTATTTAGCCATGCTGACTACTATTTGATGTATTGCAACGATGAGGGAAGGCCAAGAGATTTATCAGGACAGTGGCCACCATCTTTAGCCACCAAAACACCACCAGATGCCTACTTCCAGACTTCCTGTTGAGTAAGAAATTGAAACTCGGAGTTCCCTGGTGGCCTAGTGGTTAGGATTCCGGGCTTTCACTGCTGTGGTCCAGGTTCAATCTCTGGTCATGGAGAACATCCTGCAAACCACACAGCCAAAAAAAAAAAAAAAAGAAAAGAAATTGAAACTCATGTGTTTAAGTCTCTGTAAACTGGGTTTTCTGTTACTTGTGGGCAAATGAATTTTTAACTGAGACACTTTAAGTCACCAATATTCTAGGGAAATAAAATGCCCATTATTATGATGTAATCTAAAATGAACAAAGTATACCAGTCCAAGTTCAGTAATAATTGGGAAATATCGATGATACTATAAATCCCTTCAGGATATCATCAAGGAGCATCTATCCTGATCTTTCAGGTTTCTCTTAGATTTGTTTTGGTTTAATTTTTTTAAGTGTCTTTTGAGAAAGATAGCTAACTATAGGGAGAATTTGAATAGGGAGGGGGTGAGTACCTGGTGTAAAGGGATGGACAAACTCAGAAATGAACTTTCATCTGCTTTGACTAGGTCGCCAAGTTCAAGTCCCAGGACTTTGACAGCAACTAGTCACATACCAGCCCCTCTAGATGCTTGGAATTCCGAGTCTGATTCTAGATTTGTGAAGAAAGAACCTCCAGGACACAGATGTCCACTTTGATTAGCTCGGAACTAGGATGAAGAAGCACAGAAATCTTCTGAATAAAAAACATATGTTACATATAGTCTACTACTGTCACTTGTGCCAAGTGAATAAATACTCAAGAAGGATTCTAGTGGACATGTGGTTTATTAGCATTTGATTCCTTTTACCTGGTTGATGTGGAAAGTGAAGAGGTGTGCCCTGGTTCAAGACTGCCTTTTCCTCTTTTTTTCTTTTCTTTTTTTTTTTTTTTTTTGGTGGCATCTGTAAAGCATTTCACTTTCTAACTGTGTCTCACACAGTGCTTTCATGGCTCATATTACTGCCTTCAACTTTGAGCCCCTCTTTCCACCTCCACTCTTAAATGAGAAATAAAAGAAAATGAAAAAGGAAGTCAGTTGGAATTTATTTTCCTCTCTCTGTAGCAGATGTTAAACTCAAACTTTTAAAACGAAGGAATATTAAAAGAGGCCTCTTTTTATCCCAGAGCAACTGCCCCCACATCCTAAGTCCCAGCCTCAGGAGGAAGCCTCGCCAATGTGATTTTTTATCCAGGGTGCAGACAGAGGCCTGGAGCGTGGGCTAGCTCAGCCCCTTTCCTATCGTGGGCCTTGGGTGAGATTTTGAATCTCTCTGGGTCTCAGTTTACTCATCTGAGGGGGGTTGGATGAAAGAATCTCTGAAATTATTCCAACTCCTAAGAGTCAATGAATTTTCTCAAAAATTTGAATGTAAAACCACTGACCAGGGCTTCGCTGGTGGCACAGTGGTTAAGAATCACCTGTCAATGCAGGGGACACAGGTTCGGGCCCTGATCTGGGAAGATCCCACATGCTGCAGAGCAAAAAGGCCCCTGCGCCACAACTCCTGAGCCTGCGTGCCGCAGCTACTGAGCCCAAGTGCCACAACTACTGAAGCCCACATGCCTAGAGCCCGTGCTCCACAACAAGAGAAGCCACCGCAATGAGAAGCCCGTGCACCGCAACAAAGAGTAGCCCCCGTTCACCACAACTAGAGAAAGCCCACGCAGCAATGAAGACCCAATGCAGCCAAAAATAAAGTGAATTAAATAAATTAAACAAAAAAACAACACTGACCATTCCTATGAGAAAAGTCACTTTCCCTCTTTTTTCCAGTTCCTTTTCTCAATAACCAGGAATCATCTCATTAATTTGATTTTACAAGGGGTTTGCTGCTAATCTCAGTCACGTGGGGTGAAAGCTCTCTATTAAAGTAGATGTTTGAGAAGCTGCCCCTTTAATTCAGAGATGTAGTTTTCATCTGTTTAGAGAGCTTCACATGACAAATATCAGTACTTCTCCTCTGCTTCAGTATTTTTGATGTGAGAGCTATTTTTTGTTCATGCCTGATCATAGCACCTGTATGCTATTAAAATTTTCTCTCTTCCCGGAACCTCTCTCTCTTTCTCTCCCCCACCCCCATATATATGCACACATGTGTTATGATCCTTCTAGCTAATTCAGTTTTCCAAACTGAGGTCAAAAATCTTTTGACTTCCGTCCTGCCTAGTAGCTCCATCCAATTCACTAGTACCCATTCTGTTTTCTTTATTCACAGTCTGATAAACATCATTACCTTGCATCCCTCAGACTATAGATCTTTACAGATGGAAGTTCTTGAGTGTGCCTTTCTAGACAACCTAGCCACATGCTTCCTATAACAGTGGGTGGGGGGGGAAATGATGGGTTAAAAAGAACTTGCTTTGCTCTTTCTCCTTAAAGACTAGAATTGTAAGCATGAGCTCTTTTGCATACAGTCATGGCCCCCATAGTAGAGGATGGTAAGAAAAAGCAAGATTCATGTTCACACAGTTCCTCTTCTTTTCAACTCAAGGAAATGCCCGAGGCCAATTCACTTAAGACTTATTTAAATTTTATAGCTCGTTTTTACAGCATCCTGAGCCTCTGATTCTGCCCAATTTTGTCACATTTCAACAAATGAAAGGTGATTTTGCTGTTAAGCTGCCTCAAGAACAGAAACATTTGCTCAAGAGAAATACAAGAAGCCAAGGAACTTAGGCTGGGTTCATACTTCTCATTGTTATCACCCAAGAACATCTAGCATGCTCTTTCTCTTCTTCCCTGTGGGGAAGCTTGAAGCTTCAAGGCCCAACTCAGAGCCACATGGTTTTCATTTCCTGGCCCCCTCCCTCGGGCTCTGCAACATCCGCAGCACACACAAAGGCCCCATCCTCTGTTTGCAGACTCAGGACATCGTCACTTGTACATTTTTCACAGAAGCAAATGAAGCATAAAAAGTCCATACTCTGCATACATATCAGCCCACATAATAAATGGCTGCCTGCTGGCCCCATTCGTTCCCTCGATTTGTACGAACGCTTATGTTTGTTCAGAACTTCACAGCTTACAAAGCACTTTCACATTCATTAATCTCACAGAGTCCTCGCCGTAAGCCTGAGAGAATTGTACACCTTTCTCTTCATGTTACAGATGGCAAATGACTGTGTGAAGAGGTGAGGTGACTGGCCAAGGTCACACAAGTCAGGAGCAGAGCCAGGACTCAAACCCAGCCTCTGACCCTGAGTCCAGAGATCATTTTTCTCCCCAACAGCTATAACCTATGCAATGTTCTCTCTTGTTAGATTGGAGACATACATGAATGAGGGCCTGACTGGGCAATGCTGGGTTCCAGAAAAGGCTGTCTGGAAAATGCAGTATGAAGAGGTGCTAAGAACCCGGGCTGTGGAGCCAAACAGCCTAGGTGTGAGCTCTGCCTTCTAATAATTCCAGGGGGCTTGTTCACATGGTACTTCATGTGAATGGAGTTCCTAGAGGTCTTCAGTGCAGCTATCCTGGGAATTACTTGGCCTCCCTGTGACTCTGTAGTCCCAGCTGACAAATGGGCATAATAATACTTCCAAGGCTGTTGTGGCAATGGAATAAAATAAGGCTTGGCCTGGCCCAACAGAAGACACCCCAAGATCCCCTGTTCCCCTGGAAGAATATTCCCCTGATCAGCATCTCCTTGGGTATGTCTCCACCCATATCCCTTTCTGTGTAAATGTTTGCCTCCAGTAAAAGCCTTCCCCTTGGGCTTCCCTGGTGGCACAATGGTTAAGAATCCGCCCGCCAATGCAGGGGACATGGGTTCGAGCCCTGGTCCGGGAAGATCCCACATGCTGCGGAGCAACTAAACCCGTACACCACAACTACTGAGCCTGTGCTCTAGAGCCCTTATGCCACAACTACTGAAGCCCGTGTGCCTAGAGCCCATGCTCCACAACAAGAGAAGCCATCGCAATGAGAAGCCCGTGCACTGCAATGAAGACTAGCCCCCACTCACCGCAACTAGAGAAAGCCCGTGCTCAGCAACAAAAGACCCAAAGCAGCCTAAATAAATAAATAATGTAATAATAATAATAAAAAAAAAGGCTTCCCCTTATATCCTCCACACTGTCTACTGTTTCCATGGCTGGGCCACCCCATGATCCCCATCATAGCAGTCTACCATGTACTGAAGACAGCACTGAGCCAGACACTGTGCTAAACCTGAATACACATGCCCTCCCTTAATCCCATGTTTCAGGATCTCCCCTGTCCCATCACTAAACTAGGCCCCACTGATGAATGAGCATGATGAGCTGTTCCAGGGGAGTCTGGATGAGATGATTCTCATCCAGGTTCTGCCAGTAATAATCTAGGTGACCAACAGGGCCAGGATTTCCCCTCTCTGAGTCTCATCTAACTCTTCTAGTAGGAGAGGTTTCCTAATACCTGTCCTGTCCCTTAAGAGAATGGCTGTCTTCTACAAACAGTATGAACCATGAAAGCCAATGTAAGAGCCTCTGAGTTATTATGAAAAGAAATGGCCAGGCAGGCTTCCCTGGTGGCACAGTGGTTGAGAGTCCGCCTGCCGATGCAGGAGACATGGGTTCGTGCCCCGGTCTGGGAAGATCCCACATGCCGCGGAGCGGCTGGGCCCGTGAGCCATGGCCGCTGAGCCTGCGCGTCCGGAGCCTGTGCTCCACAGCGGGAGAGGCCACAACAGTGAGAGGCCCGCATACCGCAAAAAAAAAAAAAAAGGCCAGGCTCTTATTACTTGCCAAGAGCCCAGCTTTCAAATCTGCCTCCAAGAAGTACAAACAGAACTTAGCAGACAGGGATGGGGAAGAGGTCTAACTACCATCATTATAAAAAATTGGGAAGCTCCAATTAACAAAGGTACTACAGCAATGTTGGAAAGAGGGACATGAGGGAATTAGAGCTGAACTACCCAGGATTTCTAGACTAAAAGGGAGAAGGACAGCAGAGAACCTTAGGGTACACGGCCAATTTCTTTTGTATTCCTAGTTTCAAGCTGACCATGTGGACTGAGCATCAACTTTCTGACAACCAGACCCAGCCCACCTGCATGTTTCTTACCTGTGCACACCCATCTGGCAACCACATGGAATCTCGCTCCTTTTATTTCCCCCACTCTGCTTTTCATGATTTTAAATAACAGAACATTAACAGAGTCCCTGAATTTAGACCTAGGGTGATCACCTTTCTGAATGCCAATTCCTCACCTTGTGTATTTATGGGACAACTAGATGTGAGATACAACTCAGAAACTCCCCTGGAGAACTAACATGTGATCAGGCCAGAGATGCTTGTTCAGTTCCACATGTTTGCTGGGCACCTGCCTGGCCCTGTACTGGGCACTAGACATAAAAAGGCCCTGTACCGGGCACTAGACATAAAAAGTACGTGAGGCATGAGACTGGCCCCCATGCCATGATGGGTGGGGGAGGGATGATTTAGGCTCCGGCTATTTGCTTTAGTTATTACTTCAATTGCTTTCATTGTTTGTTTTCTTCTTTACTTTATGTCTTTTTTTCCCAAGGCAGGGAAAGGGAAGGTAACCCCAGCATCTGGTAATAATTTGCAAATCTTGACACTCTCCCTAAGACCAACTGGAAATATCTCATGCTCTAGCATCATTTTACAAGTCACTAGCAAAAAAATAAGCACCTATCTTTTTAAAGATTTTTGTAATTATGAAATAATAGAAAATAAATATATTGACCTTTGCCCCCAGATCCTGACACAGAATCCTAAATCTCTTGAATTTCCTGGGTGAAAGAAGGCAAAGCTTGGAGGGCTCCTGGATGGGTGATGGTCACCAGAAAAGTCAGCCATGGTTAGAAGCTTGGAAATTTCAGCCGCATCCCTTATCCTCTAGGAATGGGAGAGAGACTAGAAATGCAGTTAATGGTTGATCATGCCCGTGTGATGGAACCTCCATAAAAATCCCAAATGTAAGAGGGGTTCGGGAAGCTTCCAGGCTGGTGACACATGGTGTTAGGAGAGTGGTGCACTCAGAGGGAGCATGGTAGCTCTGCACCTCTTCCACCTGGATGTTCATCTAGATCCTCTATCATACCCTTTTATAACAAACCAGTAAATGTAATTGTTTCCCTGAATTCTATGAGCCATTCTACCAAATTATCAAATCCAAGGAGGGGGTCATGGGAACAAAAATTTATAGCCAGTCGGTCAGAAATACAGGTGACAACATGAGACTTGAGATTGGCACCTGAAGTTGGGAGCATGGCATCAGTCTTGTGGGGACTGAGCTCTTAACCTGTGAGATTTGATGCTATCTCCAGGTAGACAATGTCAGCATTGAATTTATAGGACACCCAGTTGGTGTCATAGAGAATTGCTTGGGGGCAGGGAAAAAAACCCACACACATTTGGTGACCAAAAGTATCAGAAGTGAAGTGCTCTGTGTGAGTGGTAAAAGGGAAACACATATGAGGAAGAGAGTTTTTCCTACTCAGTAATAAAACGAGGGAGATGATTATTTGCATTTTCTTTTAAGAAAAAAACCCTGTACGGCTTCCCTGGTGGCGCAGTGGTTGGGAGTCCGCCTGCCGATGCAGGGGACGCGGGTTCGTGCCCCGGTCTGGGAGGATCCCACATGCCGCGGAGCGGCTGGGCCCGTGGGCCATGGCCACTGGGCCTGCGCATCCGGTTGCCGCAGCGGTGAGAGGCCCGCGTACAGCAAAAGAAAAAAAAAAACCTGTAAATCATTTATATTGCCTTCAAGGAATATTATTAATAAAAGCCAGTCTTTACCTTGAAGTCTTTATTCCACAGTGAGGTTTGTCCACTATCATGGGCTAGTTCCTGCTGAAAGTTGTTAAAACGTCTGGCTCCAAAATTTTGTAAGCTACCAGTTGAAGGGCCAGCCTTTGTTTTCATGGTCTCTGCTGCCCCCTGTCAGAAACTAGGGATGTTACAGGAAATAGAATTTTTTGAACAAAGGTTTTCTCAATCACATGATAAAATAGGATATGCCCATGCCTTGTGAATTAAGACCAAAGAATTATTTGCTTTAAAATGCACCTGCTTGCTTTGCTGTCTAGAAGTTCTTTCACAACAGTAATAATAATCACAGCAGTAATAATCTGTCTGAAATAATTTGGGGTGGTTGTCACTAATGGAGTCCCTCAGCCTGTGGGCACTGAGTAGCAGACAGGTGCTGGGCCCAGTCCACAGGCTCACGCCTTTCACAGACCACTGGGGAAGACACACGAGTGAACAGACAACTTCAACACGGAGTGAGGAGAGGTGTGTGGGTACCAGGTGCTGAGGAAGCACACTGAGGCAGCACCTTAGCCAGTGGGTTCCAAACAAAGTAAAAGGACCCATTCTCAAAGAAAGAGCAGGAGCCAGCCAAGAGAAGAAGAAAGCAAAGGGCTTTTCCAGATAGTGGCAACTGTGTCTGCCAGGGCAGGGAAGCCTAGAAGAGGGTGGCAAGTTCAGGCCACAGCAAGAAAGGAACTGAATTATGTGATGAGCTTACTCCCAGCAGCCCAGCTGTCACTCCTCTGCCTGATGACTGCTGGCTGCGAAGCCACTTTATCTCATTGCCTCAGAGTATGGCTGGGTCAGAGCTCAAGACAAAGGAGAGCAAGAGGGATTCCCAAGGAGGTCAGTTGAGCAGGATATCCAACCAGCATCTGCCTTGTGTTCTGCATGCATTTGATTTACATCCACAAGAGGTGAAATATTCTGTTAGCTAGCTAAGGACACTGTCTCAAGACTTGAGTCGGGAAAGGAAGCCATTCAATTGTCAATAAAGACTTGCACATGATCCGAGATACTGTTCGCAAGACAACCGAAAGCAAAACCAAGGGAAAAAAAAAAAACAGTGATCATCTATGGGATTTGAAAACAACCTACGGGAGACACTTAAAGTTTAATGTTCATTTCCGCTATTTCCTTTCAGTGCTGGGCATATTGCTTCACCTTGTGAAAGCAGTTTTGTCTTTGTCAGAATACACACGTACCAAGGCATTAATCATTTAGTTTTCCATTATTTATCTCATTTCCATTTAGTGCATCATCTTTCAGTGAGTCATATGTTTTCCCTTTGAGAAGTCTTTTGGCAAAATTTTTCCATTATTCTTTCCTTTTCCTTTAGTTTACTCTCTATCAAATATTAAATATATATTTATTTCTATACTCTTTAATGATGTTTTCCATTCTCCTGGTCTCCTAATGACTTATTTGACTTTATTGGTCCTGAAGGATTTTGGTGAAAAAAATGATACCCTTCCAAAAAAAAAAAATGTATTTCTCATTAGTCTAGAAGAACAGGGTCAAAAACTAATTTCAATAGTTAAAATCATTAAAAATAACACTGAATGGGAATGTAAAATGTAAAACAGCATGGACGTTTCTAAAAATAGAAATACCATATGACCCCACAATTCCACTCCTGGGTATATATCGGAAAAATAACAAAAACACTAATTCAAAAAGATAAATGCACTCCAATGTTCATAGCAGCATTATTTACAATAGCCAAGACATAGAAGCAACCTAAGTGTCCAACAACAAATGAATGGATAAAGATGTGAGATGTACACACACACGCACACGCACACATAAACACACAGTGGAATACTATTCAGCTATAAAAAATAACAAAATTTTGCCATTAGCAGCAACATGGATGGACTTAGAGGGCATTATGCTAAGTGAAGTAAGTCAAACAGAGAAAGACAAATACTGTTTGATATCACTTATATATGGAATCTAAAAAAAACAACAAACTAGTAAATATAACAAAAAAGAAGCAGACTCACAGATATAGAGAACCAACTAGTGGTTACCAGTGGTGGGGGGAGAGAAGCAATATAGGGGTGGGGGAGTGGGAGGTACAAACTATTGGGTGTTAGATAGGCTCAAGGATGTACTGCACAACATGGGGAATACAGCCAATAATTGTATTTAAAATTTTTAAATTAAAAAGAAAACAAACACTGAATACATGCACCAGTGGAGAGAGCACCGGCTTGGGGTCAGACCAGCCATGGTTCAAATGATAGCACTACCACTAAACCTCTCTGACCTTTAATTTTCTCCTCTGAACAACTGGCATAATAAATACCTACTTCATAAGGCTGTTGTGAGAAACAAATGAAGAAACTGATGCTAAAGCACTTTGGAAATTATGAAATATTAATCAAATGTAAGGCTTGTATAATTGTTTATTCAATAAATGCAGGTTTCATAATTTTTCCTTTGAACACCAAGGTTCTAATCATGACAGCATTCTTTATTTGCCCGTATCTCACTGTTTTAGGACCTTGCCAAGATCAGGAATGATTTCCTTCTCTCTTCTAGGCCCCAGTTAATTAATTCTTGTTAAAACTAGCACGACAAAAATTTCAGCACATAAGAAAACAGCATTGCATTCAAAAAGGATTTTCCTTCATGTTTTTTTTAATCCAAAGTAATATTAAGTAGTAATTACTATCCATCCCTTTTCAGGCCACTTTTTTGTTTTGCAGAAGTCCAAATTGTTTGGGACTCTTTTTAAGACAGATAACTCTGGTAGGCCATGGCAAACATCCATGGACTAGACTCAGTAACTGCAATAAAGGGATTAAGTAGCTTGATCCCCTTTAATAATATTTCTTGGGCAGAGATGATTGATACCATTAACAGCTAATTACAAATTTATTTTTCTTATTAGAGCAAGAAGAGGCTATTTTTTCCCTCTAAGAAAAATACTAAAACGTAGGATCCATGTATAATTTCAAGGTGGAGACAGAGAAATATTAAAATCTGCAGAGCATTAACTGCTTCTGTTTCCTTACCCTCTTATGACATGTGTACATGATCTTGTGGGGTGGCTGGCTAGAGCACCTCAGTGCCCCGCTCCAGGAATAACAGTGACAGCTCATCAATCCCAACTCTCCTGTGGAAAATGTCCAGGAAGCCGCTCAACATGCAAGTCAAATTAGCCACAGTCTTTCGGAAGGTTCACTATTAATCGTTTCTGCCTGAAAGATACAGAATATTCTATTTTGTGGTATAAAAAAACATTTTTCTAACACCCTCCAGACCCCTAAAGATTGGACATCTAGAGAAAGTAGCAAGCAAGTAAGCAACTGAAAAACATGAAACCAGCTTGTATCAATTCCTTCCACAACTGGCCAATTTCTTCTGCAGTGGTTGGCTAGCGATGAGACAGCGACCTGCAGGGCCACAGTGTCACAGTAAAGGAGGTGGGAGAAAGGTGTTGGGTGGGGTCTTTGATTTAATCAGTCTAAGTGTCTTCTTTGAACTAACTCTGCCCTGAGAATGTTTCTTGGACAAACTCTTTATATACATCTATGCTGTAGATCCAGGAAGTGAACCAGGAATATTGATCTTCCTGCAGCAGAGTTCAAATTTATGCCATTTCCCTACTTGAAAACCTTCAGTAAATATTTGTTGACTAAATGAATGTTGAATAGTCAGTGGTTACCCACTGTCTATAAAGTTTAAAGAACGGCCTTGGAAGTTCTCCCTAAACTGAGATAAAATTCACCTCATTTCATTCATCTGTTCAATAAATATGTATTGGGTACCTGGTAAGGAAGGAACTATACTTGGTGCTGCAGACATTATCAGATACTGGCCCAAACCTCTTGGGGCTACATCTGATCTTCCACTATTTCGTATCACTAGAGCCGTCCACTGGCCCACACTTTCTTCAACACAACCCAAACTTCCACTACTTGTTAAACCTTTTCATCCTTCCTTCCAACACCATATGTGCCATTCTAACTTCTCCTCAAATTTAAGGTCAAGCACTCCTCTCTCTCCCACATGAAGGAAGCTCTGTCCTCTGAACCCACTGAGAACTTGATGGGCAGCTTTGTTTTGGCATTATCTTCTCTATTACCATTATGTCAATATTTTCTTCACCATCTTTAAGGGAAGGACCTTTTCAACTATGTTTAAAGCAGCTGGCCTTGTAATAGTTGGCACTTAGTAAATGTTTGTCAAATGAATGAATGAATGAGTGAACTCGTTACTTAAGTTACAGATACTTCTTTTACACCGCTGAGAAAACATTTCTCAAATCCCCTTAAATCCATGCTTTCATAAACTTAAAAACCAAATAGGTCATTTGTTCAAGGTTATTTAATGCAATGAATATATAAAAATGGCCATCGGAAAATGAAAATGTATTGCATTGCATATCTCATCAGTTAAGTATCTGAGGCAGAAGCATGTCACCGTCTCCAAACAATTAAAATTTGAGAAGTGGAGTGTGATTCTAACCACTGAGTGACACCAGTTCCTTCTACAATGATTTGAAGATTTGAACAGTAAACCTATGCTTTCAGGTCTTCAACGGCACTCAGGCCAATACCCTAATCTTCTCACTTTTTCTGCTGCACCTGAGATCAATCCAACCAAATACCTTCGCCATCCACCTGGGCTGTTGAGCAATGCTAGAGAACATTCTGCAATTCCGTGGGGCTATCAGTTAAATCCTAAAGGTCTCCATTCTCCCTCAAGTGTTCTCCAAAGTCTTCTCCTCAAGATACCTACCAATCTCCATCCCCTCCAATTTTAGCAATGACAAAAGAGGTCTCCTCCCTCGTGATAATAAAAATAATAAATTATATCAACAGCCGTTACATTTATTAAGCACTATGCTTAGGCATTTTACCTTAAAGGCATTATCTCAGTTAATTTTCACAAGGTCCACCACTTATTGAACAGGTACTATTATCATCCCCTTCCTACAAATTAGGAAACTGAATTTGGGAAACTGAAGCATAGAGAGGTCAAATAACTTGCCCAAAGTCATAGAGCCACTAAGTATCATATGCAGGTTATAAATCCAAGTCCCAGTATAAACTCCAGAGCCAACTGTAAATCTGTACTATGTTGATTCCCTGTTCTACTTTTCCCATAGAATATGGTAAAGGTAGCAAGAGGATTCTCAACAGGCTGTCTGGCTCTTGTGCCAGTCCAGCTCATATGGGCCTCTAGAGTGAGCCTCCATCTCTTCAGGTCAAGATTCTCCTACAATGTCAACCAGTAAGTAGGAGAAGCAATATGGATATACACCTATTACATTGACCTAACCGGCTTGTCTTAGTCAGTTTATGTCGTTCTAGCAGAATATCATAGACTGGGTGGCTTAACAACCAACATTTGTTCCTCACAGTTCTAGAGACTAGGAAGTTCAAGATCAAGGTGTGAGCAAGTTTCAGTGTCTGGTGAGGGCATGCCTGCTTCCTAGTTTACAGATAACCATTTTCTCATTGCATCCTGACAAGACAGAGGGTCAGCTCTCATATCCCTTTTTTTTAATTTTTTTAATTTATTTTATTGAAGTAGTTTATTTACAATGTTAATTTCTACCGTACAGCAAAGTGATTCAGATATATATATACCCATACACACATATTCTTTTCCATTACGGTTTATCACAGGATATTGAATATAGTTCCCTGTGCTACACAGTAGGACCTTGTTGTTTACCCATTTTGTATATAATAGTTTGCATCTGCTAAACCCAAACTCCCAATCCATCCCTCCCCGCCTCCTCCTGCTTGGTAACAAGTCTGTTGTCTGTGTCTGTAAGTCTGTCTCTGTTTCGTAGATAAGTTCATTTGTGTCATCATATCCCTTCTTATAAGAACACTAATCCCATTAATGAGGGCTCCACCCTCATGACCTATTTACCTCCATCACATTAGGGATCAGGGTTTTAACACATGAATTTGGGGGGACACATTCAGTCCATAGCACAGCCTTATTAGAAAAAGCAATTCTCTACCATAAAAAAGAAACATTTCTCCTTCTTTCATTCCCTCCCTTTTGATTTCACCCACGTTTCAGCAAGGTACCGTCGTGGGGTTGTTCTGATCACCTCTTGGCTATCTGTGTCTATAGGCCAACTTGCTTTCATACCTATAATAGGAACTTTGGTCCTTATTTCCATATCATTACCACATCAGGAATGGAGTGGTACCCTAGACGATGGCTTCTCAAACTTTAATGTACATGTAAGTCACCTCAGGATCTTACTAAAATGCAGATCCTTTCAGGAGGTCTGGGGTAGAGTCTGTATTTCTAAAAAACTCCAAGGGATACTGATACTTCTGATCTCCAGACTACACTTTCAGTAGCAATGACCTAGACATCTGGCATCTGAAGTCTTCCCTTGGTGACCATATTGGAGCTAACTGATTTTCTTCCCAAGTGTGTAGATTATGCCTCGGTGATCAAAAACTAAACAGAGCACCCAGTTGCATATTACACAGTGTACACATTATATACTACAGACACCAGTTGTTAAACTTTACCAGGTTTTAAAATTTGGGGGGCTTTGAATTTTTTGTAAGTCTGATTTTCCTTACTATGTCTACTTGTTTCTAAAATAGCAGTAAAACTACTTCTATATTTCGATGCTCTCTGATACGCCATGGACAAACTTTTCATGCCTACATCCCACCACATCGCTGTCTTCCTTATGGACTCAGGGAAAGATGTTTCTCTTCCTGTCCAAGAAAATTCCTCCATCTGTGCCCTGACTTCCAACTCATCAGAAACTCATTCAGTTACCTGTTTTCTTTTGCTAACCAGCCTCCTTTTTATCTGGTCCCAAATTTCTCTGCAGTAATACTGACAGAAAATTGTTTCATGAAATTACATTATTTAAAAAAGGAGAGCAGGGCTTCCCTGGTGGCGCAGTGGTTGAGAGTCCGCCTGCCGATGCAGGGGACACGGGTTCGTGCCCCGGTCTGGGAAGATCCCACATGCCACAGAGTGGCTGGGCCTGTGAGCCATGGCCGCTGAGCCTGCGCGTCCAGAGCCTGTACTCCGGCACGGGAGAGGCCACAACAGTGAGAGGCCCGCGTACCGCAAAAAAAAAAAAAAAAAAAAGGAGAGCAAATGCAGCAAAATTTTAACTACTCAATTTACGTGGATATACAGGTGTTCATTGTACTATTCTTTCAACTTTTCTCAATATTTGTACATTTTTAAGCTTGGCGGGGAGTTAGATACAGGAACAATTAACAATTTCTCCTATTGTTTTTTCCTAGCACAAAGATACTCCACGATAACACAAATTCCCTCCAGAGCCTGTTGCCCGTTAAAAATTTCCTTCCACAAAAAACAAAAAAATTTACTTCCAAAAAAATTTAACAAGTCTATTGTCTAACCTGACATGCAAGCATGTCCTTTTATAATCTTTTTGTATTATAAAATGATAAAACTGTTAAGAATAAATTTTTAAAACTTAGCTTTTCTAGCACGAACACTAGAAACGTCATTGACCTACTCTCTCGCATTTACTAAATCTTCATGACCGCATCGCAAATCTAAATTCACCATGAGTCACCTTACATTCCACAGCTTCCTATCCACATTTTCTTAACAAGAAGAACCAAGGGTCTCCGTTTCCTGCCTGCCCTCCTCCTCCAGCCATACCACCCACCCCACCTCTCACAGGTGATAACCAGGGCGCTGAACAACTGTATTCAAAGTAGAGCACCAAGAAGCTGACGCTCCTGCCCCAGTGCTGTGCACCTGGCTCCAACTCGGCCACAAGATGCTCTGAGGACCAGAAAGCAGTCCACATTTTACATGTTTTCAGCTTCTTGGTCCCAGGTCTGATGCGGAGATTTGCCCAAGGTAGGTGTTTAAGTATTTGTGAAATACTAAATCTAGTTCCTTCCTAGGTAACTGCTGCCGAAAATGAAACACTTTTTACATCATGCTTTGTTGTTTACCAGACATATTTGAGTCCTGCTTAAACAAGTTTCAAAATGGTTTTCAAGCTAGGGAGATTTTGTCCTCCAGAGTACGAGACAATATCTGGAGGCATTTTGGGTCATCACTACTGGGGTGGGAGTGCTATTAGCATCTACTGGGTAGTCAGGGATGCTACTCAACATCCTACAATGCCCAGGACAGTGACCCACGATGAAGATGTGTCTGGCCCAAAATGTCAATAATGCCAAGGTTGAAAAACCCTGTGACAGCCGTAGTTCCTGCTTTATGTAACCTTGTGGGATTTAAGAAGCACTGAACACCAAAGAACCCAACAACTGAGCCTACATGACTGCAATTGTCTTTTTCAGTTTCTTTTAAAGAAAAAGTTCTTCGGTTTTTCCATACTAAGTTCCCATATTTGGAAAACAACCCAAAGAGCTCAATATTATTAAAATGGCACAACCACAACAGAGTGTAGTACAGGAACAATACAAAGTCAACTAAGATTAAAAACTGCTCTAAGACTTTAGATATAAGAAGTTTTATTCATCTGGTGGTACTTGATGCTCACAGGGCACCATACAACAAATTTAAAAAATACAATAAGAAAAAAATTGAACAGCCAAAGAGATCATTTCCATTAGAGGGCCCACAGAAAAACCAGCAAAAGCCCACAGAAAGACCCACCTACTGTCCCCTTAAGAACATTAATTTCTTCCTGCTTAAGTCTGGCTTTAAGAAACACCAAAGGAAAGTGCGAAAGAAAAAGTCTTTGAAAGATAGTTAAAACTTCACATAGCGTCTTTCACATGAGTACCTCACAAAATGCTTTCCTGATTCAAATAAGTATGTAAAATAATCCAAACATTTGTGAGCCTCGATTTGGTCCCAACTTTCAAGATCGTAGGCCTCAGTATTTGCCTCACCTCTGTCCTCAAATTTGTATCAGTAAAAAGTCACTTACAGGTAAAGCCTCCTTTGCTCAACACTGCCACTACAAAGCACAGATGTTTTACATAAAGAGCAAGGGCCCAAGCAAATTCAAGTTATACAAGTACCTGAAGCGAAAATGTAACTAAATTTCCCCAAGACTGGTTTAAAACCAAATTTTCCCTTTGAAATCCATTGTATTCAATTTTCATGATTAGTAATTACTGAAGGTCATCTGACATCGAATACAGAGAAAAGCAAGATTTAAAGTTGTATGGGGGCTATTATTACAAAAACTTCTAAAAAGATAATTTTGGAAATTTAGTACACATTACCATGTTGTCACAAAGTTATGTCACACAAGAAACGAGTTATAAATTCTGCCTGGAGGGTCAGCTAATGCTCAATATCAATTCTGTACAAGTCAGCCAATTATAAGCTGTTTCTCAAGTAAGCCTCCACAACAGGGAGCCCTAAGTATTAACAGTTCAATCAATAAACCTCCTAGTCTCAGTATACTGGTTTTACTTACTGTGGCAGAGTCATCCTATGCTTAGGCTGCTGCAGAAGCTCATTTCCCATTAGACTGCACAGAAGTATTCAATACTATTACATAAGGAGACAAAATAAAACAGCTATGGGAAGTGAAGGACTAAGAAATTTTTGGCCAGAAAATTAGGGAAAACTGAAGATATACTTTATTATATATAAAAAATTACTGCCTTAATGCTTGGTTCCTCTAGATTTAAATGGCATTTCAGTTTATGCTTGACACCTACAGATCAATTCATTATCTGATTACTAAATGCAAAACTAAGCAAACCTAGACATTTCAGCTGCTACCGTTGTATAATATCAGTACATAACTAATCTGTAACTAGATGTCTCCCCTTTTCCATTATACTGCATTTCTTAAGGGCAAGGGGCATGTCAAAAGCACCTTTGCATCCCTACAACTAAGCACACTGGCTGGTATACAGTAGGTGTTTAACAGGTATTTACTAAATATATTGTTGAATAGTGGCTTATGACATGGGAAAAGAGCCCAAAGATTGTCTTATTCTAACTAGCATTACTTAGGTAGTAGCCTCACTCCCAATAGGTACAAGGCAGTTTTAAAGTAAAGACACTTGCCCCACGTTCTACACAGAATCATCAAGAGTTGGATATGACTTGAATCACTTCCCTTAAGCATGTTCATAAAGCATTTTGAGAAATCAAGAGATGAAAGGCGCTATGTAAGTGCAAAATAATATTATTCAAGACAGTTCAGCAAAGATGCTATAGTTTCTATGGTGATGGAAGGGTTGTACTAGTTTGAGGTGAACACCCCCAAAGCTACTCTTCTCAATGTCATTATCAACAGAACAATGGAATTTTGACAAAGATGCCATCACTTTATATCACTTGTATTCTGCTACTTTCTATAAACCAGGTGACAGAAAATGATATAAAGCCACTTATTCTACACAAACCAGTACTTTATCAAAGTTCCGTATTTTACAAGTCATGTTCAAAAAACACACACAAGTTAGCATTTTGTACACAAATGTTTATTTCTCAATTAAACATTCCCTTTAAACACAGGAATGAATTCTAAATCTTCATAAAGATGAATTAAAAATGAAAGCCCTCCAGAATAGTGTGTGCAATCACTGTGTTCTTGGTCACTACTGGCGTTTACTGTTTAACATCAAAAACAAAGACAGGTTATTTAAAAATCATGCTACTGGATTTCTAGCTCTTCCTCTATGACCAGTTCTATGCTGATCTGCAATGTTTAAAAGTTTACATCACCAAATCGAAGCAAGTTTAAGGTGTGAAACAGCTGTGCATTAAACACAAAATAAACAATAAAGTTACAAGATATAGTCAAGTTCATAACGAATATAGGTGTTCTTATCATCATTGTAGATTCTTGGATAATGTGCTATGAGAGCATCCTGTGAACCAATGTAGATGGAGTTGTAAATTTTCCAATACACATCTCTGACTTTCCGGGCTGGGTGAAACAAACCCTAGAATAATTAAAAGGCTACATTACTTCAAGAAATACACAACCTTAACACAACTAACAAACCATAAAGATATGGTTGCAAGCATTTCCCTTTGAGAGAGAAAACAAGATGGCAATTGCACAAAACTGCAGAGGGCAAAGACAAAATCTAATCCTCCCTCCCTCCCCTCACAACTGTTCTCCCGTATGGCAAAAACACACCCTACTGATAATTAGGAACAGTGACTTAATTCAACTAAAATTACTTTTTTCAATGAGTACTCTTTTAAAAATCTTTGACCTACCTGTAAACAATACTGCAGCATTCTACATGGTCCAATAGCAACTCTCAGACCCTCCAGGGCCCCCATAACTGCCTGAATTACATGGGGAGATGTCTCAAACACATTGGGCCATACATAGTTCAACAAGTGATTCAGTGAATCTTCACAACCAAATCCATAAACCCCAAGTGACATGTGTTGCACCACTGCACTAGCCGTCTGTCTGTGTACAAGGTCCCTGTAACAGAGGGGGAGAAAGCTCTTTGTTAAGATACAGTCTTAGTTTCACAGAAGATACATGCCTGCCCGTTAGAAACTAAATCACAAATTCAGTGCATGGAATGGATGCAGAGTCATCCCCACACCTTATGTATCTGATACAGAATGCTTTTAGAGTGACTAATGATTCTACTTGAGAACTTTGCTTTAACGACTCAAACCTCACTCTGGCTCAAAAATAAACCATATTTTTCTTTGAAAGTAATATAAGCAAGAAAGCCGAGCACAGTGTACATTTTATATGCTACTAAAAATGAGAGAGAACACATGACTCTTACATACGAATGATTAACAGTAATATCTCATTTTAAACTCTGTAAACTTAAAACCTTTGAAAGTAATTCAATACAACAGATAACTAAATTGAGACTAAATCTCTTCCCTTGTCAATTTTTTTTAAAGGTTCATTCAAGAACTCAATTTAGGGAAAGGAAGAGAAGGACCAATAATTTTTTCAAACCCAGAAATAAGAACTCCTATCACCTCCCATGTTTTAAATGAACTTATGTTTATGACAAGTCATTGAGTTATTTATTCCACAATTATTCAACTGACTACAAGCATCAGATAACGGGTCTATGAAGGGTATAAAAACAAGTTCACACTCTTTACCCTCAAAGGCAGGAAGAGTACCTTAAAGGTATAAGAGAAAAAAACATCTGAACTTAGTTACTAGCATCCTTATTTCTCTTATTTATTGTAATAATCTATTAGGCATAGACTGAAGTGAAGCTGTATTCCCCCTTAGTAAATTTCCCAACTAAAGTAATGTTTCTTGGTATCAGGACTCTATCAATCACTTCAAGCAGTACTTTATCGGTGGTCACCACCTGAATAACTGGGGGCCTGCAGTGGGAATAGTGTGGCTCTGGCAGGCTATGTTCAGTAGTTCAAAAGCCTTATAGAAACCTCTGCTTCATCTGCCGTAACAAAAAGCTAAAAAGATCGGGTCTCTTTGCCATACCGATAAGCTCATGCTCAACATTTCCTCTAATTATATTTGACTTTAATTTTTAAAACAAAAGTTGATCAGGAATTCCCTGGTGGTCCAGGGGTTAGGACTCAGCACTTTCACTGCCGGGGCCCAGGTTCAATCCCTGGTCAGGGAACTAAGATCCTGTGAGCCATGTGTGTGGCCAAAAGGCGGGGGGCTATTAAAACAGGGAGGGGGCACTTGGAAAAAAAATTGGGGGAACCACTATAGCATCTATCTTATTTAGAGATAATAGTCCTAATTTATTTATAGTTTCATAAAAATTCAGACTAATAGTCCCTTCTTTCACTACATCACAACAAACAGGTCATATAATAATTACTTCCATAAGTTCTAAAATAAAAGAAGAATTATAACTATTTTCTTGCATTTAGTTCAAGTCACTTACCTATCCATTAAAGCATCTTCAAGGAGTGGTGTTACAGCATAAATGTAGTCCTTTCCCATCTCACCAATATATTCAAACAAGAAGGAAAGTGATTTTAACACTCCATTTTGAACATTCAGTTCAGGAACTCTGTATTCATTCATTAAGGCAGGTAGTACTGTGAAGGGTGAACATGTTTCAGCGACAATAGCTATTGCTACAGTGGTACAAACTCTGTTCTGCCTTTCCTGAACTTTGAGGTTGTTTAAAAGTGTAGCCAATACATCATGAGGGCTGGAAAAAAATAAATGTGTCAGCAAACTGTTAGTTTACAAGTCAAAATTTTTTTGGAGGGAAGAAAAATAATCAAAGGAATGGAACTTCATGCTAAGTAATTACTGGGAACTTAGTAATTTTATGCTAAAATGCAATACTTTCAAGTCACTGGCATTACGGTTTCTACTTAAGAACTTCATTTAAATTAAAGTGTTCATTTTAATGAAAAAATTCAAATGGCTTCATTTTCAAATATAATTTACAGTCTTTAGTATATTTCCTGAAACAAAAAGAAATTTCATTAAATGTTTAGACTGAATAATTCTTTGAGTGGTCAGAACATGGCCACTAGAGCAGGCAACCTTACAGTAGTATATAAACTGTGGTCTCCAATGCCACAACACACAAAATCTGTTTTCCAAAATCCTCCCTCCCACACACCTTTACCACATTTATTCTCCTTCTTTAAGCATTTATTCTACCACAAATTTAAAGGGACATAGGAACTAAAAAGTTAACAACAGCTATTCATTGCCAACTTCTTAACTACATCACAGATGAAAAAATATTATTGCTACCAAAAGGCATGTGGGGAGACTCTAATTAAATAATCCAACTTTTGTTACGTTTTATTGCTTGAAAATATTTAGTTATTAAGCCACATATACATAAGTATCTCATTTTCTACAATGACTGTTTCTTCTAGTTTGGTTCTGGTGGAGCAGAAGCAAATAACCATAGGTTATCTAATAAAATAGCTATCATTCAGTTGTCTGTGGATTAATTTTAGAAAAATATTTTTAAAACACATAAAGCATTAACATGAAAACTGAATTATGTTAATTGTTTTACTAAGAACTGGCCTTAATATTTTAAGCAATATCCTAAAAGGACCAACAAAATTTGAAATTATTCTGAAATGGTACTGTTTCCCTCTTCTGAAAATAGTGAAGTGTGACTAAATGAAATTTTAAACTGTTCCATCTATTTTAATTCAATTTAACATTTAAGAAAACATTTCAAAAACTGAAGGTCAGTGGTTGAAGTCTATTCTAAAAAACATAAATAAAGTCTATTCTAACTGCATTACTCATACCTTGCCTTAAGAGAGAGTCTACAGAAATGGAAACACCTTTTAACACTACAATGGGTCTATTACAAAGTAAAAAAAAAAAAAAAAAAAAAAAATACACAGAAGTAAATAATACTCACCCAATGGCCTTTGCAATATAACCAAATGTGTTGACTGTGGCTCTACGAATAGCTTTTTTGTGAGCTTTTAAGAGCTCTAAAAGCTCAAAGCAAATCCTCATCCATTCTCTTGCAGACACATATTCAGCTCCCCTAGTTTAAAAAAAAAAAAGTTAAATTTTTTGTAACAATAAGTTTTAAAAGGTAAATCTGCAAATTCAGTTCTCAAAACATGATTACCAATTCATTTTAAGCATTAAATAAAATTATTATTACTGCTCAGAAAGGATGGTTTAGTTTTAAAAATATACTGCCACTCCCTCATTACCATTCAAATTTGAAAATATTACTGAAATATTAGCCTGACCATATATACTTACATTAGAAACAATAAGCAAATTTGCAAAGTGAATAAAAGTGGCTAAATGTGAAACACAATACTGCTTATTAAAATGTTTAGGTAATCTGCTTACCTATCAGCAATACGTCCAACAAGATCAATACAATTCTCTTGTACTTTCTCATGCCTATTCTTTAAGATGGGGGTGAGTCTAGGCAGCAGATCTTTAATTGGTGGAGTCATCTTATGCATACCTATTTAACAGAAGTCAAACACACTATCAATTAACACGTGAACTGCAACCTTTGTTCATTTTACCTTTTATTTAACAATGTAATATACGTGACTAGGCATAAATACAAACTTACAGCTGCCTATGGAAAGAAAAAGCCCCAGCTTCAGATCAAACGCAGAATTTTTAACTTTTTATTAACAACTTCTGATTATGCATAAAAATGAAAGAAATTAGTGAAGTGATTTAAAGAATGATGGATACTCAACAACAAAAAAAAGTTTTATTTGGTTCTGAAATGTATTTGTACACTGACATTTAAATATGGGGACAGCTTATGTTCCGGCCATACACAACAATATAAGCCAGAGGTAGACATGTAAATTAAAGCAAAATTTTCCAGAAAGGGCCCCCTTACCCTTTAACTGCAAAACAAACAGATCTCCAGTCTCCCTGCAATGCAGGGCATACTTGGATGGTATTTACACCTATGAAGAGAGAAAAAAGGAGGCAGCTGGCAGGGGCTCTTGCTCTAACTAGAACTGCTTGCTCTGATTCTCTCTCCATTGCTTTTCCCATGTTTCTCTGACCAACAATATGGTTTACAATTCCCTGCAAACCAGAGCCCCACAAGTGGCCAAGTAACTGATTTTTGGCAAGTATCTCCAAGTAGAGAGAGAGGAAAGGGCTGAACTGGGGATTATATGTAAATGCGATGGTTTGAAGACCTCCTATACTGTATAAAAACCCCTTACTAAAATGAGAAAAATAGTGGCTATCACAGCCAGCTATTTCGACCTCTTGATAGGTTATTTCTGTCCCTCTAAACTCCGTAGAAGTTACTTTTGCAATAGTTACATTCACTTATAATGAAGGATAAAACAGGAGACCATTTGTTTGTTCCATCATAATGCCCTTAAAGAGGAAAAGCTTTGTTCTCCACACCCAAGAGCGTTTGTAATACACCTCTGTTTTAACTTTGAATAAAGAACTGAAAGGACAGTTTAAAAGAATTGGATTTAAATAAAAATGAGGTCACTTGATCAATTCACTTTTCTCTCTGGTTATTGTTCCTTGAACTTAATAGCAAGCAGGAAAACCTACCATAACCATTTACTAATTCAAGGTTGAATAAATATATAAAACTTTAGAGTTCTCTCCACCCACCACCTCCTCTCCCATATATTTCAGGTGACACACAATTTTTTTAGGGCCCTCTATCCCATGACTTCAAAGTTTTTTGAGTTGTGACTACTTCCTCCTCTCTTGCAGGTCCTAAACTTGCCCTCTTTCTCTCTTTTAAAGTAAAATATAAATAGACTTTGGGAGATAAGATTCTTGTGACATCCCAACTTAACTGTAATTTTCAGTGGTTAAAAAAAAAGTATCAGACATTCATTAGTCAACTCCTAAATAGGATTCTCTATTTTACTTTCAAAATACCAAAGAAACTTTAAAATACAAAACAAAAAATTCTTACATGACCAACAAATTCCATACCTATTACATTTACAATGGCCTTCAGTGCTCCAAGAATGCTGCCCAATACTTCAGGGTACTCTTCGCCCAAATACTCATACAAAACAACACCCAAGTGCCCCATCAATTTTTCCTGTAATAAAAAAATGATGATGATGAAATGTTACTGTTTACATTACTCCTTTTGGTGAAGAAATAAGAATCTGATATAAAAGTTTACCTCTTGACAAGTCTTCATGACAACAGCCGTTCGAGAGATCAAGTCAGCTGCCTGTTGCCTAACTTTTGCTGATTTGTTATTTAAACGCCACAAAACTGTACCGCAGATCTGAGGCAAGTACGGTTTGACTCGTTTGCCAAGAGCATTGACCACTGTGCCAAAGCCGTTCAACATTACTGAGTCCTTAAAAAAAAAAAAAAAAAAAGCGAAGTTAAATTTAAAACCTACATTCAATGTGAACAAGAATTCAGTTTGTGACTAAACAGTTGAAATATAATTATATTCCGTTTCCAAAAATCTAACCTAAAAATTTGAGGTAGAAGAGTATTTCTTTGTAGCCAACTGCATGAGAACATGAACATTTAAAAATTATTTCAAATTTAATTACTCTTTGGTGATAATATTTACTTGAAAATATGTTTTACAAATATGAAAGTCAGTGGCAACTTGCCTAATAATTAGTATCATTACCTCTGTAGTCTGTTCTTGAAAAGCATAAAGAATACCATCAATCAGTTGTTCTTCAAGTTTATGATCAATGTCTGCTGCTCCCAAGTTGCCCATAATTTTCTCAATTGTCTCCATCACCATTTTTCTGTACTGTTCAGCTTCATCTTTCAGATCATCCACAATCCTGGATATAATTTCTGCTGCACCTACTTTGTTTGCCAACTCCACAGTAGTATCAACTAACTAAAAAGAGGAGGAAAAATCATTTAATTTACTGCTTTTCCAAGGAAATAAAGAGACATCATGAAAATGGAATATTCTAAAGATACTATTTAGCTAGTAAGCATGCTGAGGACAGATGGCTCCTACTATTAAAACTTTAAGAAAAAGGTGGCCAAAAACATTTAAATATGAGTCTAAGTCAAGGAGATTTAAGGTTACGATTGTATTCATGCTTCACCTAGCCAGATTAAGCAGTTCATTTACTAGACAAAAATGTCAATTCATAGTTGGCTATCTATCCTAGAATACAAAAGCAAAATGGAAGTTAACTGGCTGACTAAAATCCATCTCCTTTCACAATCAAACACAAACAACCTGTGAGTTTCTCAAGGCAAAAAATAACTTATGTAATATGCATTCAAACTGACTAAAGGATCAGTTGAAAGAATTTCTGAAACTATTTTATGATAAAAGCTTACCTGCCGGTAATTTCTTCTATCCAAAGCCATTCTGTGTTGCCAGAAGTGTTTAAAAAAAGGAGGAAGGATCTCTGTTTTAATGTAGTTTGCTTCTACACCATCTGTTCCACAACACTGCTTTACCACCTAAAATGTTAAAAAATAATAATAGTAATCACAGTCCTGGTTTAATACACAAGTTTTTTTAAAATGATATAAAATTCTCTTTGAACCATGAAACACATTTAGATTAACAAATCTGGAACAGCAACAATTTGGGACAATTACCTTCAGCACAATTTTCTTCATTTCTTCATCAGGAGATTGGAATTCTCGAATAAGAATTAACATCACTTCTCTAGTATAGTAGTTGGCATATTCTGCATCCATGAGAGGAATAAGATACCCAATAGCCTTTAAGAAAGCGGCCAGGCCCTATTTTAAAATAAAAAATATATATATACTTAGTAACTAGGCTTTAAGTCACTTGAACTTCAATGAGTAGAAATAAAAAGAAAAATGAAATCAAACTGGTAAATCTACCTTTCCTCTGTGTTGGCGGATACCCTTCCATAGAGGCTTTAACACAGAATCAAAAGATTCGATACCATAAGGAGTTGCTGCTTCAGCCAAGGCAGCAATGGCCAAAGCACTAATGGTCCGAACTTTCTGCTGCTCATCCACAAGACCTATAAAAAACCAAACACAGGTTTTAACTAAGCAACATTACCTAACTTCCATAGCATCATGCAGATTCTAGAAATATATCTAGCTATTTAGTCAAATTGCAGAATCTGTTCCCATTAGACAAAATTAGGCAAAAGCCAGTATGAACCACAGCCTATTAGCAGCTAATATTACAAATCCAATCGTAAACTATATGGTGTTTGTGTAGTTTACCTTCCATTTCTCTCTCCAAGAATCAGTAGCCTAAATTTCAGGAAACTGTCTTACAAAAGACAGTTATACTACAACTTACCATGTTCAATGATTTCAACTAAACTTCTGAGATGTGGCAAGATGGCACAGCCCATGAGAATAGCTATTTGCTGTACAATTTTTATACCAGTGTGTCTTGCTTGCCAGGACTTCTTGCTTTTGCACACAGCTTTTAAGAAAGGCAATAATGAAGGAATGCCCAGGGCAGAGGCTACAACAGCAAAAGCTCTAGCTGTTGTGTTACGGACATACTCATCCATGTTATCTATATCAGGTCTCATGGTAGAGATCATAGTAGCCAGACCAGCAGCCTGAAAGTTTAAGAAAAAAGCAACAGTCATGAGTTGATAACATTAACCCTCAATCATTCCATTCTAAAATCAAATAATCCGGGCTTCCCTGGTGGCGCAGTGGTTGGGAGTCCGCCTGCCGATGCAGGGGACACAGGTTCGTGCCCCAGTCCGGGAGGATCCCACATGCCGCGGAGCGGCTGGGCCCGTGGGCCATGGCCGCTGGGCCTGCGCGTCCGGAGCCTGTGCTCCGCAGCGGGAGAGGCCGCAGCAGTGAGAGGCCCGCGTACCGCAAAAAAAAAAAATAAATTAAAAAAAATAATAAAATCAAATAATCCTATCAACATATATAAAACTTTCTTCTCCAGAAACATAAATACCTTTGCCAAATTAGAAATAATCTCTCGGCCTTCCACTCTAGCATAGTAATCCTCATCAATCAACAATGGTTCAATGACCACCAGGATCTGAAAAAGAGAAGGAGCTACATTTTTACAGCCATTACTGATGCAATGCTCAAGTAACAGTACATGTAAGGGAATTTATAATTACCAGGACTTTGTTAATCAAGGGACAAATTAAGAATTTTAATCACACAAGTTGAAACCCCACATAAAGATGAGTATTTGGGAGCACTGTTAACTACACAGACTATAAAATACACACAGTACACACACACACACGCCCATCTGCATTTTACAATTCTAAACCATAATTACCATCAGCAAAAAGATGCTTCTTAGTAGTAAATGGCATGGTATAGAAACATACATTTTCTCATTCTAATATCAATAAAAGCAAATTTTAAAATATGAATAATATGAACCCACTATATAAGATGGCAAAAAGTTACATCTATTTACACATGTATTTGTGTATGTATGCTTGTGCAAAGAAAAAGATCTGGGAGGGCATGTAAATTTAACATTGGTTAACTGAATATCTTTAAAGGGGTTGAAATTTCCCTTTTTATTGTGAATGTGTAACATCAGCTGTTACTTTTTTAGAATTTTTAAATTTCACAAATACACCTAATAATAAGCTGGTCAAAAAAATCCACTAACTCCTTTTACTTAAAAAATATCAAACCAAAAAAATAAATAAATAAATAAATAAAATCAAACCATTAGAAACACAAATTGAGAACAAACCTTGTGCACATATGGTCGAACTAAGTCATCAAGTTTGTATAATATTCTATCAATAACTTTTACAAGTAAATGACGCTCTTGATCCTCAAGTGTAGGCGACATCAGCAGAGGAAGAATTTGATTAAACAAAGGACCAGCTCCAAATTCACGAGCTTTATCAGTAATCTGACGCAATGCAGCCTGGAAGAGAAAAGAGTAATAGGCATATTTCTTTATTATAAGCATGAGCCAATTAATTACTCCACGGTTTTCTGTAACTGAATATTTTAGTGTAAACTTCAGACACCTTACATAGAATAGCATGAGTTCATTCCCATCAAAATTACTCTGAAGTCTGAACTCTTGGGCTAAAGGCTCAATGTTTTCAGTTAATTCAAAAAGGGTAACTGAAAGCTGGAGAGCGTGTGGAGAAAAGAGAAGCCTCCTACACTGTTGGTGGGAATGTAAGTTGGTGCAGCCACTGTGGAAAACAGTATGGAGGTTCCTCAGAAAAGTAAAAATAGAGTTACCACATGATCTAGCAATCCCACTCCTGGGCATGTATCTGGACAAAAATATAATTCAAAAAGATACATGCACCCCTCCCCATGTTCATGGCAGAACTATTTACAAAAGCCAAGATATGGAAAACACCTAAATGACCATCGACAGATGAATGGATAAAGAAAATGTGGTGCATATATACAACAGAATACTACTCATCCATAAACAAGAATAAAATACAGTAAGTCCCCTACATACAAACCTTCAAGTTGTGAACTTTCAAAGATGCAAACATGCCCCTGTATGCCAGGTATTGTACTGTACTACTGTACTTTTCAAGGTACTGTACTGTAAGATTAAAACTGCTTTATTTTTTGTTTTTTATGTATTATTTGTGTGAAAAGTATTATAAACCTATCACAGTACAGTACTACATAACTAGCCAATTGTGTTAGTTGGGTTACCTAGGCTAACTTTGTTGGACTTAAGAACAAACTGGACTTATGAATGCACCCTCAGAACGGAACTCATTAGTATGTAGGGGACTTACTGTAATGCCATTTGCAGCAACATGGATGCAACTAGAGATTACCATACTAAGTGAAGTAAGTCAGAAAGAGAAAGACAAATACCATATGATATCACTTGCATGTGGAATCTAAAATATGACACAAATGAACCTATATATGAAACAGAAACAGAATCAGGGACATAGAGAATAGACTGGTGGTTGCCAATGGGGAGAGGGGTGGGAGAGGGTTGAACTGGGAATCTGGGATTAGCAGATATAAACTGGTATATATAGAGTGGATAAACAACAAGGTCCTACTGTATAGCACAGGGAACTATATTCAATATCCTGTGATAAACCATAACGGAAAAGAATATGAAAAAGAATGTATATATATGTATAACTGAGTCACTTTGCTGTACAGCAGTAATTAACACAACATTGTAAGTAAACTATACTTCAATAAAAAATAAATTTTAAAAAAGGGTAATTTAATAGAAAGAGTCACAGAGTATAATATAAAACTCCTTAAATTCTCCTAAAGGATCAACCATCTTCAAGCCACATATGATACTAATACAATACCCCACATAATTCCACTAATTGTATTAGAATCTTCAGCATATTTTAAAGGCTCTGATGATAAAATAGAGAATCTCTAAAATTATAATGAACATGATGATTTAATAAACTGGTACTTACTTTTCTCATTGGAGGTGTTCCATTCTTAATTTTTAAAAGCAACTTCATTATTTTTCTCTCTTTTTGCTCTTCCGGACTAAGTGTTGATTCATCAACATCAACCTAACAGTAAAAAGTTTAAAGGTTAGTGGAGATACTGTAACTTCTAAATAAAAAGGAATATTTTATTTCTGGTATTATCACTTACCAAAAGTTTATCAAAGTACTGAATATCATCAGGTTTTAAAAATGGAAGATTTCCAGATGGTTGGTCATTAACACTTTTCATAGTTCTATCTTCAGTTTGCATGTGGAAACCTGTCATACCACCCAAAGGTGTTGGAGTTGCTGTCAGCTTTCGAGCTGGAGTTCGAATAGGAACATATCCAGCTGGAGGGGGAAGTACCTAATACAGTTAAAAGACAGTTTAGGATTTTCTTAACTTTACATAGTAAATAATAACAAAAATGAACAATATTTGCAGTTAAGATGCTTTTTGCTTAGAGGCAAGAATTAACAATCCCATTTTTCTATCTTATTTATAAGTTTAAAATACACATTACTATTTCTCATCAAATTTAAATTAAGTGTATTAGAAGTATGGGGAAATGAGGATACACAAAGTGGGCTTACAAATTCTGATCACTTTCAAACAGTCTATATAAACATGTTGGTGAACCAATGTCATATAAATTGAAATAAGCTCAAAGTGCACATAATATATAAAATATTATATTTTCATAATAAATTAAAAATTCATGTAAATCTCTACAAAAACAAATCTTAATATTTAAGTCGTTCTACAAAAATGAGTGACTGCATAAAAACTACAACCAAAATATTCACCAAAGCCCTGTAAATACACAACATTTGACTAAACCCAAAAAATTCACTCAAGAGTCACAAAGGAGGGCTTCCCTGGTGGCGCAGTGGTTGGGAATCCGCCTGCCACTGCAGGGGACACGGGTTCGAGCCCTGGTCTGGGAAGATCCCACATGTCGCGGAGCAGCTGGGCCCCTGCGCCACGGCTGCTGAGCCTGTGCTCTAGGGCTCGCGAGCCACAGCTGCTGAGCCCACGTGCTGCAGCTGCTGAAGCCTATGTACCTGGGGCCCATGCTCCGCAACAGGAGAAGCCACCGCAGTGAGAGGCCCACGCGCTGCAACGAAGAGTGGCCCCTGCTCCCCGCAACTAGAGAAAGCCCACGCGCAGCAATGAAGACCCAATGCAGCCAAAAATAAGTAAATTTTAAAAAGATGTAATGACTATCCTCTTAGGAAAAAAAAAGAAAAAAACTTGTATTAGAAAAAAAAGATTCACAAAGGAGGATTTTCCCCCTCCTATTGATAAACCAATCAATGAATGCAATTGTAACAGACACTTAGCCAGTCAATAGTAGGCTGGAGAGTGACTATACCCACAGCATTACATGGAGGGTACAAGAAGTTATAAAGCAGTAAGTTCATGCATACTTGAAACAAATACTCTAATACAAACCTAATGAGGGGGTAGGGGGAAATACATACATAAAAACTGTTAAAAAAGCAATAGGCATTGGCAGAAAAGGCTCTGTAAAGGCCATCAAATGACTTAGGTTCCAGCCCTGGTTATAACATCAGCTATATGACCACTTTTAGACCAGCAAAAGGTCCTTGAGTAACAGGTACCTACACGATTTTGTAGTTCAAAATGAACTTCAAGTTGCTATGGTAAAGAGAGAACATAACATTCTTCGTGTCCACTGGCAACCCATGAACTAAATACACAAGATTTTGTGAGACACCAAGTAAAATAACCATGATCTAATGTTGGAAATGAAATATACCTGGAAACAGCTAAAGAATGAAACGGCAGTAGTAAATTTGAGCAAGGCCAATGCAAACTTGACCAGTTAGTATTTTCAAAGAATATTTAAAATAAAATCCAGGGAATTCCCTGGCAGTCTAGTGGTTAGGACTCGGAACTTTCACTGCCGGGGCCCAGGTTCGATCCCTGGTTGGTGAACTCAGATCCTGTGAGCCACGCAGCGTGGCCAAAAAAAAATCCCTATCCTAAAAACCACCACACTCATATTCACTGTTTTTACCTTATATCCTTCTGGGAACATAGCATCTAATTCTTCATCAGACAATGGGCGATTTCTCTCATCAATTTCTCTCTCCCACCGCCAAGCCTGAAGCTGTTCAGGAGTCATACTCATTATGTGACCTACCAAAAAAGCAAATTTCTGTAACAATCTATGTAGTGCAAGACTTTTATCATTACACAGATCCTTGGGATATAAGATAGTTAAAATCCATTCTAACATTTAATTGTTTATATTATAAACTCAAACCAAGACTTCTTTTTACATCCTGTTATTCTTGCTAAAAATAGGCATTAATGGCACACAGAAAAACCACAAAGAAAAAATTCAAAATACTAACAAGGGGAAAAAATTATTTCCAATGATAAAGTTTCTACCTGGAGTAGGGGTAGCCATGTTCATCGCTGGCGTGCCAATTGGTGTCTTTCCAGGGGTCAGAACAGGAGTGCTTCCACCCATCTGACTAGCTGGTGTTTCATCCCAACGTGACTTTCTTTTACTGGCTCCAGGAGTTGGTGTTTCACCAATGGAATCTCCACCTCGATCTGTTCGAGGAGTCTCAGCCCATCCACTTCCATGTCCAGGAGTATCTTTAAAGAAAAGGAGTGAATAAGCCTAAAATTTTAACCACTGTCAAAAAATGACTATTTTCAGACAACTAATATACTTAAACTGATCAATTTCAGAAACAGGATATTCCTAAAATGGAGACACATTTAAGTTTTAATGTTTCATTTCATATTTATTCTCCTTGACTGTATCTTTTCCACGGATTACAAAAACAATAAATGATAACCATCGAGGAACAGGAAAACAGAGCAAAGGATTTTTTCAACTACCCACAACATACAACCCATAGACAGCCAGTTTATGTATCTTGGGCCACTTTTCATTTCTCCATGGAGTGAGATTACTCTGCATGTACAATTCTATACTGCCTCTCTCATCCATTGTATTTTTTTCCGGGTATTTTTGGGCTGCGCCATGCGGCCTGTGGGATCTTAGTTTTAGTTCCCCGACCAGGGATGGAACCCGGGCCCCTTCAGTGAAAGCACCGAGTCCTAACCACTGGACCACCAGGGAATTCCCTACATTTCATGTTAAGCACTCTGCCCAATCATTAAAAATTCTTTATAAAATTTTAATATAGCAGATGTAATGTTAAATCTTAACTTCCCAACGCTAATCTCATAAACAGTTAATGAAATACAGCTTTAGAGAGTTTACACAAAAAACAAGGTATTTAGGCAAATTTACACAGACAGAAAGTAAATGAAAGGTAACCAAAGGCTGGGAGAAGTAAGAATGGAGAGTTATTGCTTAATGGGTACAGTTTTTGTTGGGATGATGACAAAGTTCTAGAAATGAATAAAGGTAATGGTTGCACAACACTGTGAATATACTTAATGCCACTGAATTGTACACTTATAATGGTTAAAATGATAAATTTTATGTTATATATATTATACTACAATAAAAAAGAGGTTATGGCATACAAACTTTACTTTCTTCTAATGTTCTTCCTAAAATAAATCTTAAACCTCTTCAAGAAGGGAAAAGAATTAGGTATATCATCTGCTCAGTTCTTTACCTGTCTCAAAAGCATCTGTTTATTTATCTGTCTTCCTAGGACCAGAGAGAACAGATTTTGGCCATAAACATACCACTCATCAAATCAACATTTTACCCAAGCACACACCCAAACTCCACTAGAAGTACCTCTTTCTGTTTTGGGGGTCTCATCCCATCTGTTTTTACGAGCACTGGAAGTTGCACCTCCATGGCCTGGTGTCGCGTGGCCTGGTGTATCGCCCCGTCCAGGGGTAGCAGCGCCCGCAGGTGTGTGACTAGGTGTAGGATCCCATATTTTTGAGCCTGGGGTGGCTCCAGGAGTCTCACTTCCTTTTGCACGACCTGGTGTCTCATCCCATCTTAAGGAAGGGGTATGTCCAGGGGTCTTAACAGAGCAAAAAAAAATTTATTTCATACACCCACATAAAAATTAGAAAACCTGCTAAGCAAACAAAAAAAATTAAATGTTTTAGTTCATGATTAAGAGAATAGATTATCCTTCTACTTAAAAGATACCTACTTTCTAGCAAATATGTTTATGACAAAAAATAACTTAAAGATTTAATTTGGAGCAATGAAAAAAGCCCTAATTTAAAAAACAACGTATTTTGGTTATGCCACTAATGGCTCCGTAACTTTGGGAAAACATTAAGGTTTCTCTGTCAAGATCTCAAGAATTTCACCTTTAATTATATCAGCACATCTCAAAACTGGGTCTTAGAGACAGAGACTCATGAGTTCCCACTAAGAATATTTTTGTTTTTGTTCAATTTTGTGTGTGTTTAATTAATTTAAGCATGTTTTGGATCACCTGGGTAATTATAACTAGATACTGCGACATTATTTCAAATCCCTGAGAAGAGGTTATATTTAGAATCACATCTATAATACTATTGCTCTGATGCTGGCAAGATTAGTGAAAAAAGATTAGAAGTTGACTTAAATGATTGAAGGTTCCATGGTAGTTGAATAGAGACAAGTAGTGAGCAATGTAGGACATCAGACAGTACGAAAGCAAAAGAACCTGCAGAGTGCAGACAATATCATATCAAAAACAGCAGGTGAATTAGTGAAGCAAAACAAAATCTGTATTTAAATAATTCTGTAAGTTTTGTAGTATACTTTTACATATTTCTTTTAAAGTTGGATGTTCTATCCAACCCAAGAGTTCTATTTAGCTTTATGTTTGCAAATAAGACTCAGTATTTCTTCCTTTCAAAAGATTCTATATAGGGCTTCCTTGGTGGCGCAGTGGTTGAGAGTCTGCCTGCCGACGCAGGGGACACGGGTTCATGCCCCGGTCCGGGAAGATCCCACGTGCCGCAGAGCGGCTGGGCCCATGAGCCATGGCCGCTGAGCCTGCGCGTCCGGAGCCTGTGCTCCGCAACGGGAGAGGCCACAACAGTGAGAGGCCCGCGTACCGCAAAAGAAAAAAAAAAAAAAAAGATTCTATATATTACTCAGGGTTGAGAAATTCTCAATTAGATGAGTAAAGAACATAAATTGTTCAAAAGTCTCATTTTCAGCAACTGCTCTTCCTGCTCAATCAGGTAGGAAAAGATGTTTCCTAGTATCCGCTGTAATTCCCACAATCATAATTAAGATGGAGTTGTGTTAAATGAGAAGTGTGAAAGAAAACATGGTCTGACTCTCTACAGCTTTTATGAGATAGACATCAACTCTTGGGTCTCCTTTTCAGTTAAACAGATACCAAAAGGACAAGTTTCTCTTTCTCTGTTTTTAAAATTTGCACTGAATGTCAGTTTTTAAAATTTGCAGTGAATGTCAACCACAGAATTTAAGTTAGTAATAACATATTATACAGAACCAAATCCTCTCATATATCAGCAAGCAAATGGAGACTCCTCAAGATCTAAAACTAAACTGTTTGGAAATTATGTGCTAGGTTTAGTGTATCTCAATTCTGGGTTTGGGAAAACAATGCCATGGCCTGACACATTTTTCCTTATTTGTAAATAAATCTGCAGTAGCCTATGCTAGAGTCAACAGTGACTTAGACTAGGGTGGTGGGGTCATGGAAAGTGGGTAGATCCTGAATATATTTAAAGGTCGGGCCAACAAAATGCATTTGTGGATAGGATGCCAGGGAAGAGCATAAGAGGAGTATAGGATGACCCTGAAATGATTTCTAAGGGTTTGGTTTGAGCCAATAGACATGGGAGCAGGCTGGAGGGAGTGAGTACAGAAAATCAATTTTATTATAAATACTGATTCTGAAAAGCCTATCAAATACATATCAAAGTAAATGTGTCAGGTATGAAGAACAGAGAAGTATGGATGGATTTGTAAATTTGGGAGTTGTCTTATAAATATAGTATGTAAAGATAGGAGTTAGAACCTAGGGAGTTAGTTTAGATGCAAAAGAGACCTGAGGACTTAGCATTAGAGTACCCCAAATTTTAGGAAGCTGAGGAAGATCCAGCAAACAAGACTAAAAAGCAGCAGTCACTGAAGTGAGTATTACAAGAATCAAGAAAGACTGAAGCTCAGAGGCTAGGAAAGAAAAGGGTACCAAGGGACTTCCCTGGTGGTCCAGTGGTTAAGACTGTGCTTCCAAAGCAGGGGGCGTGGGTTCAATCCCTGGTTGGGGAACTAAGATCCCACATGCCATGAGGCGTGGCCAATAAATAAATAAGTAAATAAATAAATAAATTTTTTTTTTTTGGTTTAAGAGGGTATCAAAGAATGTCGAATGCTACTGATATGCTGCGTAATATGAGGGTTGAGACCTATCTTTGGATTTAGCAATGAGGAGGTTAAATCATCTTGACAAAAGAGGATTTGGTGGAGCAATGCAGGCAAAAGCACCAGAGCACAAGTATAGATACACAACTCATTCAAAGCATTTTGTGGTAAAAAGAGCAAGAAATGGGATGGTAGCTGGAAGGGGAAGTTATGGTCAAGAGAAGATTTCTTGTGATATTTTGTTTTTTGTTTTTAAAGATGAAGATCAGTAAAATGTGTTTGCTCATGATAATAACCTAGAGTACAGAGAAAAAAACTGATGTTACATGAGAGTCCTTGAGTAATAAGAGATGGGAAATGGCACATAAGCAGATGGGTTAGCTTTAGATGGTCAACCTGTACCAATAGTTCACATTATAAGAGAAGGAAAAGCAAAGACGAGAACATATACAGGCATACCAGTAGATTTCACAGTGGGAATATGTATACTTTTTTCTTTTTAATTGTTCTTATTTGGGGTGAGAGGGAAATAGAGAGCAAAGTCATAAACTAAAAAAGAAGCAGCTGGGCTTCCCTGGTGGCGTAGTGGTTGAGAGTCCGCCTGCCGATGCAGAGGACACGGGTTTGTGCCCTGGTCCAGGAGGATCCCACATGCCGCGGAGCGGCTGTGCCCGTGAGCCATGGCCGCTGAGCCTGCACGTCCGGAGCCTGTGCTCCACAACAGGAGAGGCCACAACTGTGAGAGGCCTGCGAACCACCCCCCCCCCAAAAAAAAGCAGCAGCTAAGGAGGTACTACAGGTTTCACAGAGAAAAGCATAAAAAAGTCATCTGAAGGGGAGGGGGACAGAGTTATTGCTTAATGATCACAGAGTTTCCTTGAAGTGATGAAAAAGTTTTGAAAATAAATCATGGTGGTACTTGACACACACTGTGTCATCAATACCACCAAATTGAACACTTAAAAATGGTTAAAAATGGTAAATTTTATATACATTTTACCACCAAAAAAAAAGTTTCTAGGAAAATCAACTGATGAAGGAAACGCAGTAGCATTATGTATCTGACACCTGTGGTCAGAGACTTAAATAATCCATCTAAAAAATGAGGAAGACCACTGTTATACTCAACCTCCACATAACGTGACATACTTACATATCTATAATTAATATTCCAAAAGGAACATTCCTTTACCCCATGTTATGAACTAAACTATGTCTCCACCAAAAGTCATGTCGAAGCCCTTATCCTCACTGTAACTGTACTTGGAGATTGGACCTTTAGTGAGGTAATGAGGCTAAATGAGGTCACAAGGTTGGACATGAATCTGATAGGACTGGTGTCCTTATAGGAAAAGAGACACCAGAGCTCCCTCGCTCTTTCCACGTGTGCAAAGGCCTCTTGAGGACACAGCAAGAAGGCAGATGTGTGCAAGCTGGAGAGAGAGCTCTCACCAGACACTAACCCGGTTGGCACCTTCATCCAGAACTGTGAGAAAATGTCTTCTGTTTAAGCTACCCAGTCTGTGGTTATCTTGTTGTGTCAACAAAAGCAGACTAATATATTCCATGAGAAAAATAAATTTAAAATAGTAATAATAAAAAATAAAAAAAAGAAATTACCTCTGCTTGATCCCAACTTGATAGCTTTTTTGGAGTGGCACCAGGAGTCTGATCAGCTGTTTGATCCCAACGCCGTTTTCGTTTTGAGGGAGGCTGGGATGCTGCTGCTCCATTGACGACTTTTAGTTCTCCAGCTTTAGCTTTTTCTGCTAGCTGTTGCCTAATTTCTCTCTGAAAAATATTTGAATAAACAGTGAGCATCTTTAAAACATTTTCAATATATTCTTATATCATTAGCAGAGTCATTTCTATATAATGCCATGTTATTTTTCACTCATTCTCCTTTCTATGCTACTGGTGGACCCATTCCTTATTTTCCCTCTCTTTCCTGTATTTTCAAGTTTTATATACTGTCTTTCCGCACAGTATATAAAATGAGCAAATACAGAATTTATTACATAGAGCGCACTGCTTTATATACACTTAATGAAGTAAAATCTTCAGTCAATGGTAGTGAACCAAAATGCTTCCAATGAAAAACAGTTTTACATAAAACTCATATAAATAGTAATTAAGACTATGTAATAAGTTAGAAAAGCAATAAAAGTGAAATTTTCAAAATTTTGTTATAACTATGAAATATTATATATAATATAGTCACAAAAAATACACATTTATTTAGCCTATGATTTTAAAGTAGGGTTCCATTACCGCATTTAATTCATCCAACAAACAAATCTATTATATATTTATAATAAAGTTATGAAAACTAACTATTAGAACAAAACACCGCAATCTCTGCAGGCCAGCAGGAATTCGTTAGAATTCTCCACCCATATTCAAACTAAATTTTATGGAAGAATTAGAGGCTTTTCAAAAAATGATTTTACTCTTTGACTTTTCCCTTATACACTGACTTCAGGCACACACCATCAATCCACCCCCAGATATATCCACTGTAAGATATATATGCATATACATGTGGCCAAGGGGCCAGGCACTAGAAAAGGATAGTATAGAAATATGAAAAGCTTAATTTGGGAGGTGTTAGAATTTTGAATAAGGTTCTTTCTCAACTTAATTTTTATTAATAATGTTAAAATATTACTTGTGCAGCAAATAAAAAGGAAACATGAAAGTCTCTTAATCTCAACTTTCTTTACATTCTTTCAACACCATTAAAATAAAAAGCAGGTTCACAGACCTCTTCTTTAGTTAAATGTTGTTCTCGCATTACATCCATGTAAGTCCTAGCATTCATTTTAGGATCAGGGGTCTTCCCTCCTGCAGAAAAGAACAGCAACAGGACAAGAGTACAATAAATAAAAGATAATTAGGTTCAACTGATTTATCTTCCCTGCTCTAATATTACATTATTCCATAATCATTTAATTTATTTTTTGATGGAAAACTTTAATAATTACACATCTTACTTTTTATTGAGTTTGCTGATCAATTTAACCTGTTTGAACACAAACATATCTACAGCAGTTTAAAACAAATATTTTAATGCATATAAAAACAAAATGACAGCACAGTTTAGAGTCTTCAGAAGTGATGGGTTCCTGGGTTGCTAATCCGGAATACGTACACTTTCGTGCCTTTGTCTCCATCAGCAGTTCTGACTTCAAGCAGCAGAATAGAAGCCTAGAAAATTATCTCTTTACCATTAGTAACACTTTGGAAAGATATTTATATTCAAAACATTACCTGTTGCAAGCTGTTAAAATCCTGACTACAAGTAACTATGACTAGATAAGTTCTTCATACAATGTTCTAAAACAGTTATAGTTTAGAAAATCTGATTTTTAAAAATATACCTCTAATCTTATTCTGATGTCATGTTACTAAAAAGGGCTTCATGATTTTTACTTTTTGTTGACCCAGAAACATATTTTTATTTTCTCAGAAAGTATAAATAACAACTGGAAACATATTACTTGAAATATATTACTTCTACCAGTTATTATGATGCATACAGAAAAAAAGTGGTGTACAAAGAGATGTGTTAGTCTCTTGGTTAAAGTTTCAGTATTTGCTTTTCAAACTTCAAAATATCTTAAAGAAGCCCAAACAATATATAACAAGATTCACAGAGGCACACTACGTTTTAGAAATGTGATAATTAGCTATACAAGTAGTATAGCATCACAATTTAGGAAAAACTAATAAAGGTCTAAGACATTTCCTATGCTGAAGATCATGCCCAATTGGTAGTGTCATTCTTTCTGACACTATCTCTGATAAGACTTCCTTTGGAATACTTTTTCACCATAATCTAGAGAGGATGTGTTGAACTGCACCCTTAAGAATGCAGACAGGACTGGCATATAGCAGTACTGCTGTAGGAAAGAAATTAAGGACAGTTAGTATGGGCCTGTGAATTCTGACATACATGTTTAAATCAATTACAATTATGCAAGTAAAAAAAAGAATATCCCTACTAATTCATGCAGGCTGAAAGTCTAATTTGTAAACCTGCAGCAGAATCTAATTTTAAGAAACAGGCACCTAACTTTGATCTTGAAACTCACTCACCTGAGGAAAGCTTCCATCAGGCTCACTATGCCCCTTGTGCTGACCTGCACACTAAAATTAGCAAAACAGACTCCAACTATTAAAAATATCAAAGTCTTTGTATACATACTTTTGTTTTAACTTTAAGTATGCTTAGAGCAAAGTAGGTGCATTTACTAAACTATATTTAGAGCAATATGAGGGGAGCTCTAATGTGGAAACAGTTTCTCAAAAGTAACAATCCTAAAAATCTAAGACTTGGAATGAAAACTTTCAATAATTTGAAAGTATTTTGAGCAGAAAAACACATTTGTTCAAAGTAAAGAAAGCGTACCCAAAACAAAAGTAAAAGAAAAACCTTTAACCCTTTGCGTTTCTATGGCATTGGCTCATTAGTTTCTTGTCCTTCTACCTGGAAAGAAAACTGGCATTATAAAGATGAAGAATATGGCATCTGTGACTTCAACCAAATCTATACAAATCTATAAGGGGGATTTTTAAAAAGAAAAGCAAATTCATAAGCATGCCAAAAAAAATCAAAGGGCTAAAGACAACTTAACACAAATAAATTTCTGAATACTTATAGAAAAGTGGGAAAGAATTACCATCTGCAAAAGGATCAAGACGCTCTGGGGAAATTATCATGGTCCGCCTGTGCTTTTTGTATTCATCTTCCCGATCTGCAATCTTCGGAGGTCGGTGCTCAGCAAATGGATCATACTGAAAAGAGGTATGTCTCACTTAACACTCACTTATTAAATAACCAAAGAGAATGTCACACACAAAAATCAGAACATTATAAAACATGTAAAAATGTTTAATAAATACCTAATATTATGTATCATTTTTCAGATAAATGCTAATGTGAAAAAATAAGGCATATGGAAATGAGACAATTTCCATAGTTCAATCCTTCATGAAATGATCACCTTTTTGAAATAAACTACTATTTCTAATTCTCCCAAATCAACTCTCCTCAGACACTGTAATAACTTGATTCCTAAAATATGTGACTTTCCATTGGAATTAAGACGTTCAGTTTTCTTTAGCTGAATAAACTTTGGTTTTGACTTTAAAAAAAAAAAAAAATCACCTGTTCTGTTGACTGTGGTATATCATTAAGCAATGCCACAGGGGCATGATATCCTGGCTTCTTCTGACCAAGCAAACTTGTAGATGATGAGTAGTCATCGTCATCCTGCAACGAATGCCCCCAGAAAGCCACAAACAAAAACGTCAGAACTTAAAAACTAGAAAGAACACACAAAGATTCAATATGAAATCAAAAGACAACGTGATGAAACTTGTTAACACTTAGGTTTTTTTTTCAACTCAAAAAGTTAATAAAGAAATTTAGTTCTCTATATTCTTTTAAAAATACTAAACAAGGAATCCTTTCTGTAAATAAAGTAGGTATGGACTAGAAAAACCTGAGCATTTCATCTTCTCACAGAGCGCATGATGAAATTTGTTTTCAAATTTGGAAAATACAAACAGCTTATTTAGAACTCTCCAGTTTCCTTGTCTTTTTAACTTTTTTAAAAAACATGATTTAACCACAGAAACAAGTAAAATGTAATTAATTGTAAATGTATTTATTTCCCTAATAGTACGTTTAAACAGAACAATGTTATATTATTATTTTACTAAGGTAAGAAGTGCAACAATGGATAGATCTCAAGATCTTAACAGCTCATTAATTTTATTCAAAAATGAAATGACAACTTCCCGCTCAGCGTCTGGAACACAGAGCCATCACTGCCTCTTACCATTAAGGTACGATAATGCAAATATAAGACTGATCAGCTTCTAGAAATTTTGCCTTTGGAACTTTAAAATTTTTCTTAAAAAAAAGTTCTAACCATAAAATTAAATATGGCTTGAATTTCATAAAAATAACAAGTTTCATAATCTATGTACGTAGATTACTGAACCACACGAAAATGATCAGCTATTTCACCAAATTTGGATGTTTGAAAATGGTGTGACAAAGTATAAGCTATGTGGACTATATGAAAACACTTTAAGAGATGTATTTCAAAATGAAAGGCAGTCCCCCTTCAGAGTAACTAAATTAGGCATGAAAAGCCCATTAATATGAGTAACAAGAAAGAGTCCACTCATGTTAAGATGCCAAGGGGGGAAAAAACAGCACCAAGTTTTTTGGAAACAAGTCAGAAATCAAAAGTCACAAGCACAGACGGCTGTTTAAAATGAAGTCACTTCTCACTGGGCTACTCTAGATAGAGCTCAGTAGGTAACAATAAGGATTTAGTTTACAATGGTTAATGATTTCCAGGTGCTTTGCTGGATAAACAAACTAGTTTTAACATAAAGATTCAGAACTGAGCACTTCCAGAAGTTTCTTAGAAGAGAAGGACGCTTTCAACAGTTTTATCCTCCCAAAGGAAGATCTCCCAATCTCTAAGATGTCTCCCCAGATTAAACCAGATGACTCAAAACAGAAGATTCCTTTATATTTCTTGCTCTCCTTCAAAATAATGCTTGGACTGTTTATATACTTTGTAACTTACATCTTCAAGTTCAGTTGCAGCAATAGATGTCACGTATCCAGCAAACCTGCTGTCACTTCCACCATAAATTTCCTGGTCATAATAACCTGTAGAATCAAGGCCCACTCCTTGAGCTTCATCAAGAGCTGCCTTCTTTCCTTGAATTTCTCGAATCTGTGCTTCAATATCTATAACAAAATTAATAAAATCTTCTTAATCTCATTTTCCAAAGAGCACTCAACACAATGCATTTTTCTACTGAGTATTATCAAAAACTCTTCTAAATACAGAAACTTCAAAATAATCATTCCATAAGGGGTTAGAGTAACTATACAAAGTATTGATTTTTAATAAATTTAATACACCTCCACCCAACAGACAATACTTATGCACACAGAGGAGGTGCTTACTACTTCACCAACTACAAGTTACTCTCACCTTAAGAATGGGTTACCAAAGTTCATTATACTACTGCTGAATTCTAAGCTTTTCCTGCTTGAAAAAATAATACTGTTAATGTTGATTAAGGGACCAAGTACAACACTGAAGATTATTTAAACTCAACACTACCAGAAAGGTAAAAACAGTACTGTGGAGAGTGGTTCGCAAACCTAAATGGGCAACAAATCATCTACACGTTCTGATTTTGTTAGAATGCAGCAGGCCTATATCATATCAGACCCAAGTTTCTGCATTCCTAACAAGCTCCTAGGTGATGTCCTAAACATTTTCAACAGCAAAACAATAAAGGATAAAATCTAAATTCTTAAACACGTAATACAGAGCCCTACACAGTTTGGCTGCAACCACCATCACATTAGATTTATGATTAAGAGTCTGAGCTTTAGACTTAAAATGTATGCCTTCAAAGGCTCTTTCTCTGCTAATTAATACGTTATTTAACCTATGTATCTCAGTTTCCTACAACATAAAGTTTTCTTTTAAGGACTGAAGGACATAATGAACATGAAACACTTAAGCATTCAATGAATGAATTAACAATGAATTAACTCTTGCCATGTCTCACTCCCCAAACACCATGTCTAGCCATAGGTCTGACATTCAGAAGATGCACATGGTTGACTTCCCTGGTGGCGCAGTGGTTAAGAATCTGCCTGCAATGCAGGGGACACGGGTTCGACCCCTGGTCTGGGAAGATCCCACATGCCGTGGAGCAACTAAGCCCATGAGCCACGACTGCTGAGCCTGAGCTCTGGAGCCCGGGAGCCACAACTACTGAGCCCATGTGCTGCAACTACTGAAGCCCACACGCCTAGAGCCCATGTGCTGCAACGAGAAGCCACCCCAACAAGAAGCCTGCGCACTGCAACAAAGAATAAGCCCCGCTAGACGCAACTAGAGAAAGCCCATGCACAGCAATGAAGACCCAAAGCAGCCAAAAAAAAAAAAAAAAAAAAAAAAGATGCAAATGTGGTGAATGAAGTATCAACTCTTTTCAACTGCTTTTTTAATTTTTCAAGACTGAAAAAAATTAAAGCAGTACAATGAACACCCACACTCTTCACTTACATTCATCAACTGTTTATGTATATAAGACATAAAACAAATACGTGTGTGTACATGCAACTTTTCTAAACCATTTAAAACCCCTAATATTTCAGCATGTATTTCCAGATCTAGAACATTCTCCTACATAAGCACAACAGTATTAACATGCTCAAGAAATTAAACCTAGATATGACATCATCTAAAATACAATCCAGTTTCATATCTCCCCAATGGTCCTACTAACATCCTTCATAGATGGTCCCTTCTTTGATCCATGATCCTATCAAGAACCACACATTGCATTTAGTTGTCATGTCTCTTCAGTCTCCTTTGAATACTGACTAGTCTTCCAACCTTTTTTTAAGTCTTTCCAGACAACAGATAACTTTAAATTACAAACTAACGTTTCATTTTAATAATATGAATAACATATACATGTGTAAAGAGAAAGAGTTTCTACTGCCAGTGATCTGTGGCCTAACAAATAGATGTTTCAATTTGTGCTAGCTTGTGCTAGCTCATTACCTTCAACTGAATTAAGTCATTTAAAAAGCTTTTAAAAGCTCATTTACTAGTTTGCAAGGACCAAAAGGAAAAAATTCAAGTGGCACAAATGGCCAACCCCCTCCCCCAGCTAAGGGAGAAAACCTTCTCTAGTTCCTCAAGATTGGGTGTGGTTTAAAGTAGAAAATGTAATAACATTATCTAGTCTGAGGCACAGCTTGTGGCAGCAAGTCTCAGAAATTCAATATAATGCAATAGGGTTAACACTGAAATTAGCAGTCCCAGTTTGTAAACACATCTCAAAATTTTTATACTGTGTCACAGCACCGCCAGCACCACGCATTTTTCCTGCATTTCTCCCCAAAACTGTTACAGCAGCACAGGCAGCCAGGGGCCTCCACCACGATTAATCACAAACAGAAATATCCTCACTTGAGCTGGCTGATTCATTTTACTATTCTCTCTACTGTTGCTTCTGTTTTAAGTATTTATACATATACATATACATATATATATATATATATATGTAAGTTCTAACCCATATTTGCTCCCTTCCCTCACCCCCTAGAACACTTTTTCCCCTGGTATAATACAAGGAAACCTCTCAGGGATTAGCAGATTGGCTAAAGGGTGAGTGGAGATCTACCCTTCTTTTTTTCCTTTTTTGAGCATTTCCATTTCAGCAATGTTTGAAGCTTTTTTTTTTTTCCAACCACTAGGTACATGTATCACTTTTAAGTAAATAGGTTCTTTTAAAGAACCACAAATGCTACCGCCATCAGGATCCAGGCAAGAAACATGAACGGGTCAATCAGGCCAGCCAAATAGTATGCCATCTCCCCTCTACAGCATCAGCGTGGTCTACTGACCACTTACATCGAAATCACCTGGGGCACCTGTTACAAGGACAGACTCCTAAGCCTCAGACACACTAAATCAGAACCTCCAATGTATGAGCCCAGGCTTCCACATTATTAATAAACGCCCCAGGAAACTCATACCTAGCCCGTCATCCCTCCATTTCCAGCCCCAGCCCACTCTCACCAGAATCACCAATTTTATACTTTCTTCTAGGTCACGTACAACTAAAAAACCAGGAAGGGGAACTGTTTCACAAAAATTGCATCACACCACACCTATCATTGTGCAGTGTGCTGTCCCACCAACACATCAGTTTTATTTTCCTTCTAAAGAACTTTTCCATTATAAGTTTTCAATAGCTATTATCCTTTTTTGGATAATATATTTATTCAGAACTACTTTCATCTACTGAATTTTACCTACTGATTTTATGTCCTTACTGATTAGGAACAGTTTTCTTACAAAGGTACACAAATATTGAATTAGCATTTGTATAAAGCCTGTATGAACTGTGACTGGATACTTATTGAATCAAATGGGGCTAGGCAGCTGTTCATGGTTAAATTCTGAGGGCGAGGTTCATTACTAAATTTCAACAGGTTATGTATATAGTTCAACCAGTTACTATTTCTGTATCTTTGTCTGTATGGATTAAAGTCCAAAAAGCTAGTGGATTTTGTTTTGCATTGTAAACTGCAGCACATTTACAAAAATCGTGTTATCCACAAAATTACAATAGATTCCACAAAACTCAGCAGTTATACAAGTGACAGAATTAAAAACTAGAAAACCCTGTAATTATTTCTTAATAAAACTTGTGCCAAAATACCAAACACAATACAATCAAATATTTATGAACAAACAAATGTATCAATATGTTCATAAATAAGGTAACTTTGTTTTGTTTCCAAAATAAATAAAATTTGTGGAATACAGCAAAATATTAAGAATTGGTAAAGCTGGGCAATGCGTTACATTATGTTCATAACACTTTTTCCTACACTTCCCTGTATTATATTTCATAATAAAAATGTAACTTTCAATCTGTAGAAGTCATTAAAAGTAATTTTTCTGGGCTTCCTTGGTGGCGCAGTGGTTGAGAGTCCGCCTGCCGATGCAGGGGACATGGGTTCGTGCCCCGGTCCGGGAGGGTCCCACGTGCCACGGAGCGGCTGGACCCATGAGCCATGGCCGCTGAGTCTGTGCGTCCGGAGCCTGTGCTCCGCAGCGGGAGGGGCCCCAGCAGTGAGAGGCCCGCGTGCCGCAAAAAAAGAAAAAAAAAAAAGAAAAGTAAATTTTCTAATTTTTCTCCCAGCAAGGGTTTATAAAAAACTGGGAAAGAGAAAAAAGTTGTCTTTAACTCCTTACTTTCAAAGCTAACACTAAATTACAGCTACTGATATGCAGGTATTCCTGTACTTTCTTAAAATACGAACTAAAAATAATCAAATAGATAATTTCTGATAGCAAACGATGAATGCATAAGACTTGATACCAAGTATGAAAAAAAAATGAGGTGGAATATATTCAAAAGAATAACCAGAGGTCTAAGATATTAAATAAAAAACTTGGACTTCCCTGGTGGCACAGTGGTTAAGAATCCCCCTGCCAGTGCAAGGGACACAGGTTCGAGCCCTGGTCCGGGAAGATCCCACATGCCACGGAGCAACTAAGCCCGTGCGCCACAACTACTGAGCCTGCGCTCTAAAGCCTGCAAGCCACAACTACTGAGCCCAAGTGCCACAACTACTGAAGCTCGAGTGCCTAGAGCCCGTGCTCCACAACAAAGAGAAGCCACCACAACGAAGAGCAGCCCCCACTCGCTGCAACTAGAGAAAGCCCGCACAAAGCAAGAAGATCCAACACAAAGGAAAAAAAAATTTTTTTAATAAAAGACTTGAGGAGGCAAACAAAGAAGGAAATGTTTATGCTAATCTGTCCCCACCTAATCCCTTTCCAATTTAGCATCTCTGTAATTCAAGACATTCAGATGTGAAAATAAAAAAAATGAACACTGTCTGCTAGACACCATAGACTAGGACCGCCTAGTGGCCACACATATGATTGCCAAGAGCTGGCACTCTAATCCACCCAAACCCATAAATATTCCAGCCTTCATGCTGTGCACATCAAGTTTGCGCTTTTTTATTACCAAGTAGCATTCCATTGTACTACAGCGCGTTTACCCATTCTCTATGGGGCATTCAAGTTGTTTGAGTTTGTAGAGGCTGCTGTAAACATCAGTGTACAGGTTTTTGTGTGAACACACGTTTTAATACCACTTGGGTAAATACCTATGAGCAGGATGGCCGGGTCTTATAACAAGTATTTGTTTCATTTTATCACAAACTCTTGGTTTACTTAAGCAAGTTTAAGGACAGAGGAGAACTGAATTATTCTGTACAACAGAAGAATTTTGAGAAATAAAATGGATAAGAGGAATTAAGAGAACAAGTAAAATGAAGAAAAGCTGGGGTAAGTAAAATTATAAAATTCCACAGTTTTATGGTGTTAAAGAAAGGGTAACAGAAGGTAGAAACATCTAATATGGATTTCTAAGTTATCTGATTATCTGAATGAAAGCCTCACTTCTGTTCTCCACCCAACCCTACCCCCATCTTCAGTAAAGTCTACTGAGGGGGAAGGCGGCTTCTATAGTAGGACTCTTGGTTACTAATGCTGAACACTTAAAAAGAAAGCAGGGATTCCTTATCTTGACAGCAGATTTGGAATCCTAAAATTAAAATTATGCATAGTCCTTCAAATACTCAGAGTTGGAAGTGGTTAAAAAAAAAAAAGCCTTAGACAAGAAATCAAAGTACTAGTTAAGTATTAGACTTTTATTTACCAAAGAGCCCGAAAGAGCCTCACTAAAGGAGGATCCTTGAGGGTAAATGGTCAAGGGGTTTTGACCGGGGTCAAAACGGGGTTTTTCTTAAGTTGGTATTCGTATTTTAAGGTATGTCTATCACTGGGAGTCCAAAAAAAAAAAATGACACACACACAAAAAACTATTTCAGGTAGTAGTTAAGTTTATTAGAAAATTTTGAGATTATATTCATTGCCATTAAAATTATAATGGGACGGGCACCTGAGTTTGCAAGTCCTTTGTTGGAGCTCCTTGCCATGGCTAGTCCAACCTAAACCTGAAGTATGATTTCAGAACTGTGCTCACTTCAAAACCCAATAATATTCTTGGAGCTTCCCTTGCTTGTGGGCCTACTGACACCTTGACTGCAGCAGTAGTGGTGGGAGAGTCTAAGAGAAAGTTGTGAGTGTTTTTATTGCCATCTTCTCTTTTCCCTCTAGACTGTGGGAAACTCTACAGGACAAAGATACTGCAACAAATTAATGGCAAGAAAAAGAGATGGAGGAACAAAGATTTTAAGATTAATCACAATGTATGAACTTTATTTGGAACTTGATTCCCAACACTGATGGATATTTTATTATATTAATTTTAGGTGCAATAATGGTATTTTTTTTTTTCTTATTTGGCCACGCCACACAGCTTGTGGGATCTCAGTTCCCCGACCAGGGACTGAACCCGGGCCACGGCAGTGAAAGCACAGAATTTTAACCACTAGACCACCAGGGAACTCCCAACAATGGTATTTTTTAAAGTTGTTACATTTTAGAGATACACACTGAAAAATGTATGGATAAAATGATACATCTTGGATTTGCTTCAAAATAATGGGAAAGGTGGAAAAGACAAGTGAAGAGATTAAACAAAAGTGGCCTTGCCTTTACAACTGTTCAAGCAAGATGATTAGATGATGGGCACAACGTGGGGGTTTATTTTACTATTCTATTTTTGTATATGTTTTCAATTTTCAATAAAAAGTTAAAATTTTTTAAAAGCATAGTTTTAAGTTTCTCCCTTTTTCCTCATTCTTGGTTCTCCTTTCTTCTAACCCTTTGAAACCACACCCTCTGACCCCATGCAACAGAAAATAAAAGCTCTCTCTTCTCTGAAATGGAGTCCTCTGCTACACATAAACAGTTTTTTTTAGTTCTTTTACGTAATAACTTTAATCTTAAAAAGTTCCAATTCTTTTTCTTTGTCATTTTCTTTCTTTTCCAGCCTTACTGATCTTGCAAATGATGGTAACGTAAAATCTTCTAAATGTTAATATATATATTTTAAAAACTAAATTTGCTCCAATGAGCTACAAAAAATAAATGTTATTATTCAATTGAAACCCCTCTTTTTGGGGAGGAATTCTGATCCTAGGAATATTTTCAACTATCAGAGAACAAATCCTTCCCTAGGAGATAAAAATTAATTAAGTGTGAATTAATGAATAAATTTGTGAACTGGCCCATTTGAAATCTCAATTCACTCAATAAATAAATTTCCACTTTTCATTTACTTAAAAATTACTGTATTACTTTTATAATCCAAAAAATGTGATAACTTAAAATTTAAAATTATAGACATTTTTCTGACATAAATACATCAAATGTTTTATCTAGGAACTGAGTTTGACATCAAAAGACAGTACTGCTGGAACTAGGGGTCTTTTAAAAGATGGGCAACATCTAACCTACTGTTTGTATTTTAAACTAAGACCTAAATATCAAACTCTGAGATAAACCACCACTGGTCACATCTGATACACCTGTTTAACTGCTCCCCACCAATTCCATTCTACTGGTTTCCCTTTCTGTGCCTTTTCTTTCTTCTATGTCTCACACATTGCTAAGTCCAGCTTGCAGGACTTCCTCCTCCTTTATTCCTCCTCCTGAGGAATAAAGATAATCTTTATTCCTCATTTTTAATCTGTATTATTTGCAACGTTCTAATTACTGTTCATTATGTGTTACACAGTCACAGCCTTTGGATGTTAATCACTCACTGACACCTTTCAGTCTGGCCCATAAGTGACATCTAATCTCCACCAATCAGAAGCAGGTGGTGAGCAAGGATTTCTCAAATATGAGACCTCCAAAAGACATCCAGAAAAATAGAAAGTATATTCTGTATACCAACTCTCAATCTTTTCCTTCAACAAAACCCCACTAGGACAACTAACTATAATGGTAAATTATTTTACTAAACACTACAGATAACAGTTCCTAAATGATTAATTCCTAACTAATATCAATGAAATTAATTCTTAAATAATTCTACAGGAAAAATTTTTTTCAAAATCTTTAAGCAATTTCTTTTCCTTTTTATTTTGACTAGCAACATTCATCCTGAATATCTACAAAACCAAAACAGTAACTATTCTGGACACAGGAAAATAAAAATCTCAGAAGATTCAGAGTAACAAAATGATTATTCCAAGCCATTCTTGCAAGCAAGAGACTAAGGGAGAAAACTTTTTCAGCCTTGTGATGCCCCCCAAAATCCATTCAAGGGATAGTGGCAAAACAAGCCAATATATGGGATTTCTGGATAATCCATCTATTTTCCTTTCCGAACAGAAAAGTGTGTATTCTCTCATGGGCCAAAATCACCAACAGCTGAAGAACTGCTGAATGGCAAGATTATGCACATTAATAACTATATACACTTGACACAATTTAACATGCATAAAGGGATTATATTCAACTTGAATAAGTCCAGCTCTTTTTATATTTCAACACTGGAAAGCATAAGCCACACTGACCCAGGATAAAAAAATTGGGTTGGTTAAAGAGGATGTTAAGGCTTGATCTTAACAGAAATATTTGAAAGGAACATGACAACAACAAAAAAAAGTTATCAGTTTGGTTCAATGATGGGAAGTAATAGTCTGTGAAAAGAACCACATTGGAAGGTACAACAATAACCTACTTCAGTTTAAAGACAATATTACTTACTTCACAAGACTCAATTACAAAGTACTGATGCAGCCATTAATTTAATAATTTATTGTTAAATTATAAGGTACAAGAGCAATGTCTTTACCAGCAACATTATTTAGAACAAAAAGATTATATAATCTTTATTTAAAAAGGCAACATGATAGACAACTCTAAGACAAAAATTAAACAAGTATTACACATTGTAAAAAGTTTCTCCAGGGAGTTCTCCGGCAGTCCAGTGGTTAGGACTCGGCACTTTTACTGATGTGGCCCATGTTCAACCCCTGGTGCAGTAACGAAGATCCCGCAAGTTGAGCAGCACAGCCCAAAAAAAAAAAAAAAAAAAAAAAGTTGCTCCACTGAGGTTCACATTCAAAACCTCCTCTCAACTGCTTCAATAGCCTAAGAAGTTGCCCTTACTCCCTTAGGTCATCCTTCACTCTGCAACCAATGACTTTCCTAAATCACAGAAGTAATCTGTTACCTGGGAGAATGAGGAGGGCACTTTATCCTGTAGATATCCGAAGGCCAAAGCGAAACCTAGCTCAGCGTCCAAAGCCTTCCCTAATCTGATGCTAACCTAACATTTCCTCCTCTGAGCTCAGGAGGTTCCCAAAATATAAGTCCTACTTCCCACCTATCTTAGCCAAACAGATGTATTCAAACCTACCCAATCGTTCAAGTTTGTGTCCCCTTTCTGTGACACCCTTAATACTTACGGTATAAATTAATCTCTCAATAAGTGTTGATAAAATATTCAGCACTCATCACGCACAAGGTACTGTCGATACCAAAGTACACTTTCTGTACACAACTTCAAAGTGGAAGAGAAAACCTTAACACAATAGAATATTCTAAGTAATAACGATTTATAGAGTGCTGCAGTAGCAGCACAAAAAACAAACACCAAGAAACTAATTCTGCTCCAGGTTATCAGAGATGGCTTAACAAGTGAAAACAGAGATGGACCTTGAAGGACTAGCGTTCTCCAGGAAAATGTCATGAGGAAGGAGCAAGAAACTACGTAACATTCATCACTAACATTCATCCCACTGTATTATAGTCCTAAGTGATGGACAATATCTTGTATACAGACGGTATTCAGATGTGAAACTGAATGCTCCAATACTTTCTTTATGGCCTCAGCTAATTCATATTGATAGGAAGCATAATCCCAAATAAGAGCAATTTTGGTAAATGAATTGCAATCTTCTGTAGACCAAAACTTTCAACTGGGTTTCTAAAACGCAGGAAAACTAATCATAACTTTGATTTTCCTATCCAAAAGTATCTTATGATAAAGATACCAATAAACAAGTAATCAAAGCCACAAAATGCCCCAAATAAATAATCTACTCCTGAATAAACAAGAATAGCCAACATCCTTACTTTTTCTAATTATTTTGCAAAAAGTATGTTTGAGATAGTCTAAAGACAGAAATGCCTAAAAAACACTTCAGGGTTAAAACACTGTTTAAATCCCAAATACCTAACAAGAATAATAAAAATATTAAAGTTATTGCCACTTCATTAGCCTGTTTCTTAAGTTGCAGAAAGCTAGAGTTCAGTTCCCATAGGTGATACAATTATTAATAGCCCCAACCAACATTTCCAAATGCATCTACTTTTTCCCTCCTTGCATTCTCTTTTCCTGCTACAGCCAACCACTCAAACACATCTTTCACGACTCACTGCCTAGGTACAAGATGGTCTCTCGGACTCAAATGTCCTCCCCTAATTTAAAACCGATTGATCCTTTTAGACCAGGGACACCTCACCTCCTCTATGAAACAGCCCTAAGTATAAATTAATTACTCCGTTCGTTACCCAGGTTCCCAGAACATGTTGCTTATACTTTTTTTAAGCATTCATTTGCCTCATATAAAAATGAAGATGTATACATATCTGTTTCCCCACTAGGCTGTAAAACTTGATGGCCTTAGTCTTCATTACCTCTCACAGACTAACCCCGAGCCAGGAACCTAGAAACGATGTGTGAAATAGTGACTCTTGGAAGCTCGTGTTTTATGAAAATTTCAGATTCCAAGTCAGAAATCAAGGAATGCAGCTCCAACTTCCCATGCCTCATCTTTTCTCAACAGTGACCCTACTTCCTGTCATTTCTGGATACTCCCTGACGGGGGACTCCAGCCTATTCCCAACATTTTCCTAATGCATACTCTGTATTCCACAAAACGACCAACTACTTCAAATGCTTTGGCCATTAACGTGCCTTTCTCTCTTCCACCTATAATATGGTAGGAAGAAAAAGCCCTTTGCTTTCTTTGGAGGAAGAAAACGACCCATATTATACTAAAAGTGATCCAGGGAGGGAAAAACTACCAGATTTTATTCCCAAATCATTTCGAACAACAACAAAAAAAAACCGAGGTAAGTATCTTGGACGCCTGAAGTCATGCAGATTAACCAAGGTTAAGAGTAATGGGCCTCAGTCTGACTAAACTCGACTGAAGGCTGCCCGGAAAGCGGCTGCCGTATTTCAGTGCTTTCATGGCTCTCCCATGCACAAACTATGCCAACGGCAGTTCCGAGAGGCGAGGAAGACTTTGTTCCCACGCGCTCTTCCCCGCTCCCTTGCCCAAGAATCTTCCTCAGAGAGCCGTTTAACGAGGCCCCCGGGTCAGAGAAAAAAAACAACGCTGAAGCAGCAGCTCCCGAACATGAACAAAGCGCCTGTCGGGGGTGTACGAGTAGGACGCCATTACGCGGGGCAGTGGCCTGCGCCGCTGGCGCCGAGCAGACGACGCGGGCCCTGAAGAGCGGGCTCGGGCCCCCAGAAAAGGAACCACAGGAAGAGGCAAAAACCTAGGAAGCCAAAGTCTTAGCAGGTTGGGCAGCGGAGAACCTACGTAACAAGGAAAAGACCGCTTACCTTCGTGGGTTTTCGCGATCTTCGCCATTTTGTCCACTCGAACACACAGACGGAACTGGCGCTCCCAAGAACTTCCGCTCGTCGCCGCTGCCACGGAGAAAAACAGCTGGGGGCCGCTCTCCACGCAAGCGCCAAGCGGGAGCGCGCTCCGTCGATGACACGTGACAGAACAGCCACCTAGATAGAACAGAGAGGTGCATTGTGGGTGGAGGGAGGAGCCAGGGTGGGGTCCGGAGGCGGTTTTCCCGGTAAACCAGAAAAGGGTTAGGTGAGCCTTGGTTCCTTAATGTGAGTAACTCTGCCCTGGAGTAAAGTGGATTACACCAGGGTATACCAGGGCAGTTAAAAACAGTCACTGAAAGAAACATTACGGTTTCAGGGCTGGGAGAAGCCTCAGGCCTTCAATCCCTTCCTCCAAATTCACCGGACCGGCGTTCTGGAGACAAACAAAAGCTTTCTTTAGCATGTCTCAGATGTTGCAGTGCTTAGTTGCAGAAACAGTTACAACAGTCTCATCCCTCGCGCTGTAATTCAAGGTCATTTTTCTTTTTTTCTAAATACCATTTGGATAGGAGTTTCGTCTACAATATACGTTCCCAAACACTACTGAAATTCACATAAAGTTGGTAAATTGTTGCTAATTCCATAAATCCCATAAAGTGGATAAACTGTGGCTAATCCCATTTAAGAAATGAGAGAAAAAACTAGGGCGGGGGGTATATATAAATTGTGCAATATCACACAGTTATTAAGTTACACAGCAGGAACTCTGCCAGTCTTTTAAAGCCTTTTTAAACTTTCTGAGTTCTTAGAAAAGCCCTGATTGTCAGCATTAACACTAATGAAATGCCTCTCTTAATCCTAAACGTCATTCCTAAATCAGGAATTTTTAAAAGATAAAAATACAGCGGTGGGGTGGATAGGGAAGGTGGGAGGGGGACACAAGAGGGAGGAGATACGGGGATATATGTATATGTATAGCTGATTCACTTTCTTATGAAGCAGAAACTAACACCATTGTAAAGCAATTATACTTCAATAAAGATGTGAAAAATAAATAAAATATATGCTAAAAAAAATACAGTGGTCTTTTTTCTTCTAAGCATCAGCTATACGAGCAGAGCATAAGCTTGTATTGTCACACTGGCCTTGGACTCTGAAGAACAAAAGAACTTAAGAGGGAAGTTGGTACTGGAAGCAGCCTTGTAAAGCAGGTAAGGGTCGGGTTATAGCTATCACAAAGAAAACAGTTTACCTTGCTGTGTGACTGACTCAATACAAATATGTAGTAGAAACTTTAGTAACAAAAAAGTGAGATTTTTTTATTAGCATCAATGAAAAAATCAATTTGATGGGTTAAAGTTTTCATTTGTTTGATTTAATTGTTTTAATTTAGGTTAAACAGTAGCCGGAGGAAGAAGGGGATGAGATAAGAGAGGAACATGTAGATTATGCCTATTGTTGGTAAGTTCTAGTTCTTGGATTGTCAGAGGGTCCACAAACATTCCTTAAATGGTTTATAACCTACACATAGATTACGTATATTCTTTTATAGATACAAAATAGCATATTTTAAAATAATAAAAGAAAATGAATAAGAAATAATGAATTAGAAAAGGGTGTTATATGTCCATCAATAACCAACAAGCTAAAAGAATTCATCCATGTTGGCAAAAAGATTGCAGGTATGTTGCATTTCTTGATTCATGATTTTTTATCTTAAATTCGTTTATACAAGACAATCACAGTCATGTAAAAATATATGAAAAGGAAATTCACCAAAATGTTAATAGTGGATATTTGTGAATGATGGAATTTTGAGTGTTTTTTTCTTTATAATTTTTAGTATTTTCCAGATACTCCGCTATGAGCATGTATTATCTTTATAAACAGAAAAAAATAAATGAAATGAAAAGCATTTGTAACACTATGTTTTGTCACATGTCCTTTGTCTTTCCAAGATAAAAGCTGTGCCTGCTGGCCACTTTGTATTATGTGCATATTTCTCTAGGTTCCTCGGTATTAAGTTACTTTTGTAGGGCAAGGACATATATTGGGTAGTGAGGTATGAGAGACTTTGCCAAAGATCAAGTGAGACTCCCTTCTCTTAATCTTCTAAAAGATGAATTGTCTTTAATAAAAGAATGACTTGGATTTTTACACAGTAAGAAACAAGAGTTTTTTTAATAAGTACCCTTTACTTTCCATTTCCAAAATTAATAAATAATAATCAGATATTATTTAAAATGGATTTCCTACCCTTTTCTGGTAAGGTTTCTTAATTTCAAAAGTCAGAAGGGGTTATCTCCCCTCCCTTTTATAACCTAAACCATTGAGAATGATGACACCCAATTAAAAGGAAAGTCCTTTCCTTTTCTTATCAAGGACACTTGGAGGCTTGCTTTTCCTAATCTCAAAAAACTATTGGACTTCCCTGGTGGCACAGTGGTTAAGGATACACCTGCCGGGCTTCCCTGGTGGCGCAGTAGTTGAGAGTCCGCCTGCCAATGCAGGGGACACGGGTTCGTGCCCCGGTCTAGGAAGATCCCACATGCCGCGAAGTGGCTGGGCCCGTGAGCCATGGCCACTGAGCCTGCGTGTCCGGAGCCTATGCTCCGCAACGGGAGAGGCCACAACAGTGAGAGACCCGCAAACCCAAAAAAAAAAAGAATCCACTTGCCAATGCAGGGGACAGGGGTTCAATCCCTGGCCTGGGAAGATCCCACATGCCACGGAACAACTAAGCCCGTGCACCACAACTACTAAGCCTGGGCTCTAGAGCCCACGAGCCACAACTACTGGAGCCTGCACGTCTACAGCCCCTGCTCCTCAACAAAGAGGAGCCTGCGCACTGCATCGAAGAGTAGCCCCCGCTCGCCACACTAGAGAAAGCCCGCGCACAGCAACAAAGACCCAACACAGCCAAAAATAAATAAATTTATTTTTAAAAAATATTGCAAAGTAGCAAGTATACATAATTTTTCTGGACAAAAACCAAGATATAATAATTTTTCAGAATGTTAAGTGCTAGCTGTAACTGCACAAATTACCTTTGGAGATAAAGCTACAAAGGCCTGGAAGCTCCATGCTATTGGAAAACCAGTGACAATTTATCAAGCCCATCTTTTCAGAGATAAAGGGACTGTCACAGGATAAATGGACCACAATCTTAATGTGTAATGTTGAGCTTTCCAGAAATCTATATCAGAGGGACATCAGACTCTACCTACCCCAGGCCAAAACTCTACTTCCATCTGCCTTTCAGTTATGTCTAAACTTCCAAAACTATAGTTTTATTTCTGAATATGCCAAGTTCTGAATATACCAGTCAATGTGCCTGTCATGCCTGACTTTCCCTTCTAGCTTCAACTGACCTGACCAAACTCTCTATTTAGGGGAACAACACTGGGTTGTTCTGGAAGAGACAGGCACCTGGCCAGCTACCTAGAACCTGGCCTGGAATACAGTGTGTACACCCTGTCCATAAACAAAGGAAATTATTGGCTAAGCCAAGATTCCTTCTCCTGGAAATTTTAACTTGAAGTATGAAATGAACTTGCTAGTTGCTATTGAAACAGAAAGAATCAGAGGAAATTGTCACTTCCTCTGAAGAATCATGAACTCCTATTGCTTGAGTCCCCACCACTTCCTTGAATCCAGAATCACCTCCAGCTCCAAGCTTCCAAAGGCTCATTCTTTAAATAATACTGCTTTTCTTGAACTAGCTTGGGTGATTTCTCTTCCTTTCAGCTATACCAGGCCTAACTAGAACAGAAGAGCATATATTAATATATGTGTGCCGACCTCCTAGAGAAATGGAAATAAAAACAAAAATAAACAAATGGGACCTAATGAAACTTCAAAGCTTTTGCACAGCAAAGGAAACCATAAACAAGACCAAAAGACAACCCTCAGAATGGGAGAAAATATTTGCAAATGAAGCAACTGACAAAGGATTAATCTCCAAAATTTATAAGCAGCTCATGCAGCTTAATAACAAAAAAACAAACCAACAAATCCAAAAATGAGCAGAAGACCTAAATAGACATTTCTCCAAAGAAGATATACAGACTGCCAACAAACACATGAAAGAATGCTCAACATGGGCTTCCCTGGTGGCGCAGTGGTTGAGAGTCCACCTGCCAATGCAGGCGACACGGGTTCGTGCCCCAGTCCGGGAAGATCCCACATGCCGCGGAGCGGCTGCGCCTGTGGGCCGTGGCCACTGAGCCTGCGCGTCCTGAGCCTGTTGCTCCGCAACGGGAGAGGCCGCAACAGGGAGAGGCCTGCGTACCACAAAAAAAAAAAGAATGCTCAACATCACTAATCATTAGAGAAATGCAAATCAAAACTACAATGAGATATCATCTCACACCAGTCAGAATGGCCATCATCAAAAAATCTAGAAACAATAAATGCTGGAGAGGGTGTGTGTGGAGAAAAGGGAACCCTCTTGCACTGTTGGTGGGAATGTAAATTGATACAGCCACTGTGGAGAACAGTATGGAGGTTCCTTAAAAGACTACAAATAGAACTACCATATGACCCAGCAATCCCACTAATGGGCATATACCCTGAGAAACCCATAATTCAAAAAGAGTCATGTACCAAAATGTTCATTGCAGCTCTATTTACAATAGCCCGGAGATGGAAACAACCTAAGTGTCCATCATCGGATGAATGGATAAAGAAGATGTGGCACATATATACAATGGAATATTACTCAGCCATAAAAAGAAACGAAATTGAGCTATTTGTAATGAGGTGGATGGACCTAGAGTCTGTCATACAGAGTGAAGTAAGTCAAAAAGAGAGAGACAAATACCATATGCTAACACATATATACAGAATTTAAGGAAAAAAAATGTCATGAAGGACCTAGGGGTAAGACAGGAATAAAGACACAGACCTACTAGAGAATGGACTTGAGGATATGGGGAGGGGGAAGGGTAAGCTGTGACAAAGCGAGAGAGAGGCATGGACATATATACACTACCAAACGTAAGGTAGATAGCTAGTGGGAAGCAGCCGCATAGCACAGGGAGATCAGCTCAGTGCTTTGTGACCACCTAGAGGGGTGGGATAGGGAGGGTGGGAGGGAGGGAGACGCAAGAGGGAAGAGATATGGGAACATATGTATATATATAACTGATTCACTTTGTTGTAAAGCAGAAACTAACACACCATTGTAAAGCAATTATACTCCAATAAAGATGTTTAAAAAAATAAAAGCAAAAAAGCCCCCCAAAAATATGTGTGAATTCATTAACTAGCTTCTGTTTCTAGCTAAAAGTCAGCTGAGAGCTGTCTTTGATTCATAGTAGTGAAATACCTAGATTCAGAGCATAAGTCAAGTAGGTGTTCCAGATAGCTAAGAGGATTGTGTCTCAGAAGCATCAGATACCTAGAATGCTGTGATGGTCTTCTAATGTGTCAACTTGACTAAGCTACAGTCCCGTTATTCATACAGATACTAACATTGGTGTTGCTATGAAGGCCTTGTGGATATGCTTTAAGTCCATAATAACTGACTTTAAGTAAAGGAGATTGTCCTAGATAATCTGGGTGGGTCTAATTCAATTGGTTGAAAGGTCTTGAGAGCAGAACTGAGGCTTCCCTGAATAAGAAAATTCCATCCGTGGATGGCAACTTCAGCCTATGCCAGAGAGTTCCAGCCTGCTCTTACTGATGGCCTGCCCTATAGATTTTGGACCTGCTTATTAGCCAGTGCCCACAATCGTGTAAACCAATTCCTTGCAATAAATGTCTTAATATGTATCTCCTACTGGTCTGTTTATCCAGTTGAACGCTCATTAAAACAAATGCTAAAGGTAAATTTCACCATTCATTTATTCAAAAAATATTTGAAGACCTATCAATAAATATTCAGCAAGAACCCATCATATATCAGACATTACTTTAGATGCTGGGAATACAATGTTGAACAAGATACTGTCCTCACTGGGACTTCTCTGGCGCTCCAGTGGTTAAGACTCCACACTTCCAGTGCTTCCACTGTAGAGGGCGCGGGTTCCATCCCTGGTGGGGGACTAGGATCCCACACGCCACACACCACAGCTAAATAAATAAATAAATAAAAAGATACTCTCCTCACGGAGATCAGATTCTTTGAGGGAGAGGGATTAAAAATCTATGTGTGATTATATAATTTCAGATACTATCAAGTGCTATGAAGAAAAATAAGGCAAAGTAAGGGGGGAGTGGGCAGGGTGGCAGGATAGACAGAAAAGGCAAGATGTCTGTGAGGATGACATCAGAGCAGATACCTAAATGAAGTATGGGAATGAGTATGCCAGATGTAGCAAGTGCCAATGTTCCAAGGTGAGAGTGAACTTGGGGTGTTCCAAGAACAGCAAGAAGGCTGGTGTGTCTAGAGTGGAGTAAGGGGGAGAAGAGTAGCATAAGATGAGGCCAGGTACCTGTGGTACCTGGCAATACTACATTGCTGAATGGTTAAATTAATATTGAATGAAGGAATCTGCCAAACTTTCCTGTTCTGTACTGTCTCTGCTAGCTTACAAAGAGACCTGCCACATAATTTTTGCTACGGGATTCTCAATGATAGATGTACCAAACAAGAGCAGGAAACACTGTCACTAATGACTCAGCTTAGGATGGCTGTTTTCACTAGCTGAACTAAGAAACTGGCTGAGGTGGGAGGTCAGGACCAGAGAAACAGGATTTGTGAAAGAGGGTAAGGGATGTTGGACAGACTAGGGTCCTTAGGTCAATGACAGGTGATCTGCTGTAGGCAGGTACCAGAGTCAACCTAGATATGTTGGCAGTAATAACAATAGTAGTACAAAGCTGGCAGGTGATCTGCTGTAGGCAGGTACCAGAGTCAACCTAGATATGTTGGCAGTAATAACAACAATAGTAGTACAAAGCTGGCAGTTTTTGATGTCACCCCAAACCCAAAGAGACCTACTAGGCAGAGTATTCTTTCCTAGTGATGGGAGGTACAAGATGCAATAGCTTGTCCTTTACTTTGGAGGGGATGTCCAGGGATGCCCCAGGCCACTACGCCCCTAACACAGTGGTTCTCAACTGGGAGTGATTTTGTCTTCCAGGGATACTTGTCAATGTCTTCAGATATTTTTGGTTGTCACAACCTAATCCTCTTTTCCTAGAAGGTCCTCCTTCCTATTCCCACCCCCATCTCCTGTACTCTCTTTCACCTGGCTTACTCCTCATCCCATAAAACTGACCCAGTGTCGCCCCACCCAGGAAATCTCACCGGAGGAGTGAGATATAGATAGCATGCTTTGATACTGCCCTCCTCCTTAAATACCACAAACATCTCTAACTACTCTAGCCATTTTGTATTATAATTATTTCTATGTGTCTTTCTCCCTGAACTGGTTTGTAACACCTAAAGCAAGGTAAAGTGAGCAATTACTGGCATCTAGAGCATAGGATACTGCTCAATATCATAAGTTCCACAGGAAAGCTCCCCACAACAGAAGTTTCTGGCCCAGAATGTCAATAGTGCCACCCTGGGAAATCCTGCCCTAAAAATATCACTAACGAAGCAGACCTTAATTTTCATTGGGTTTATCTCCTACCCTCTGGAATATGTATGTCTTTCCAAGGCCTCCAATGTACCTACCATTTCCTGGTCATTTAGTCTGATTAACATGATTAACACAATGCCATCCATATGATGGACGGATAATGACGTTCTGCTGTCCAGGTCCTTTAAGACTATATTATGATAGGGACTTCCCTGGTGGTCCAGTGGTTAAGACTCTGTGCTCCCAATGCAGGGGGCCTGGTTTCGATCCCTGGTCAGGGAACTAGATCCAGCATGCCACAGCTAAAAGATCCCACATGCCGCAACTAAAGATCCCACATGCAGTGACTAAATATCCCGCATGCTGCAACTAAAATCCCACATGCTGCAACTAAAGATCCCGCAATCAACAACTAAATATCTCGCATGTGGCAATGAAGATCCCACGTGCTGCAACTAAGACCCAGCACAGCCAAATAAATAAATTAATATTTTTTAAAAAAGAAAAACTTTAAAAAAGGACTATATTATAATAGAGTTATTATGATAGACCATATTATGGGAGAGTTAAACCAGGAGTAAAACCTAAAATGTATACTCCTGTGCAGTTCAAGAAAATGAATACTGTTATAAATCCTTATTGTTAGGGATGGAAAACAACTCTTTCATCAAATCAGTACCTGCTTACCATGTACTTGAAGTCACATTAATCTGCTCTAGCTACCACCTCTAGCACAGCAACTGCAACTGGGGCTACTACTTGGCTGAAATTGTGATAGTTTACTGTCATCCTCCAGGGTCTGTGCAGCCTTTGTAAGGGTCAGACTTCAGTTTAGACATGATGAGGACCACAGCCCTTGCATTCTTCAGGTCTTTAAGGCACTAATCTCTGTCATACTTCCTAGAGTATGATAATGTTTTCTATCTACCATCATGGCAGAGTGTGAGGGAAGCTGTTCATTAGCCTTCCCTACTATGTTCTTATTCCAGGAACCAATACGACAGTTTAGCCAACTTCTAACTATATTCATTCCAATTAAACATTTGGGAACTTGGGAAATGACACTTGGCACTATGAACCAGACCTGGGCCCAGACTCCATTTATAACCCTAGATTCCCACTCTAACAGGGACTATTACGACTCTTTGGGTATCAATGTCAACTTGTACAGGGTCCACAGCACTCAAAACATTTGGTGATTCCACTTTTCCCAATGAACAGTTACCAGAGCAAATGATAGGTGCCTTTGGAGAAGTACGAGGGGATTCATTAACACATCCTTACCATAGTGTTACATGGTCCTGCTTCCTGGGGACCTAGCTTCTCTTTCAATCAAATGGTCTCAAATCAGAGTTCTACATCTGAAAACTAGCTCAGGCATGGAAACTATTAAAGGATCAGTTTTTGAAAAATTTTTACTGGAATAGCTGCCTTCAGCCTCCTGAACATCCAACCTTGATTTCTCTTGGTTGTATAGATTGAGCAACATCGTTGTAGGCTGCCCATCAATCTTGCCTCTAAGGACACCCTGTTGCATTAACAATCTCTGTATCTTTCCCCAGGTCAGGACCCCCGACGCAGCCATTTCGACCTTGTGCTAATTATAATTGTACCCACCTTGCTTCTGAGGGTGAAGCATCACCACTTGGCCTCTATTTTGGGATCCTATCATCCCCACTCCTTTCATGGAGCCAAGCTATGTAACTTTTTCTGCTACTATCACCTGGGGCCTGTAAAGGACAGTTACCATGAGTAACAGTGCTGTGCTGAGCCATGTTGCAGTCTGAGGCAGAAGGAAAAATCAGTAATATTGATCCTGTCTTTAAAATTTTGACATTTGTTCATCATGGACTTTTCTGCATTAGTATTATTGTTTAAATACCATATTAAAATATTATTTATCTTGGTTACTGAGATTTTTGGCACCCCCTTAAATTCTGAACCTGAGGCCTCAGTCCTGTTCAGTGATGCTGGTGCCTGCCCCTTTCACATTTCTTATTGCTTTAGGGAAAAGAGTATCCTCTGAGCCTTCCCGTGGAGCACAGTCACCTTCTAAGTTTTCTAGCCTTAGTGTAGAATACCTACTCTAGCATACCCACCTCTCTGAGCCTTTTGATCCCTTCTTCCACAATCTTCCACAGTAGTTCTGCCATTTCTACACCACTTAATGTGAGTCATCCCAGTAGAGTGTTAGCACTGCCTCCCCTGATCCTTGTCAGCGTATTCCATATAATGGGATAGTACTCCCATATTGATAAATCCTCCCTATTCATTACCTTCTGCTACCCAGACCTACCCCTTGATCTGAGACCCTCAGAAGTTAGTTCCTTATGTCATCCTCCAGCTCCTGCTGGTACATATTAGCTAGGTCCTTTGACTCCTTTGAGGTGTCCCTCTCCTCCCTTAGCAGGCCCAGCATTTCCTTGGCCAGGTGATGTGTGACTTAACCGCAGTTATTGGTCTGTTGTCCAGGAAGGAAAATTCTTGAGTGGAGCACATGTCTTCTAGTAAGTCAAAGGTTTCTGTATCTTCTTCAAGCAAAGAGGGAGCACTACCTTTTTCACAGAGAGGATTAGGCCACATCTGTAGGCCCAGAGGATTCAGGGGAACCTAGGATTTCAAGTTGCCTGGATGCACTGACCCAGATGCCCTGATCCTATTTCTCCTGATTGAAATCCTTCCCAATCAGTGCCCTCACTTTGTATAAAAGGAATGCTGAGGCTGAAAATTTTGTCCACATTTGGAGCTCTGCTTTTTTTAAAATTATTATTAGTTTGCAGAAATGGCTGAGTTTTTCTTTTTCTTTTAATATTTATTTGGTTGTGCTGGGTCTTACTTGCTGCATGCAGCCTCCTTAGTTGTGGCATGTGAACTCTTAGTTGCAGCACACATGTGGGATCTAGTTCCCTGACCAGGGATTAAACCCGGGCCCCCTGCACTGGGAGCGTGGAGTCTTATCCACTGCGCCACCAAGAAAGTTCCTGGAGTTCTGCCACTCTTTTTTTTTTTTAAATAAATTTATTTATTTTTAAAATTTATTTATTACTTTTGGCTGTGTTGGGTCTTCATTGCTGCATGCAGGCTTTCTCTAGTTGTGGCGAGCGGGAGCTACTCTTCATTGTGGTGCTCGGGCTTCTCATTGCGGTGGCTTCTCTTGTTGAGGAGCACAGGCTCTAGGCACGTGGGCTTCAGTAGTTCTGACACGTGGGCTGCAGTAGTTGTGTCTTGCGGGCTCTACAGTGCAGGCTCAGTAGTTGTGGCACATGGGCTCAGTTGCTCTGCGGCATGTGGGAATCTTCCCAGACCAGGGCTCGAACCCATGTCCCCTGCATTGGTAGGTGGATTCTTAACCACTGCATCACCAGGGAAGTCCTGCCACTCTTAAGTCCTGGACCTGACCATCAGCCTTTTTTGCTCTCTGGCTGGAGACAGAGACAATGAGACTCTCCTTATATACTACCAATGATGCCCTCCAGCTTTAACACTTAACAATTTCTTAGTGATTAATCACTCTCAGCCTTTCAGTGTCTGTCTCCCAATATCTCAATAGGAGCTATTAGCGCTTCACCTACCACCAGTAAGAGGGTCCTCATTGCCAGCCAGACTGCAGGTGATCCAGATCTAAAAAATCCCATTTTAGAGTCTCCTTTCTTGGATCACAGGTTGGGTTCCCTATGAAGCAGACTCTGAGATGGAGATTTGCATGCAGAGGGAATCAGAATCGGGCAGAAGCAGCAGCTGAACTGCCACTCAGTTGCAACAAAGACCTCAATTCTATGGGGAACTCTGTAGATGTTTTGGCCCTTTAGAGTTGTCCAAAATTGGGGCAAGGGAGTTGAGGCTTTATACTCCCATATCAACATGATTTTGGATGTGAGCTTCCCCAGGCAGAGGGCATGACCTTGGGAGAGGCAGCTTTCTTTTAACTACGAGCAATACCCAGAGAGGGATGCATCACAGGGCTGTCACCCAAAGAACTTCCAACAGCTCTAGTTATGAGAGGAGAGAGAAAGGAATCTGGGCAGCCTATAGCATCCACTACAAGTAAACAAACGTGTCTTCCATGAGATGACAATGATGCAGCCAGATAGAAGATGACACTATCCCCTAAGGATATGAACCTCAAAGAAGCTTGGGCTTTCACAAAAAGTGGATAAATAATGGTCTGAAAGCAGTAGTGAGGAGTGATGGACACAAGGGTCCTGCTCTCTTGACCTTGAGGTACACAGGTAGTACACAGGTGGTAGATGGGTTGGCAAATGCCCCTTCCCAAAGTTCTCAAAAACCATTTTCTTTCTTGGAATGGTGATTAATTGAAAATAATTTTTAAAATCACTTTTCTTTCTTCATGGCAATTTATCAAGTTATGCCTCTCCAGGAGTCTCTACATGTGGAAATTGGAGGGGTGAGAACATGCACATGCTCTCAGTTCTGAAACCTTCTTTCTCTCCCACTAATGCAGTGATTCTCAAACTCTAAGAGCACTCAAGTCCCTGAGGAGTTTCTTTTTTTAAAAAATATTTATTTATTTATTTATTTTGGCTGCACTGGGTCTTAGTTGCAGCACACACCACCTCTGTTGGGGCATGCGCGATCTTTAGTTGCAGCACATGGACTTCTTAGTTGCGGCATGTGGACTCTTAGTTGAGGCATGCGGACTTCTTAGTTGGGGTGTGCATGCAGGATCTAGTTCCCTAGTCAAGGATGAAACGCAGCCCCCTTGCATTGGGAGCTTGGAGTCTTACCCACTGGACCACCAGGGAAGTCCCCCTGAGGAGCTTCTTAAAAGTGTAGGTTATAAACCAAAATTCCAGAGAATGATTCAGTGAGTTTGAGGTGAAGCCCAAGAGTTGATCATCTTTACAGGTGGCCTACTACCATGCATTGAGAAACACTGCATATCAAAGCCTCTTTTCTCATCTATATCTGAATTCTGGGTGAAGGCAGACAGATCTCCCATGTTCCATGGTCAGAAAGAGAAATAAATGTACCCAGTGTTCAGCAGCCACCCACCCCCACCCACTTTTAGATAAAATGTGCCTTTGGGTGAGAAAGAATAAGCAGCATCGATATGAGAGAAAAAGCACAGAAGAGCTTTACAGGGAGCCAAACTTCAGCCAAGGCAATTGTTCTCAACGCCACAGGATGCAACACCTCCTTTATTCTCCTGAAATAAAAATCATAGAGAATATAACCTGATCATTCTGAAATATCAATACCCTAACTGAAATATAAATAAAAGAAAAATGCTTATGATAAAAAGATATATTGAGGAGTAGGAGATTTTATGAATCACAGGTTAAAGTTTCCAGAGGCATAAAGGAAAGGTTTAAGAGTGAAAATCAGGAAAGAGGAAGCACTCAACTGTATAATAATGAGGCTAAAGGAGAGAATGACTATTAGAGGGACTCTTAACTTAGACATTGAGCAAGGATAACAAGCAGAGGTATCTTGCTATTAGGTTGTCAACATAAATGGTCCTGGGAATCCTCAGGTGGGTGGAGCTAAAGCAGGGTTAAACGGACTCTCATGCCACAGTCTTCTATGGCAAGGGACAGCAAACTCTGGCTCATCAGCCATATTTGGCTGCCATCTTTATTTTTATATTTGGTGGTAAAATATGTATAACATAAAAATACCATTTTAATCATTTTTAAGTATACCATTCAGTGCATTAAGTACATTCAATGCATTTCTACATTAAGTACAAACTATTGTACAACTATCACAACTATATATATCCAAACTTTTTTATCACCCCAAGCAGAAACTCTGTAACTATTAAGCAACAATTTCCTATTCCCCCTTCCCCTGAGTCCCTGGCAATGTCTAATCTGTCTATACAAACTTGCCTTTTCAAGATATTTCATGTAAAGTGGAACCATACAATATTTGTCCTTTTGTGTCTGGCTTATTTCACTTAGCATATTTTCAAGGTTCATCCATGTTGCAGCATGTCAGAACTTTTTTTTTAATAGATGGTTATTGGAGTATAATTGCTTCACAATACTGTGTTAGTTTCTGTTGCACAACAAAGTGAATCATCCATACGCATACACCTGTCCCCATACCCTCTCTCTCTTAAGCCTCCCTCCCATCCTCCCTATCCCAGCCCTCTAGGTCATCGCAAAGCACCAAGACGATCTCCCTGTGCTATGTTGCTGCTTCCCACCATCCAACTATTTTACATTTGGTAGTGTGTATATGTTGATGCTACTATCACTTCGCCCCAGCTTCCCCCTCCCACCTCATGTCCTCAAGTCCATTCTCTATGTCTACCTCTTTATTCCTGCCCTGCAACTAGGTTCATCAGTACCTTTTTTTTTTTTTTTTAGATTCCATATATATGCGTTAGCATACGGTATTTGTTTTCCTCCTTCTGACTTACTTCACTCTGTATGACAGACTCTGCCTCACTACAAATAACTCAATTTTGTTTCTTTTTATGGCTGAGTAATATTCCATTGTATATATGTGCCACATCTTCTTTATCCATTCATCTATGGATGGAAATTTAAGTTGGTTCCATGTCTGGCTATTGTAAATAGTGCTGCAATGAACATTGTGGTACATGACTCTTTTTGAATTATGGTTTTCTCAGGGTATATGCCCAGTAGTGGGATTGCTGGGTCATATGGTAGTTCTATTTTTTAGTTTTTTAAGGAACCTCCATACTGTTTTCCATAGTGGTTGTATCAATTTACATTCCCACCAACAGTGCAGGAGGGTTCCCTTTCACCACACCCTTTCCAGTGTTTATCATTTCTAGATTTTTTGATAATGGCCATTCTAACCAGTGTGAGGTGATACCTCACTGTAGTTTTGATTTGCATTTCTCTAATAATTAGTGATGTTGAGCATCTTTTCATGTGCCTCTTGGCCATCTGTATGTCTTCCTTGGTGAAATGTCTATTTAGGTCTTCCATCCATTCTTTAACTGGATTGTTTGTTTTTTTGATATTGAGCTGTTTGTATATTTTGGAGATTAATCCTTTGTCTGTTGTTTCATTTAAAAATATTTTCTCTCTCTGAGGGTTGTCTTTTTGTCTTGTTTATGGTTTCCTTTGCTGTGCAAAAGCTTTTAATTTTAATTAAGTCCCATTTGTTTATTTTTGTTTTTATTTACATTACTCTAGGAGGTGGGTCAAAAAAGATTTTGCTGTGGTTTATGTCAAAGAGTGTTTTTCCTGTGTTTTCCTCTAAGAGTTTTATAGTGTCTGGTCTTACATTTAAGTCTTTAATCCATTTGGAGTTTATTTTTGTGTATGGTGTTAGGTAGTGTTCCAATTTCATTCTTTTACACATAGGTGTCCAGTTTTCCCAGTACCACTTATCGAAGAGGCTGTCTTTTCTCCATTGTATGTTCTTGCCTCCTTTGTCATAAATTAGGTGCCCATATGTGCGTGGGTTTATCTCTTGGCATTCTATCCTGTACCATTGATCTATATTTCTGTTTTCGTGCCAGTACCATACTGTCTTGATTACTGTAGCTTTGTGGTATAGTGTGAAGTTGGGGAGCCTGATTCCTCCAACTCCATTTTTCTTTCTCAAGATTGCTTTGGCTATTCGGGATCTTTTGTGTTTCCATATGAATTGTAAAATTTTTTGTTCTAATTCTGTGAAGAATGCCATTTGTAGTTTGATAGGGATTGCATTGAACCTGTAGATTGCTTTGGGTAGTATAGTCATTTTCACAACATTGATTCTTCCAATCCAAGAACATGGAGAACTTCATTCTTTTTAAGGCTGAGAAATGTTTCATTTTATATATATATAAATGTCACATTTTGTTTATCCATTCTTCTCATTCTTCTATTGATCGACATGGGTTATTTCCACCTTTCGGCTATCATAAATAATGCTGCAGTGAACACTGTTGTACAAATACCTGCTGAGTCTTTGTTTTCAATTCTTTTGGGTGTATATATACCTGGGAATTGAATTGCTGAGTCATAATTCTATGTTTAGTTTTTTGAGGAACTACCAAACTGTTTTCCAAAGCAGCTACACCATTTTACATTCCCACTAGCAATGCATGAAGAATCCAATTTCTCCACATCCTCACCAACACTTTCTTTTCATAGCTATTCTAATAGGTGTGAAGTGGTATTTCATTGCAGTTTTTATTTTTTTTATTTTTTATTTTTTTGCGGTACGCGGGCCTCTCACTGTTGTGGCCTCTCCCGTTGCGGAGCACAGGCTCCGGACGCGCAGTCTCAGCGGCCATGGTTCACTGGCCCAGCCGCTCCGCAGCATGTGGGATCTTCCCGGACCGAGGCACGAACCCGTGTCCCCTGCATTGGCAGGTGGACTCGCAGCCACTACGCCACCAGGGAAGCCCCTCATTGTAGTTTTAATTTGCATTTGCCTATTGGCTAAGGATGTTTAGCATCTTTTCATATGTTTATTGGCCATTTGTGTATCTCCTTTGGAGAAATGTCTATTCAAGTCTTTCGCCCATTTATTAATTGAGTTGGGTTTGGGTTTTTTTTGTGTGTGTGGTTATTGTTAACCACAGATACATACATACATACATATATATATATATATATATATATATATATAAAATCTGCCTCCAGTTCCTAGCACAGAGCTTCTAAAACCCCTGAGCCCTTGTAAAACCCTGAGTGATAAAAGCACTAGGAGCATCTCCTGTTCAAATATTTGGTCTTTGAGTGTCCTTGAAACAGAACTACTAAAACCTTTAGTGAATTCCTAAGGGAGAAGAGCGCTAGGAGCATCTTTTATTCTATTGAGGCAACTCTGAGTGGGCTCCTGGATGGCTACTAGATTGGGGGTTGTCACCAGAAAGACCAAGTCATAATTAGAAGCTTGGAATTTCCAGTCATCCACTCCTCACTTCTCCAAAGAGGGGGGGCTGGAAATGGAGTAAATAATTGATCATGTCTATGTGATGAAGCCTCCATAAAATTCCAATAGTATGGGGTTCAGAGAGCTTCCAGGTTGGCAAACACATGCATGCCGGGAAGGTGACACACACCAACTCCATGAGGACAGAATCTCCTGCACTCGGGACCCTCCAGGACCTCACCCTATGTATCTCTTCATCTGGCTGTTCATCTGTATCCTTTATCACACCTTTAATAAACTAGTTAACATAAGTGTTTTCCTGAGTTCTGTGAGCCTCTCAAAAAAATTAATCAAACTTGGACTTCCCTGGTGGTCCAGTGGTTAAGACTCCATGCTTCCAATGCAGGGGGCAACGGTTTGCTCCCTGGTCGGGGAAGTTCCACATGCCATGGGATGTGGCCGAAAATAAATAAAATAATTTTTAAAAATTAATTGAACCTGAGTAGAGGGTTATGGGAACCTCTGATTTGTAGCCAAACCAGACAGAAGTTGTGGGTAACCTGGGAACCTACTACTTGTGATTGGCATATGAAGTAGGGCGGGTGCAGTCTTGTGGGACTAAGCCCTTAGCCTGCGAGATCTGACACTATCTCCGGGTAGACAGTGTTAGAATTGAGTTAAACTGTAAGACACCCAGCTGGTGTCAAAGAGAATTACTTGGTGTGGGACAAACCTCCACACATTTGGTGACAAAAAGTGAATTGTTTTGTATGAGTAGCAAAGGAGACACACAGGAGAAATACATAGGTGGGAAACTGAGGTTTTCTAATTCACTATGTGTTGACTTTCACCCTGTTGACAGTGTCTTTTGATTCTCCACGTTTTAATTTTGATGAAGTCCAACTTATCTTTTTTTTTTCTTCTGTTGCTTGAGCATTTGGTGTTATATCCAAGAAATCATTGCCAAATCCAATGTCATGAATAATTTAGTTATGATTCCAAAAAACAATGTATATTATAAATTATTCAAATAGTACCCCCAAAAAATATATAAAATGAAAAGTAAAAGCCTTACTTCACATGTCTCATTCCCCAATGGTTAAGTGTATTTTATGTATTCATTAATTAATGTTATACATATACAAACACATTCAGTATATATATTATTTAATTTTTACACCAGATTCTTAAAAGGAAGACTGTTTAAGAAGGGGGATGTTGGCAGAAATTACATACTGTAAAATCACAAATTATTCCAAAAAGGAAAGAGTTCAAACACAAAGATGCTAGTATGAATAAATAAGAAGCATCTTGATAAAATCAGACTTTAAAAAAGGTCAAAAGATGATAGGAGGCCTACATAAGAAAAATAAATCAGTAGCTTCTGGGTCAGTGAATACATGGAGATTGGGGAGAGTGGCACACTCAGAGATGGAAGCTTAGGGCTTCCCTGGTGGCACAGTGGTTAGGAATCCGCCTGCCAATGCAGGGGACATGGGTTCAAGCCCTGGTCCAGGAAGATCCCACATGCCGTGGAGCAACTAAGCCCGTGCGCCACAACTACTGTGCCTGCGCTCTAGAGGCCGCGAGCCACAACTACTGAGCCCATGTACCACAGTTACTGAAGCCCGTGCGCCTAGAGCCCGTGTTCTGCAACAAGAGAAGCCACCACAATGAGAAGCCTGCGCACCGCCAATGAAGAGTAGCCCCTGCTTGCCGCAACTAGATAAAGCCCGTGCGCAGCAACAAAGACCCAATGCAGGCATAAATAAATATATATATATATAAAAAAAAAAAACGAGATGGACGCTTCAAGTCCCTTCCCACATAACCTTGCCCTAAGCATTTCTTCCATCTGACTCCATATTCCTGAGTAATATTCTTCTATAATCAACTGGTAATCTAAGGATATACTGAGTAAAGATGCAGGGGAATGTGGAATATGCCTTGAAGACCTGTAGCAGAGAGATACTATAGCACGACTGCCTTGTCTATGCATATATCATAAAGGCTGCATCAGTGAATGGTTTGAAGTACGGTTGATCCTTGAACAACATGAGTTTGAACTGCAAGGGTCTGCTTACAGGGGTTTTTTTCTTTCTTTTTTTTAAAATAAACATTTATTTATTTATGGCTGCTTTGGGTCTTCGCTGCTGCGTGCGGGCTTTCTCTAGTTGCGGTGAGCAGGGGCTACTCTTCATTGGCGGTGCGCAGGCTTCTCATTGTGGTGGCTTCTCTTGTTGCAGAGCACGGGCTCTAGGCGCGCGGGCTTCAGTAACTGTGGTACATGGGCTCAGTAGTTGTGGCTCGCAGGCTCTAGAGCGCAGGCTCAGTAGTCATGGCACATGGGCTTAGTTGCTCCGCGGCATGTGGGATCTTCCCGGACCAGGGCTCGAACCTGTGTCCCCTGCATTGGCAGGCAGATTCTTAACCACTGCGCCACCAGGGAAGCCCTGGGTTTTTTTCAATAGTAAATACTACAGTGCTACACAATCCACATCCACAGTTGCTCGAACCTGAGGATGCAGAAGCATGGATATAGAGGAGCCAAGTGTAGGGAGGGCCGACTGTAAGTTATACTCGGAGTTTAGACTATGAGGGTCAGCACTCCTAACCCCCGAGGTGTTCAAGGGTCAAGAGTCAATAGATCTTGGCCTGAGCACCCTTCAGATTAAGCATCAGATTCCTGTCTTATAGGTTTTCTTGTCTTTTGAAGGTGCTTGAAAAACAGAGAGGATGTGAAGATCTGTCTCTGGTAAAACAAAAACAAAAATGAAGACATACTCAGCCAGAAATCTGAGTCCTCTGAGACTCAAGAACATGGAGACAAACAATCATACAGGAAAAAATATATTGCTGAAAAGAGTACAATTACCACAGAACTCAGTGTAACAAACTTGCATATAAAGGACACACAGGGATTTTGAAAATGCTGCATATCTCTTAATAGTCATCTATATAGGTAATACTGATAAACATTTTGCATTCAGATGCCAGAGTTAACTGATTTAAAAGTTGATTTACTATTAAATTCTCAGAGCTGTGCAACTAGTTGTGTTTTTTTAGTTTGGGATCTCTATTTTTCCCAACATGATGTTTCTGCATTCATCTATTCTTAAATTGAAGACTACATAATTTACTTCTTATAAATAAGTCTTAAATGTGAACCAAGAAATGTAATCAAGCAGTAAAACATTCTCTGAATGTATACCATGATCTCAATTCTTCTTTTTTCCCCCCAAGAGTGGAAAATAAACTTCTACATAAGAAAGCTAAAAGATATTAATAGTTTTAAAGTTTTAACAATATCAGGATGCAGTCCAAAGAGTAAATCAAGTGCATAATTACATTTTAATTAATCAAATCTAGGATTGTCTACTGAATTGCAATTTATTAAATCTATTGTGTCCTCTTAAATAAAACTTCTAAACAGTTAATCAACAATGAATCATCGTGTAGCTATGTAACTTTTCTTTTAAGCTATGCACTTTAAAAAAAATACCAATTACCAATTTTAAGTGCTGCTACCTACAGCAACTTTAACAGGTATTTTCATTTGTACTTTTCAAGTAATTATTTTACTGTGCTTTGCATCTCCAGGCAGTTTTCCCATACTTGGGTAAAATGTTTAGCAGGTTATAAACTTAGTAACTTATAAAGATGATAAAATAAAATTTTCTTGAGTGGAAAAAAAAGAAACTTAAAAGTGTCAGAAACCTATAACAGGGCTTCCCTCGTGGCGCAGTGGTTGAGAGTCTGCCTGCCGATGCAGGGGACACCGGTTCGTGCCCGGGTCCGGGAAGATCCCACATGCCGCGGAGTGGCTAGGCACGTGAGCCATGGCCGCTGAGCCTACGCGTCCGGAGCTTGTGCTCCACAACGGGAGAGGCCACAACAGTGAGAGGCCCGTGTACCACAAAAAAAACAAAAAGAAAAACACCTATAACAATAGTGTAAGAAAGGCTAAAACTCTCAGTGAGCTGAGGCTTATGATGAAATACTAAGATAAATAAAAAAGCTCTTGTTTGGAGCAAGAATAATAAAACCAATTCTGAGGTGGATGGTTCAATCTAACAGAAGACAAAGTGAACTCCCCAATTCATTTGTTTCTTTGTTTTCTATTAAGAAAAATAATCCCAAAACTAAAAGGAAAAAAATATGAGTAAAACAGAAATGGGCTTCATTTAAATGAGGCAAGGTAACAGTAAGAGAGTACCTGACAGCTTTAAGTGAGGGCAGGTGTCCTGGCCTCAACCAACCACATCCCACATCCCAAAAGAACTTCCTGACGTACCAAAAGCACTTTTAAGAGCAATCTCAACAAAATGTATTATTTGTGATGGAGGACACAAGATATGAAAGATCTGAAACCCACATTAAGCAAACTGACTAAAGAAATAATGTTTCACACCAAAAAGAGGAGACAGGAGAATAGACATTATGTCTCAGATTTTTAAAATGGTAATCCTAATATAAAATATTTATTCTATTGGCTTCACGTATTATAGAAACGCCATAGAAACCCCAGTATTTCAGTTGCTTTGTAGTCCAGTGCACATAGACACAATTATAATTCTAACTGTAATTAATTACAATTCTAATTGTATTAGAAACAATTCTAATACAAAATGGTTAGAGTAGTTAGATACGTTTGTGGTATTTTAGGAGGATAGTACGGAAGTATCAAACCATGCTATCTATAGATGTATCTAATCCCTAAGGTGAGGCTTCCTAGGTGGGCTGACACTGGGTCAGTCTCACAGGATGAAAAGGAGTAAGCCAGATGAAAGGGAATAGAGGAGATGGGGTGGGAATAGGAAGGAGGACCTTTAGGAAAAGAGGGCAGTGTAGGCAAAAAAACACCACCGTGTCTGTAGAGGATCTAGAAGCAGTTCTATGTGGCTAGATGCTACAGTATGTGGCAGGGAGCAGCAAAAGGGGAATTCTAGGGTCAGATCAGAAGGTTGGTCATATAACCAGGAAGAAACTGCTTTCTTGATAAACTCTGAATGCCCTGAACTAAAACTTTCTGGATCTGGAAAGCTGAGAAGAGCCCCTAAACTAGGCTGTCACCCTTTGTGGCCCCCCCGGTTGTCAATTATCCTCTTTTCTCTTGCTCAAATTTCTAGTTTTGACTCAGTCTAATTCACCTGTTTTAAAAAACAGTTCTATGGGAATTCCTTGGCGGGCCAGTGGTTAGGACTCCACACTTCCACTGCAGGAGGCATAGGTTTGATCCCTGGTCATGGAACTAAGATCCTGCAACCTGCATGGAGCGACCAAAACAAACAGATCTAAAATTTTAGTATTACAAGGTTGTTGCTACATCTTTCACGACGTCATGCAGGATAAAACAGCTCTCTGACTCAAGTCAAAGACAGGGTTTACTTGCTGGCTATGCTGCTTTCTAGTGTGTGCAAGTTACTTAACATCCCTAAACCTGTTTCCTAAGGTCTTAGTCAATGTGCTGAAGGACTGAATCAAAAAGGCCTCATTGCACCAACACAGATACACCAATATCAACTAGTGCTTCCTCCTCAGAGATCTGAGTCCTAGTTCGTGGGGTTTGGGAGTAGCGGGTGTGTCTCCTTTATGCTTCTTAGGCACTGGCACCAGCCAAGCAGTGCCCTCCCCCTTAGAGATTGGGGTTCCTTCATTTTGGTACCCCTCCACCAAGTTTCTAAGTTCTAATAACACCAACTTCTTCCTTGTTCCCCCAGCCCTAGAGCAGCAAAGAGTCAGGCCTGCCTGCTATCCTTTGAAAGACCTACAAGGCTGGCCCTTCGCTGGCATTTGGGAACTCGGATTTCAGGTGAGTTTCCAACATTCCCAGAAATGATAAGGCTGTCTCACTGTGCCTAAACTGTGCAAGCAATATGGCTTATGCCAAACAACAGCTTTCCTTGGAGAGTCTGAAATTTAGCACCCAGGTAGAGGGTGCCTATGTGATCAGCCCCCAGTAAAAACCCTGGTACTGCACTGAGTCTTTTTTTTTTTAATCTAAGATGGTCTTTTTTTTTTTTTTTTTTTGGCTGCACTCGGTCTTCGTTGCTTGTGTGCAGGCTTTCTCTAGATGCAGTGAACAGGGGCTACTCTTCGTGGCGGTGTGCTGGCTTATTGTGGTGGCTTCTCTTGCTGCACAGCATGGGCTCTAGGCGCACAGGCTTCAGTAGTTGTGGCACACTGGCTCTAGAGCATAGGCACAGTAGTCGTGGCGCACGGACTTAGCTGCTCCATGGCATGTGGGATCTTCTGGACCAGGGATCGAACCCGTGTCCCCTGCATTAGCAGGCAGATTCTTAACCACTGTGCCACCAGGGACGTCCCTGCACAGAATCTCTTGATTCTCAGCTTCTCTGGCTGGCAACATTTCACACATGTTGTCAGAACTTGTGTCAGAAGACTTAAGCATGTCACCTTAGTTCTCCAATCACTATTTAACAATGTATTTATATTAAATTTTGTTTAAAATAACTGGTATAATTTCCCTGATTGGTCCCTAACTGACACAGCCAATCAGTAAGGACAAACTGTCTAGTTAATCCCCTTTGATAGCTGATTTTTATTAGAAACTAACATCTGTAATTACAATAATCTCTCGTAATTCAGTTCCTGATTCAGTCAAGGAAGGTGTTCTTTCAACCAAACACTTCACAAAGGTAATCCCTGTAAGAGATCATTGAGCATGCTGGGAAGATTATTCTATTGATCAAAAAGGTGCCAGTAATGAGATTATGTTAACTTTGAAAGCTTGCTTTATTTCAGGAGAGAAATATAAGTGATGTTTAAAGGTCTTATTCTGTGGTTAAAATTCATCCTATATTTGTTTTGACCAGAGGCTTGATTAAAAACCGTATTAACACAAAGTCATAGCCATCTCTATTTACCTGAAGACTTTCTGGTTCTGTTCAGTCTGTATTCAGGGTTCTGAAGTGAGCAAAAGGTCAAAGTATATTTCTACGTGGAAGTCAATCAGGAAAATTTCATTTGTAATGATCACATGAAAGGCAGAAATTAAATATACACATTAAATATATGTGTATATATACACATAAGATAGAAGAAATATATATATAGATTTCAAACATCCACAAAAATTAGATACAATACTATTATAAACTCCCAATTATCCATATCCAGTTCAGTAATTATCAACAAATGATCAATTTTGTTTCATACACTCTATTCCTCTACCCCCACTGGATCATTTTAAAGTAAATCACAAACATATTTCACCTGTAATCTTCAGTACAAATCTTTACTGAAGTAAAGATTTCAGTTGAATTTCCCAGTCTTGTATATGTCTTTTAATATTTGGTTTGTTCAAAACAAAATCTAAACAATGCCTCCTAAATCTTATAAATCTACAACAATCCCCCCCACCCCCAATCCTCCTTCTCTACTTGACATTTATTTGTTGAAGAAATTGGCTCATTTGTCCTACAGAATTTCCCATATTCTGTATTTGGCAGATTATATCCCCTCGGTGTCATTTAACATGCTCTTCTATCTCCTGTTTAAACTGGCATACCTAAAAGCTTGACTAGATTCAGATTCAATTATTTTGGCAAGAATGTTTAATAGGTGGCATTGTATAAAATATATTTTTGGAGCATAACTGGTCTGGACTCTAAGGTACTGCTTCCCACAGGTCTCTGCTGAATTTTAATTTACTACCAATCTTTTCCTATTGTATAAACAGATTTTTAGCCCACAATTTATGGAAGCACTGTCATCTACTAAAACTGAACCAGAATTTCTTATCACTTTTAAGCTTCTGACATATTACTCTTTGCTGAGAAGTCCAGTAAGTACCATACATTGTCATCTACTGCAAAGATGCCTTTATCTGCCTTAAAAAAATTTCTTTTAGTGGGGGGGAACTGTTCAATTGGGTGACCCAATTCAGTAGATATTTTCTTATGTCTTGGAAGAGTTCAATAAGAAAATGTTTGGTAAATTTAATAAAAGAAGGCCTTCTATTAAGTTCACAAGTACATCATGTATTGTATTGAAAAATATGTTTAACAGGCTTTCTAGTTAACAATACCAATAGTTTGAAATAGAACTTCGTAGGATGTGGAAGTGTAATGCCTATATTTTGTAGGCAACTTGTAACCACTGTGATGTTGAGTGGGGGAGTAATATAGTAAAGATGTGTTTTAAAGGAAGATATTACTGGTAATATTTAAGCTTTAAGGCAAGAAAAGCAGGGATTGTGTATTTGAAGGTAATCTGATATAGAATTGTCTGGATGCAGCTACAGAACGACCTCAATCAACAAGTACATCCTGTGTTGTATTGAAAAGTGCTTTACAGGGTTTCCCTGGTGGTGTAGTCCTTAAGAATCCACCTGCCAATGCAGGGGACACGGGTTCGAGCCCTGGTCCGGGAGGATCCCACATGCCATGAAGCAACTTAGCCCGTGCGCCACAACTACTGAAGCCCGCCCGCCTAGAGCCCGTGCTCCGCAACAAGCCCGTGCACCACAACGGAGAGTAGCCCCTGCTCTCTGCAACTAGAGAAAGCCCGCGCGCAGCAACGAAGACCCAAGGCAGCCAAAAATAAATAAATAAATACATAAATGTATTTTAAAAAAAAAGTGCTTGACGTTCTTTGTAGTTGGTGATTTCAACTCACTCCACAAAGCATCTCGTAAGGGATGACTGCAATGAACAAAGCAAGAGTAGAAAATAATAATCATACATACACACAGAAGCTGGAATATTTATGTAAATGTAAATCAGATCAAGTCACCTCAATGACTTCCCTTCACACATAGAGTAAAATCCAAAGTTGGTACCACGGCCTCCCAAGTACTATGAAAAAGCCCTCACTACCTCTGATCTCATTTCCTACCACTCTCTTCACTCACTGTGATCCAAAGCCCTTGCTCCTCATAAAACAAGGCAAGAATGTTTCTGTCTGGGGCCTTTGCACTTGCTGTTCCCTCCACCTGAAGATACTTTCCCCTCAAACAGTCATATCGTTCACCTCTTCACTTCATTTAGGCCTCTGTTCATTATCACTTCCTCAGAGGCCCATCTGACCACCTTATATAAAACAGCACCCCACCTTACCCCTCTCCATCTCCTTTCCCTGCTTTACTTTTTTCTACAGCATACGATTATCTGACATTGTATTATATTAATTGATTTAATATATTGATTTCCCCCACTCTAGAATATAAGCTCTATGATAGTAAAGACTTTTGGTCACTTATCCAGCACCTAAAACAGCGAACAGTGAGTGCTCCATAAATATCTGTTGACTACATTTAAGCAGCAGAATGCAGAAAGTAGTATTGCTATTCTCACTTTACGGTTTACAGAAAATTATGACATATAAAGATTAAATAAGTACCTGGGAACAAACAAAGGGGAAAAAAATGTCAAGACTTGATGAATGATTCCTGAAATGGGTAAATCGAAGCAAAGTCTGGTTTGTATGGAGGAAGGGAAACCCAAACCATACACGGACACCAATTAAAATGTTGGCCACACAGGAAGAAGGCAAATAGAACCGAGTCTCTTCCCTAAGGCCGTGACCATATGGTGCCCTCACAACAACCTCACAGGGTAAGCACGTCAGGTACAGTCATTAACAGCAAGACTGACGGCCAGACTTCGCAGCCGGCAAGGATGGCGGGTCCCGCCCAGCACTCACCGGTTTGGACAGTTACATAATCAACAGCCAGAACCTCGGGCTTCCTCCCGCCCCTGGGCTGGCATCACGTGGCAGGCCTCGCGACCGGAAGCAGCACCCAAGAGAACCGCGGCAGTTGGCGAATCCGGGGAAGAGTTCCAGCGCGGGAGGTGAGGTGAGAGGTCACGGTGGTTCTTACGTAAGGGGCCAGAGCGCGCGGCGGGAAGTGGAGACCCGCCGGCGGAGAGGGGTGCGTCTAGGCGGCCCTGCGCTCCCTTTGATTGGCCGGCAGGATGACGAACGCATTTACAGTCGGCCCTGCGGTAGTGGGAGCGTGCGTCAGCTTTGCACAATCGGGGAAGGAGAAGGGGCGTGTCTGACCGCTCAGGGGGCCCGCCGATTGGCTGGATGGCGGCGGCGCCGGGTGGCCCGGGCCGCCGGAGGAGGGCGGTGCCGTGGGCCTGGTCCCGGCTTACTGGCGACCGGTTTTAGTCAGATGATGATGGCAGCTCGGACCGGTCAGAGGGCCTTGAAAAAGGTGGTCTCGCGATGCCGTCCGAAGTCGGCGGCAGCGGCCGGAGCCCCGGTTTCTGTGCAGGGGCCTGCGCGGAACGTCAGGTAATGAACAACTGGGGCTCAGCGGCGAGGGTAGTTTTCAGCCCAGGCCTGCTGAGCAAGGGGACTGGGGCTATTTAGGGTGGGGCAGACGGACCGGATGCGTTTCCTCGTCTCTGGAGAGAAAGGGTCTCCTGCCTTCTCAGGGCCGCGCGTTTCCCCCCACCCCCTTGGCCGGAGGCTCGCCGGCCTGTCACGGGGGTGATTCGCTGCCCTCGCGAGAGGCGGTGAATCATCCGCTAAGCGACTTTGAAGCAGCTGATGAAGCAACTCGGCGGGGTTGCCTTTGGGCTCTTCCGGCCTCCTCCCCATGGCCTACGGCTGCTGCTCTCGGAAAGTGATAACTTTGCGGCGCAGGAGTTGCGGGTTGATGGGCGTGTGGGAGTTTGTGGCCTGGCAGTAAGGCCCCCTTTGTTCCCCCAGCGTATCCGATGGCCAGACGTGCTTTCCCAGTTTCTGGTAGCGGTCTTTGCCCCCGCCCTTTGGTGCTTGCTAAACTAAACCGAAGCCGGGGACTTGGATTTTTTTCCATGCCATTGTAACTTAGAAGTCCTGTAACCTTGAACCAGAGTCTGCCTTCGATTTTCCTGGTTGGTTCTTTTTCGGTAGGTGATGGAGGTGGAGACACGAAAGATTCCATACTTATACCACTTAGTCTCCTTTTATTAATGCCATTTTAATAAACTATGCTCGAAAATTAAAGTTAACGTTTAAAATTAATTTAGTTGTAAACTACGGGGTAGAGGGAGAAAGCACAAATCTGGTTGAGCTCCAGGACATTTAGATTCAGTGAAGAATTTTTTAAAATACCAACAACCCAACCAACTCCAAATCCTTTTAGGCATTTATTGGTTGAAAAAGTTTTAAGCAGAACATACTGTATCATGCTTTAGATCTGCTTTGTATTATTCTTATAAAATGCTGGCTTGCAAATAAACAAAACTAAAAATTGCTGTAGTGATCAAATTAAGGCTTAAATTCCAGGATAAAATATTTACTGTTTATGATAATGAAGAGGGAGAGAGTTTACGAGTTCATTGCAAGGCTGAAGCATTAACATAGATTCTGGCCTTTATTATAGTAGAGTATTTGGGATGTAGTATTGGAAGATTAGTGACCAAAAAACTGTCCTTCATCTGGTCCAGTTTTCATTTCATGGTTTAACCATATATACGATTGTATGGTTCTCGTATTGCAGTTGAAGACATATTGTTCTTGATAATATGTGAAAATAGATGGGCAGTCCAGGGCATTGTAACCATAGTATGCAGACCGATCAGAAGACGCCTGTTAACTTGCTTTGAACACAGGCATTTCCCTTATGATTATAATCAGATTGTGTGTTTCTTTTTCGGGGGATAGAGGGACCGTATTACATGAACCTGGTACAAAATTCAAAACCATATACAGTGAAAAGTAAGTTTCCAAAACACCCAGTTCACCTCTTCAGAAGCAAGGGTCTTATTATTTTTTTTTAATAAAGGTTTATCTCAGATGCTGCTTTTTCTGGTCTGATTTATTAGAAAATTGTTCATAATTATGCATAGTATCTGCCACGTAATTGGCTTCCAATAATAGATAAGAAGGTATCTATATGAAAAGTGAGCGAAATAGATAAAACTGTTAAAACAGTTAAAGACATCTAAAGAATGTCTTAGAAGGGAAATGGGTGATTAGGCATTTTGAACACCAAGCTTGGTTTTTATAATCTGTGTGGCTACCAGAGATTCTAAATTATATTTTGTGTCCTTTTTTTTTAAGGGGGAAGCTAAATTAACTGCCTAATTATTATTATTAATTTTTAAATTTTATTTATTTTTGGCTGTGTTGGGTCTTCATTGCTGCGCACGGGCTTTCTCTAGTTGTGGCGAGCAGGGGCTACTCATCGTTGTGGTGTGTGGGCTTCTCCTTGTGGTGGCTTCTCTTGTTGTGGAGCACGGGCTCTAGGCGTGCGGACTTCAGTAGTTGTGGCACGTGGGCTCAGTAGTTGTGGCAGTCGAGCTGTAGAGCGCAGGCTCAGTAGTTGTGGCGCACAGGCTTAGTTGCTGCACCGCATGTGGGATCTTCCTGGACCAGGGCTCGAACCAGTGTCCTTTGCACTGGCAGGGGGATTCTTTTTTTTTTTTTTTTTTTTTTTGCGGTACGCGGGCCTCTCACTGTTGTGGCCTCTCCCGTTGCGGAGCACAGGCTCAGTGGCCATGGCTTACGGGCCTCGCCGTTCCGCAGCATGTGGGATCTTCCCGAACCAGGGCACGAACCCGTGTCCCCTGCATCGGCAGGCGGACTCTCAAGACACTGCGCCACCAGGGAAGCCCAGCAGGGGGATTCTTAACTACTGCGCCACCAGGGAAGTCCCTGCCTAACTATTTAATTTCCACTGTTCTGCTTCATTCAGCAGAATAACTGTCAGTCACTTTTATTGGCATAATTCCACTTTAAAGCAAACGCTATAGCTTTACTCAAAAAAATTACAGTAGGCTTTTAAAAATATTATCACTGCCTTTAAAATTCACATAACATCATATTTTTAAAGATCTTTAGGAACACATGACACCCTTATTCTCTCTAGGAGATGAATCTATCTTAAAAGAGACTTAAGTTCATTCATACAGTTCATATGCTTGATTCTTTTCCATAGTCATGAAGCATTTAGCTTAACTATTTTCATTGACCTTTCTTTCATTACCTTTGGAATGAGTCTACCCAATTTTTATAAACAGCTTTAATTGTTCAAAAGTTTTTTCTTGTATTTTTGGAGCCATAGTCTCAAGTATCACCTCTTATCTTCTGGCTGAATATCGCCAATTTCTTCAATCATTCTTTAACTTGATTTTCTCTTCCCGCCAAACTGTAGGGTCTCAGTGTCCTTAAAGAAATTTTATTTATATGTAAATCATATCTTATATAAATCAAATTTCATATATGATAACATGAGATTTCACCAGGCCACTCCATTACACTTTTAAAAAATAACTTGAAGATGCAATTTAATGAAATATTGCTCTCTTACTTGGAACACTTCAAGAACATCTCATTGAGAATAAATTCCAAATTGCTTTATCCTCACCAATAATCCCCAGTATGATCCAGCTCCAACCTGTCTCTCTAACATTATTTCATGGTGCTCTCCCCCTGGCTTGCTATACTGCTGTTACACTGTTAGTCTGTTTTAGTGTCTGGATGCTGCCACACTCTTCCCCTAGTACCTGAAATGCTCTGTATCTACCTCTCCTCCCACGTACATACACACATGTATGTGTGAGAGAGATTTTATATATATGTGCACACGCATTTATTATGTACATACATATCTATTAGCATGGCTAATGACTCCTTATCCATTATTTCTCAGCTGAAATACAACCTGAGAGGACTTCCTGGACCACCCTGTCTAAAGAAGGTCTTAATTACATCTCCCCACACCCATTTCTATTTTAGTGATTTTTTTTGAATCCCCAACTAGAATGTAATCTTCATGTTTGTTTTATTCACCATTATATCCCTAGTGCCTAGCTCAGAATAGGCGCTCAATAAGTATGTGAACTAATAATGCACGAATCGTAGTGTAAAACAGTTATGCAATAATCTTATTAGAATAAAGGCTGAAAACATTTAGGTGAACAGGAGCATATCAGGCATCTGTATTACAAAGCACCCAAACAGTTAACATTCTAGTTACCTTGACATATGTTTTCACATATATACATGGAAATGGAGATTGGAAGGTAAAAGATAACTGAGCAGCAGGTCTGACAGGGCCGCCAGATATCCAGTGGGAGAGCAAGACCTAATTTCAAATCTCATAGAGTAGATCAGTGGATCCCAGTGGATCCAGCTGGGAAAACAAACTGAGTAGATGAGTTGAAAATTGGATGATGAATATCCTAGAAAGCCTAGGGTAAGAATACGTTGTAAAACATGACTGCAGACTAAAAGCCAACTTCTGGGAGAGATACCTTTTCTGTTAGAAGCTTCTAACCATAACTGTAAGCTGGTATTTTTAGTTTCTTTTTTTAAAATAAAATTTATTTATTTTATTTATTTTTGACTGCGTTGGGTCTTAGTTGCAGCACGTGGGCTTCCTCTAGTTGCAGCAAGAGGGGGCTACTCTTCGTTGAGGTGTGCAGACTTCTCATGGCGGTGGCTTCTCTTGTTGCGGAGCACAGGCTCTAGGCGCATGGGCTTCAGTAGTTGTGGCATGTGGGCTCAGTAGTTGTAGCTCATGGGCTCTAGAGTGCAGGCTCAGTAGTTGTGGTGCACGGACTAAGTTGCTCCACAGCATGTGGGATCATCCCGGACCAGGGATAAAACCCATGTCCCCTTCATTGGCAGGCAGATTCTTTTTTTATTAATATCTTTATTGGAGTATAATTGCTTTACAATGGTGTGTTAGTTTCTGCTGTATAACAGTGAATCAGCTATATGTATACATATGTCCCCATATCCCCTCCCTCTTGCATCTCCCTCCCTCCCACACTCCCTATCCCACCCTTCTAGCTGGTCACAAAGCACTGAGCTGATCTCCCTGTGCTATGCGGCTGCTTCTCACTAGCTATCTATTTTACATTTGGTACTGTATATATATGTCCGTGCCACTCTCTCACTTCGACCCAGCTTACCCTCCCCCTTCCTCCTGTCCTCAAGTGCATTCTCTACTGCATCTTTATTCCTGTCCTGCCCCTAGGTTCTTTAGAACCTTTTTTTTTTTTTAGATTCCATATATATGGCAGGCAGATTCTTAACCACTTCGCCACCAGGGAAGTCCCTTTTTAGTTTCTTTATGGTGCTTTAGAAGCTTGTGTGTGTGTGTGTGTGTGTGTGTGTATTTTTTCAGGACTATTCTAAGGTTGCACAGTCTTCTAAAGTATGATTGTTATTTTACAATCTCTATAGTTTGTGTTTTCTCTTAATTGTCAGTGTTAATCAGGTAATTTTTGTCTTTTTAGATATTTAGCTTCCTGTGGTATACTGATGAGCAGAACTCTTCCACTACATACCTCAGTTTTGCCTAAGGAGATATATGCAAGAACTTTCTTCAGAATTGCTGCACCATTAATAAACAAAAGAAAAGAATATTCAGAGAGGAGAATTATAGGGTTTGTATAAAATAATAGTTGTACTAAAAGAGCGTGTTCACAATTTTCTATAGAACATCATGCCTCTTTTTTTCTGGATTCTCTTCTTACAGACTAAGCTCTAATTTTCTAGCCCTTGCCGTTTTATAAATATTTGTTGAATGTAGTCATGTGGTAACTCTATAGGATAGATTTAAATCTTGACATTTAAAGGAAATAATTAAACTGTTTATGACCTGCATTTTTTGTACACTGTTCTTTTTTATAGTGGCAACATTACTGATATGTTGAGCCAGATATGTCTGTATAGCTCCCTCACATACACACATACCTAGGTAAGTACATATAAACATGCTAAGAGGCCCCTACCATCTAGAGCAGAGGTTGGCAAGCTTTTCTGTAAAGGGCCAGTTAGTAAATAGGTTTGTGGACCATACTGTCTCTGTTGCAACTACTCAACTCTGTCACTGTACCCCAAAAATAGCGATAGACAATATGTAATAAATGGGCCTGGCTGTGTTCTAATAAAATTTTATTTACAGAGCCACGCAGCAGGCCAGGTTTGGCCCCTCATCTAGGGGTATATACAGCAGAGAATAGAGAGTCTGCAGATCTGCTAAACCAGAAATCAAGCAGTCCTTCATATGGGAATTTCTACAAGGGGGTCTTAATTCCCAACAGGCCATTAAATATTACATGAATTCTTCTAAAAGTACTTTTCATTCATTTTATTTAGTTGCTTTTTCCCTTCTAATTTTTCTGCAGTAAAGAACTTTGGGCATACTCATAACTTTTGTCACATAATTGACCATTATTACTGGATAGTCACTGTATTAGTTAAGGTAATGCTAGCAACCATACATAATGCTAGCAACCATACAGGTAAAACCCAAAAGTTTATTTCTTTCTCATGTAAAGTTGAAGTGGGTATTCCCAATCCATGGGCAGCAATCCTCGAGTAGTGATTCAGGAAGCCAGGCTCCATCCAACTTGTGACTTTTGTAATTCCTTAGTCTTCAGAGTCTCTTAAAAAGATACACGTGGTTCTTAATCATATTGGTCTGGAAGTGACACCCAGTGCTTACTCTCAGATATTATTCTCAAGAACTAGTCATGTTACAGCTATGTAATTGTAGCCTCCAGGTGGCCAGCAATTATGCCACGTAAAGCAAGTGTAAATACTTGGATAGGTAGACATCTTTGCATCAGCTGGTATCTGTTGAAAAGAGACATGGCAACAAAAGGATGAGAAATCAAATAGTGAACTGGTCTGCTTTCCTTTTGAATCAGAAATATAACATCTTCCTTTTACTGTGTACTTGCCATTTGACAGGCACTACTGGGGGCTCTATATTTATTGTTTCATTTAATTCTCACAATAGCCATGTGAACTAGGTATTATTCCCATTTTAGAGATGAGGAAACTGAAGCTCAGAGAGATTATATTGTGTCATGACTCCTAAGCTTATTTTTCCCACCATATTTACTTATTCTTTCTTGCTTCCTTATTCTTTCTCATGTTAAAATTCTTTTTATTACAAATTGGTCTTATCTAATGATCTTCATCTTCCCCCATATTTGACATAAACACATAATAGCTACCATTTATTAAGTGCCTAGTAAGCATTGTGCATTATGCTAAAACTATTTCACTTAACCCTTAAAAGAACCCTGTAGGGACTTCCCTGGTGGTCCAGTGGTAAATAATCCACCTTCCAATGTAGGGGACGTGGGTTCGATCCCTGGTCAGGGAACTAAGATCCCACATGTGGCAGGGCAATTAAGCCCGCCACCACAACTACTGAGCTCGCGCACCTCAACCACAAACTACAGAGCCCACATACTCTGGAGCCCGTGCCACAACTAGAGAAGAGAAAACCCATATGCCACAAGTAGAGAGAAACCCGCACGCCACAAGGGAGCACCGCAGTGAAAGATCCTGCATGCTGCAATGAAGATTGGACAGCGAAATAAATAAATATAAAAAAAAAAAACCACCTGTACAGGTATTTTTCAATTATGGATGAAGAAAATGGAGTTGAGAGGTTAAGCAGCCTAGCCAGGGTCACATGACTTACTATGTTTTAGAGTTGATATTTGAACACAGTACTTTCTGACTACAAAGTCCATCCCCTTGACTGCTATGCTATACTGCTTTCTTAGTCAGTGCAGACTACTTTTATGACAATTAGCTTCCAGACTACCAGGTTTCATACTTCATGGGACTTATTTTGGCATTTATTTCCAAATGTCTGAGAACATGGGGAGGGTAGGTTTATTTCCCCCCCTCTGCTGTGGGCCTCATTTCATGATCATAAAGATTAAATATGTATAAACACTCATTCTGTCATATTCCAAAAATACCCTTTTAAACTTTAGAATGTGGTTGTTTACTATATCATTTTGAGGTGAATTATGTTTTAACAGTGTGAGTCTTTATAACCAAGAATTATATGTGTCTGGTTCTCATTCAGTTGTCTTTTACTTGTATCCACAATGTTTTTGTTGTTTGGTTTTTCATTTAAACCCTGATGGTTTTTTGTTGTATTTCTATGTATTTTGCATTTCTATGCTACTGTTTTCTACTTGTTAGTATAGGAACGATATTATTTTTTATATATTTCTCAACAGGCTACATAACTAAATTCTGAATTGATTAGCTTCTGATTTGATAGTCATATCACCTGCCAATTTATAATTTTGCCTAATTCTTTTCCACACATGTGCCTCATATTTCATGCTCTGATTTAATTATTTTGACATACTTTCAGAAAAATGTCAGATAACAATGATGATATACAGCACCTTTGTCTTATTTCTAACTCTAATAGGAATGCTTCTGGTATTTATCTATGGAGGGAATCATATAATGTTTTTGTTTTGACTAATTAATATGGTTATAATAATATAATTCTTAGTATTAAACCATCCAAACATCCTTAAATGAGTTGCATTTGATTGTTGTATTTTTTAAAAAATATATTGCTCTATTATATCTGCTGATATGTAGAAGTTTTGCCACAGGTGATGTGGGTTTATAGATTTTGTTTTTTATGTGCTTTGTGAGGCTTGGGTTCGCAGATGTTATGCTGGCTCATAAAAAGAATGAGAGGTTTCCTTTTTTGTGGTATAGAATAGATGTTTTTCTTAATTACAAAATCATCACATACTTGTATAAAAACTTAACAATTTAGAAATATGTATACTAAAAGACTTAGTCTATTTTTACTGCTACTTCTTTTTCCTGAATTAACAACTGGTAATTGTTTAATCTGTATCCTTCTAGGACTTTTTCAATGTGTTTTCATTACAGACAGTCTATTAACATAATTATTTTCACAAAAAAAATCCAGAATGTTTAAAATTGAGGAAATATAGTATACACTTAAAATATTTCTCAAATAGATAATAGAATCATATATATCCCATCTGCTTTAGTGTGCCTTTTTTCACATAGCAATATATTGTAAACCTCTTTGCTCTAAAGTATACGGTTGACCCTTGAAAAGTGGGGTGTTTAGGGGGTGCAGACCCCCACACAGTAAAAAAAATCTGCATACTGCTATTTCTGTCTCCAAACGAGGAATTGTTAAATGACTCACCCAAAGGCAGGAAGCTGATGAAACAGTTTGGATAAAATCAAGACTCAAAAAATAAAATAAAATAAAATAAAATCAAGACTCAAACCCTAGTTGTTTTGATTCCACATATTGTGATCTCTAATTGAACACAAACTTTCCCTCACATTTAATTTAAAGATCGGTAAAATGAAAATACAGGTACTAATATTACTGAAAAAACTTCGTGTATAAGTGGACCCACACAGTTCAAACCTGTGTTGCTCAAGGGTCAACTGTACATCTGATCTTAATCCCTTTAGATAACTGATAGAGTTCCACAGTATGAGTGTACCATAATTCATCAACCATTTATTATTAAGCAATTATTAATGTTTATCAACCAAATATTTAGGTTGCTTCTAGTTTTTTTCTCTCAAAGTCTCAGTTTTTAAATGCTGGTTACTAATTAAAATTTTAAAAACCATATCTGCAAGCCAGATTCAACCTGTGGTCTGCCACATTGTAAGCTCTGCTATAGACATATGTTTAGCTCCCTTTTATCCTTTTATTTTCTGTGTTTTAAAGACATTCATCCCAGAGTGTGGTTCTATATGTGTGCCAAATGATTTATTGCCTCATACATAGTAAACCTTATTCATATTCAATTTAAAGTGTACATATACCATATAAATAGATGCAGTTAACACCTCTCCTTTTTTTTTTTAAGATATTCTATGCAGGAAATGTATGATGTAGTATCAGGAATGGAGGATTACAAGCATTTTGTTCCTTGGTGCAAAAAATCAGATGTAATATCAAGGAGATCTGGATACTGCAAAACACGATTAGAAATTGGGTTTCCACCTGTATTGGAGCGCTATACATCAGTGGTAACCTTGGTGAAACCACATTTGGTAAAGGTAATGGTTTTGTTTTTTGTTGTTTTTAAATATTCCTCAAATATTATGTTAAATGGGTTAAAGTATAATAGCATTAAGAAGACTTCCCTAAACTAATAGGAGGAGGGAAAAAACAAACTATTTATTATATCTCTTAAATCATGTTATTTTACACAATATTAGCATTATTCTTTCCAAATAGAAATTTAACTAGAACATGGAAATTAGAAGCTTTTTCTTTTGTCCTTCTGTTGAGGACTATTGACCCACAGGAAGGATTTGGCCGCACAAGTGAGAAATGTTTTAATACTTGCACTACTTTTTCTTAAGTTAAGGAAGGGAAAGTGGTGAGAGGATGCAGAAAGGTAGAAAAGATATAAATGTGGAGAACATAAACATTATTGAAGTCATCCTGCCATGTACCAGGTACTGAAATGCCAAGTGTTGTTGCATGCATATATTAAGCATCTTACTCTTCTCAGAGGAGGGTACACATTTAGAAAAGGTACCCAGACTTCAACACACAAAAAGGCAGAATTCCATAGAGTAATGCCCATTTCTTTTGAATTTCTAGATGTGATGACCAAAGACTTTCAAAGCTGAATTGTGTTTTGTGCTCACAGGATTTAGTGGTGGTATCATTTCTTGGTAATTGGCCAGAGCTAAATTCCTTCGTCACCTCTTTGTCAGGCATTGAGGAGGAGCAACTCTCATACCAGAAAGAGTATATGTCCAGTGAAGCTAAGACCTTGGAGTCCACCCTAGTCACAATCTCAAAACTTCAACTCCACTTAAAAGACTGTGCACCACTGTGGGACTCTGTTGTTATTACGACTGTTTTCACCTGTTTGCCTCATGGTTTTGGAGTTTTCACCTATACTACACTTAAAATAGCTAACATATTGAGCTCTTTATAGTGCTTTACTTGAATTACTCTTCACAACAGCCCTTTGAGATGCAAATTTTATTCTCCATCTTATAGTTGAGTACACTAAGGCCTAGAAGAGTTAGATAAGGTTACACAGCCAAGACTCTAGTCTGTCTGACAGCAGCAAATATCTCTGTAATCTTAAAATTGAGTCCCCTGACCTCAGTCTCTTACCATTCAGACTCTCATAACTTAGATCTTAACATATCCTGCATCTAACTAAAAGAACTCTAAAGTCTCATTTTCTCCTCCTGGCTTTCTTCCCTTCCCTGGCTTCCATGAATGAACCATATAGTGCTTATTCCACAGCCCTGTGCCTTTGTATATTGTTCTCTCTTTTACCTATAATGAAAATTCCTTGCCTGTTAATCTTTCAAATTCCAACCTGCTTTCTCCCTTTCCTTTCATATAGATGACTAGTTCTACCTCGGTGATTCCTCTGGGCTTTGCACGTGCTTTATTTATTTCTCTTATCACTCTGTAGTGTAATTTCTTTCTTCATTTGTATTTCTGCTTGACAAAATCGAGGTACTTGAGAGAATGGAAGATCCTCTTTTTCATCTCTGTATCCTCAGCACCAGTACTACAATGACAGGAGTCATGAGGCCTCTTTGTTTATGAAGTTCTCACTACTGTGTTCTTGGGTTATTGTAGATCCACAGATGTTCATAATAATTTCAGTAACTTTTAACACTGCCAAGGAGGGAGGAAACTATTTTTTTAAATTATAATAATATGTATTAGATAGTCATTGCTATCTCAATTTTATGAGGCTTAGGGAAATTAAGAGCCCTACACAAATTCATACTGTGTGTGTCTGATTCCAAAACTATTTTTCCATTAAAATAAGCTGTCTCACTTAGTGTGCTAGTTTATTGTTTAAAGACATATTTGAGAATAACACACAACTCTCTATGTTCAGCTTTCAATTTTCCCTGGGTTCAGGTTCTGGATTTTAATACCTGATACACATATGTGACATATAATAAAAATTATTATAACTGAGGAAGCAGCAGAAGCCATGTGACATTTTCTGTGAATTGTTAGCTGCCCCAAATGTGCCTGTGACTTAACATGTCAGTGATTCTAGTCTACCTGAATCTGTAATGGCCAGAAACCTTCCTACTGTGTTCAGTATCTCTGTTAGGAATGAGATCTTTGGCAGTATTGTCCCTATCAAAACGTACCAATAGTCTGGGAGGATCCCACATGCCGCGGAGCAACTAGGCCCGTGAGCCACAACTGCTGAGCCTGCGCATCTGGAGCCTGTGCTCCGCAACAAGAGAGGCCGCGACAGTGAGAGGCCCGTGCACCGCGATGAAGAGTGGCCCCTGCTTGCCACAACTAGAGAAAGCCCTCACACAGAAACGAAGACCCAACACAGCAAAAATAAATAAATTAATTAATAAACTCCTACCCCCAACATCAAAAAAAACCAGTAAAAATCCATGGGTCCTTGAGCTGGATTATTGATATGAGTATAGCACTGCCACATTTTGTGAAAAAGTGGTCAGAGGAAGGTGCTATATTATAGTGATTATTCCCAACAGCTGTTTCTCCTTCACTATTAAATTTCCTATAAGCTTCTTATGTGGTTGTAAAGAAAGGTGGAATGCATTATCTTAAAGTTGGGTAATTAAAAGTTTAAAAAAATTAAAAATAAAAGTAAACAGGGGCTTCCCTGGTGGTCCAGTGGTTAAGACTCCAGACTTCCACCGCAGGGGGCATGGGTTTGATCCCTGGTTGGGGAACAAGATCTCACAAGCTGTGAGGCATGGCCAAAAACAAAAAAAGTAAATAAACAAAGTTGGATAACTGAAACAATACGGTTTTATTATAGACTTTTGATGGTTTTAAAAATTGGATGGCCATTATTGAACTATATATAAAGCCAAACTCTTTGAAGAAAATTTTTACTTCTCCCCAGTGACTTAGCATATCAGCTATTAAAGTAGTTAGTATTTTAATGACTTATTTTATCGTGTCTAAATAAGTTTTAAAACATTCACTGGTTTCCATATTAAAAATTAAAATAATATGTTCTTTTTATAAATGTGTAACTAGAGCATATCTTTTTAAATGCATTTTAGTATGGATGCAGTTTATAATGATTCTACCGTGTTACCATCTGATAATTAATTCAAAAGGGTTTAGATGAAGAGGAAGTGAGGAATAAACTGCAAATGGATTTTTAGCTCTTTAGCCCCCAGTTTGAACCATCTTTAGAGAGATCCAGATATAGTCAGAGAAATAATCCTATATTCTGTGTTTAGGTAGGCTATAGCTATGGGAGAAAAAATGACTGTTTACTTTGGGGGAAACAGTTTACCTACGCAGGTCCTTATTTTGCAATATATTTTGTAGTGTGTAGCCTCAGGAGAGGGACAGTCTAAATTCTTGAGGGGGATAACTTATACAAAAGAAAGGGGGTAGAGGGGCTTGATCATTTATCGGCCCCGGGATTTGCCAGAATTGCTGAAAACTTAAGGCTTAATTGAGGAGGGGAGTGTAGACTGAAACAAGAATTTTAAAAAATAGCCTGCTTCTGAGGGAAGGTGATAGATATTCTTGAGGTCAATTGTCTACTAGTATAATAAGGCCCAGATGGCATCTTAGGATAGTAAATAAAGAAACTGAACTTCTTTAAAGTTTTTTTGTTTGTTTGCGGTATGCGGGCCTCTCGCTGTTGTGGCCTCTCCCGTTGCGGAGCACAGGCTCTGGACGCGCAGGCTTAGCGGCCGTGGCTCACGGGCCCAACCGCTCCGCGGCGTGTGGGATCTTCCTAGACCGGGGCACGAACCCGTGTCCCCTGCATCGGCAGGCGGACTCTCAACCACTGCGCCACCAGGGAAGCCCTGAAACTGAACTTCATTCAAGGTCATAACATGTCCTAACAATGGATTAGTAACTATGGTTCTGGCCACCATTTTTCACACTGCAGGAGGCAACTCTTTAATGGGTCTCAACCAACATTTTTTAATGATATAGAATGGGAAATGTCAGGATGCACTGTACATAGTATTACTGTGTATTATGTTTCAATGTGTACACACACATGTAAAATAAACATGAGCACAGAAGAGAGGTCAGAAAGCAGTGGGTCAGGGACAAGGGTCAGGGCCACACTTTCAGGAAAACTGGAACCATAGAGGCCTCTAGAAATAAAGAATAATGAGTTAGGGAAAGACTGAATGTGATTGATAGAAAATCTTTGAGTTGCAAAGAAGAATTATAGAATTGTTCTAGGGATCTGTGCCAAATGCCTTACAAATGTTAAATTTAGCCATCCCGTACTGATGGTATAAGACAGGCATTATACTCATTTTACAGATTAAGGAAATACAGTACAGGGAATTAACTTGTTCAGGATCACTTATAAGTGGCAGAGCTGGAAATAAACTTCCAGGTAGTCACTCCCTGTTTTGTTGTGGGAGGAGAACTCTAAGTAGCCCAGTGGGTGACAGCAGTGGAAGAGAACAAGTGGCAATCTTGGGGATCCCAGGAGAAAGGAAAATGGCTTATATTGGCCAGAGATCACTTCCTAGTACCAAGCTAACAATGAGATGTTTTTGTCACCTGTGGTCTGACCTATAAAAATATTTACTTCTCAAAGAAATCATCTTCAGTTGTAGATTCTGGACACAATCCAAATGGTATTTAACTGTGGTTTTATATTTTTCATTTTGTTCTAGGCATCCTGTACTGATGGGAAGCTCTTCAATCATTTGGAGACTGTATGGCGTTTTAGCCCAGGTCTTCCTGGCTACCCAAGAACTTGTACTTTGGATTTTTCAGTAAGTCTCTCATAAAGCCCTCTATTTGTTCCAAACATCAGGTGAGGTTGGTAAAGAAGGAGTAATCCATTTTTATTAGAACCCAGATGTCATAATTAATAACCTACGTGCATAGCAATTACTGAAAGACATTTTTTTAAAAATCTCAAATTTCTGAGTATTGAATACCTTTTTCTGCACTTTTTTTTTTTTTGCACTAATTTTATAAGAAAAAATGCTAGGGGAATTCCCTAGCAGTCCAGTAGTTAGGACTCTGTGCTTCCACTGCAGGGAACATAGGCTCAATCCCTGGTTGGGGAACTGAGATCCTTCATGCTGTGCGACGCGGCCAAAAAGAAGAAAAGAATGCTAATGACCCTTCCTCTTTTTCTATTTTATTCCTTGAAACCTTGAATAGTCATCCCTTCTCTATTTTCTAATTTTTACAAGTCCATAGATTATAAGACACACGCAACTAAGGGTTCACGTGCCACAACTAACGAGCCTGCAAGCCTCAGCTAACACCCAGTGCAACCAACCAACCAAATAAATAAATATTTTAAGAAGAAATGGTTATCATTTTGAGTAAATTACTGTATGCTATTCTCAGCTCTTAAGTTGCTTTCATTGCAAAATTAGTGGGCATATATGCGACAGTTGGGGAAATTTGAATGAAACCTCTCTAGATTAGATAATAGCATTATTATCTAGTAATATTAACTCCCTCTGTTAATTTCTTGGTTTTAATTGTACTGTGATTATATAAGACATTGAAATAGGGGAATCTGGGTGATGGGTGTATGAGAAATCTTAGTACTGTTTTTGCAACTTTTTTATAAATCAAATTATTTTAAAATTAAAACATTCAGAAGTTAATGGATATTTAAGGTCCTTAAGATATTATTTCTTAAACTGGGTTGCCTTGAATTCTGTCTTGAGGGGTATAAAGTTAGTTCTAAATCATTGTCTACTTTAAGATTGAACCACCTTCACCATCTATTTTGTGGGTTAATCTCATCTTTCTGCTACTACTTCTCATGGGAATACCATATCAGAAGGATCATTTCCCTTATTTACTTTTGGGAGGTAAGGTAGCTCGAAAAGGGGCGTATTAATAAGAAGGCAAAGTGATAAACATGGTATTTAGCAAAGCTTTTTTCCAGGTTTCTTTAACTTAGTAAAAGCAGACTCTTTGCCCCAAAATGAGATTCATTGGCCTTGTTTACTTAAGCTTATTGTTTAGCCGCTGTTGTGCTTACTGCAGTAAACAAATCTCCCTCTTCTGAGGGATGTTAAAATCTCATCTAGATAGACCCATAGAGCTCTGCCTTAGGTACTGGGCCAAGTAACACATTTCACAGTGTGAACACCATTACCCTAAGTGGAGATTGAGTAAAAGAAAGATCTTTCTAAAATAATTATTAACATTTTCCTACAGATTTCTTTTGAATTTCGCTCACTTCTACACTCTCAGCTTGCCACATTGTTTTTCGATGAAGTTGTAAAGCAGATGGTAGCTGCCTTTGAAAGAAGAGCATGTAAGCTGTATGGTCCGGAAACAAATATACCTCGGGAATTAATGCTTCATGAAGTTCATCACACGTAAAGAGAAAAAGGAAATGGTCATCTACTTGTAACTAGTTTATTCACTTTTAGGAAGTACTTTCATCATTTGCTTTCAGAAGTCAGAAAGCAGTTGTCAAACCAGCTTTGATTATAAACCCGTACCATTGAAAATTTGCACTTGGAATATGGAACCACGTGTACATAGAATTCAATCAAGTGTAATTCAGAGTAATATGTATATTAGCATATTTACAATAATGGGATGTCATCACTATTGCTAGAATACTGACATCACTCTTCTGAACAGAAATTGAAACTGTAAATTTAAACCTTTTAGTTATCACCTCACCTGAAAGAGGTTGGTTGAGATACTCATGCAGTGTGTATTATATTAACCATATCACTTTTAAGTTATTAAATTCAGACTATTTATAACTTATTGTCTTAGGGTCTGCCTCATGGCTTAGAATATTTGAGTAATCATCAGATGTTTAAAGTAAAAACTTTGACTTAAAAATACTGTTAATGAAGGTTCCGTGGCACTTTTCTTATTTTTAAATTGTTCTTGTGGGTAGTAGTAGATAATTCGCTGTTATACTGAGGTTAGCTTCCAGATAGTGATTTTTCTTTTTTTTTTTTTGGTGAGTGGTCCAGAGTTTTAAGCTACTTTTCTCATAGTTTGCAGCCCTCTCCCCGGTACTTCGACTGCTCTTTCAAAAATGCTGTTTGCGTGTCAAATTTTGTCTACAGCAGTGGGCAGTACATGAGGATAATAAGTTGGTGTCCAATTTTGTCTACAGCAGTGGGCAGTAGATGAAGATAAGTTGGTTGAGATGTCTCCAGCACCATGCATCCTTGTTTTCTATTTATTGTGTGTACTCACTTTCAGTAATGCATTTCAAACTGATATTTTTGTAAACAAATCAATGTAAGGATTGAAGTGGTAACTTAATAAAGTTAATTTGTTTATTTTTTGTACAGTTATTTTGGTTATTGAAATGTCTTAAAATACTTTCACAGAAAAAAAATCTGGGCAAAATTCAGTCTTCCTTTAATCAATATTGATTCCCTTCCCTTCCTTCATTCCATACCCAACAACCCTCTGGCATTAATTACCCTTCCCTTGTTTCCTCAGATCAGCAAGGGAACTTACTAGTTCGTTCCCTACACGAATGCGTGTTTGCATCAATTTGTTCAGTAAATCTGTTGTGAGTAGCTGCTCTCTGCCACATGGTGGGTATACAGTGGTGAAGGATTCTTACAGTCTACTCACATGGAGCTTGATTATGCCTTCACACAGGTAAAGTATTTTTCCACGTATAAATGAGGTATCTTCCCAGATCATAAGTAGTTTGTATATAATTATGTACCTTTGGGGACTTCCCTGGCGGTCCAGTGGTTGAGACTCCGCGCTTCCACTGCAAGGGGGCGTGGGTTTGGTCCCCGGTCAGGGAATTAAGATCCCGCGTGCCGAGCGGCACAGCCAAAAAAAGAAAAAAAAAATTATGCACCTTTTAAAAAACAAAGTTTTTTTTTAAGTGGCAAAGATAAGACCCCAGATATTTTCTCTTTTTCCCTGTACAGTATTACTACACTTTTAATGGAAATAAGAACTTGTACTTTACCACTATTCTTAAAGTGCCATAAAGTAGACTTAGGTTTAGAATCTAACTTAGTGGTTGGGTGTAACTGGACTGGTATTATGATAGTATGTACATGGTATTTTGGTTAGGGAACCCAGGAATGCCCAAATATTGCCTTGACCTAGCCATCCCTTTGACCCATGAGGTTCCCCAAGTATTGTCAGAACACAAGTCTTGGTAAGTGGTAGAGACAAACCCATGCATTCTGGCTCAAATATGTATGCTCTTGTGTTTGCTCTGAAGTCTGTGACCTGTGGACTTAAAATTTGGCATCTGTGCTTTCCATATCTTAAGAGGGAAAACACCACCACCTTTTAAACCTCTTGAATTGGCATCTGGTCAGTGAAATCTGAGGGGAAGACTGATGGGATAGGACTTGATAGATAAGATTTTTATCTCTGTGGAAAGAAACTTGGAAGAGAAACTTCTCTTCCTTGGTTTTTGCCTGGTTGCGTGAGGATGTGAAGTTTGCAGCTACATCTGCCATCTTTTCACAAAAAGGGAAGAGGCGATGATTCCAGAAAAGCCAATTCAGAACCCTAACATCAAGGGTTGAATGAACCAACCTTGTAGTGGGCACTTCTGGTTACATGAGATAACAGACCTTGAGTGTCTAAGTCACTTAGAGTTAGGTATTCAGTTACTTGCAGCCACCCTTTCATCCTGCTCCAATCTGAACTGGTTGCTCTCCACGCTGTTGCTGTTGTGCAAGTGTAATTCCCTAATCATCCTAGGATTTCCCTTCACCTCTCTCTTCTTGGGGTTCCTATTTCCTGGATCTTTGGCTTCCTTTTTATTTTTTAACTCTCAAAATGCTGAGGAAATCCTCTAGTGGCTTCCTAAGAAAGGGCGAATGGGAGCTAAATTTTTAGAATCCCTGAGTATCTGAAGATGTCATTGTTTTATATTCACACTTGATTGAGTATAGAACGCCACATTAAAAATAATCCCTCCCATCCCCCATAATTTGAAAATCTGACTTCATTGTATTCTGGTATCTGGTGCTGCTCTTGAGAAGTCTGATGCCATTCTTATAACCAGTACTTCGTTTTAGCATCCTTTTTTTGGTCTCTAGAAGCTTTTAAAATCTACTCTTTAACTTGGGTAGTCTGGAAATGCATGCTGATCGGTCGTGTTGCCCTGTCTTTTATTAATTGTGCAGGGCAACTTACAGATCCTTTCAGTCACAGGCTCATTTCTTTGAGTCCTGGGGAATTTCCTTCAATTATTTGTTTGATAATTTCCTCCTATCCATATTCTCTGGTTCTTTCATTCAGGAATTCCTGAGTATTTAGACATTTTATTTCTTGTATTAAATCTGTATCTTCTTTCCTCCTATTTTCCATCTGTTTTTCTTCTGCCTTTTAGATTTCTTCAATTCTGTCTTTCAGACCTTTCAGTTAATTTTATATTTGCCATAGTTTTAATTTCCAAGATTTTTTTGGTTTGTTTTCTAATTGTTCCTTTATTTCATAGCTTTCTTCTTTTAAGGAAACAAGATCTCATCTTTCTTAAGATACTAAGTTTCCCTTAGGCCCCTTCTGGGTTTTGCTATTCTCACATTGAAGGCTTCCTCGACTGTCTAATGGTTCTTGTTTGTCCGTTAATATTTGAAGGCAAGTTACTATACGGTTTACTGGAATTAAGAGGGGGCATATTGACTGGTGAGTTTCACTGTGAGGTGACCGGGTGAGCCAGCCTTTTCACTGGCAGACTCCCCAAATGGCAGAATCTAGAGGTCTTTTTTCACGGTTTTCCTACATAAGGATTCTATCTCTTGCCCTAGAGAAATATGGGGCTGGGAATAGGAAGAGGGACAGATGGAGTAGAAATAATGCCTGGCTGTTGGCATTCTGAAAGTTTAGTAAGGGACTGAGGGTCACACAGTTTGGAATGTAGGCTTTCCCTTAACCTTTTAGGTCCCTCTCTTACCCCAGCTCTCTGCTCTTTCTGGTGTCCCAGGCTGAGGTTCATTCCTATTCAATTTCCACAGAGAATTAACTGTAGGCAATAGTTACCTGGTGGTGTGGGAAACGGGAGGAGACCTAGGAGTCCAATATCTCAGTAATCCTTCAGCTAATTTCACGCTCATTTCCACTCCCACACTTGGCCTTACCTGATTCCCTAGACTCCCAGTATCCAATGAGTCCAAATGCTAAATCTCTGGGGAAGTTCTGTGGTACTAAGTACCTTGTTTCTTGTATTCCTTCTTCAGGTTCTTAGGTTATAATTATATCAACTCTAAGTCACATCACTTATCCATCAACTTTCTAACTTCCTATAGATCCACTGATATCCCTCATCTACTCCTTCCCCTCAGTTGCCCTGGAATTCCTTACGTGTTGGTAAGGACCATTCTTTGAGTTCGTTGTTCTTTTAAATGTCAGAGGGGCTTTGCAGCAAGGGGTAAAATACTTTTATTTGTACCTTGTTTAATGTCTAATTTATTAATCTATGAATTTATTAATGAAATTTCTTTTAAAATTAAATAGCATTTCTCTAGATATTCACATACTGCTTATATAACTGATCAATCTGAGTGTATGAAATTAAAATAAATTTCCCTGAACATTTAAATATTATAGATTCAAAGACTTCTAATTAATTAAAATTGCATTTAATTAAAATTGCAAATTCAATATATCAGATTCTCTTGAATGTCTTAAACGTGTTGAGACAGAAAACCCCACAGTTATAATGATATAGTAATAATATTTACACATAAATGATATGAGTGTTACTATTTCAGCTTCTTATATTTATTATTTCTATTTCTCCTGAGGTTGCCTGTTTGAGAGTTTTTTATATCCTTCTGGACATTCAGTATATTAGTTAGACTCAAGAAGACACCATCTTAGACCAGCTGAGGTTGCAGGATGTTGGTAACCGACTGTTAGATTCTTGGTGGGGATGTGTAACCTGGCAGCACAGGCCAATGTGATTCTGAGCCTTGAATCTTAGGGTGAGTCCCTTCTTTTTTTGTTTGTTTTTTGGCTGTGCCACGTGGCTTGTGGGATCTTAGTTCCCCAACCAGGGATGGAACCCTGGCCCTCGGCAGTGAAAGCGAGGTGTCCTAACCACTGGACCACCAGGGAATTCTGTTTGTTTTTTTTTAATTGAAGTATAGTTGATTTACAATGCTGTGTTAATTACTGCTGTACAGCAAAGTGGTTCAGTTATATATATATATATACATATATATATATATATATATATATATATACACACACATACACATTCTTTTTTTTTAATGTTCTTTTACATTATGGTTTAATCATAAGATATTGAATATAGTTCTGTGTGCTATACAATAGGACCTTGTTGTTTATCCTTTTTGTATCAAAACTTGTTACATCATGAGGTTCTTACATCCTTTGTGTTTCAGAGATTTTAATGCTTAGAAACTTGGTATCTTTCCTGGAAATGAAGTACTCTTCAAGTTTTGTGTGGTTGTCAGTACCTAACTTGTGTTGTGATATTTTGACCCGATTTGTCAGTATAAATAGAAAATGTCTCACGAATGTATCAACATTCATGAGGTTCTTGAGTTCAGCTCCAATGTTTCATTCTTTGGGAGGTTAACTTCAAATTTTAAATTCTGGGGAATTTGGAAAATTTATTATCTTAAAACCCATTTTTGGATGTTCTTTCATTTGATTATTCATGACCAGTGCTAGTTGGTTACTGGACTCCCCTTCTACTGATTATGATGAGACTACCAATACTGCTCGTTCTTCCTACCCTTGGTTCAGTTCCTACTTTCTTTCTTTGGTTCTCTCACTATTATTTTACTCCTTCCTGTCTTTACTTGTATAGAAACACAAATATAATCTATACTTTATAAGCAGGTACATACTTATATATTCTGGCTTCGTAACATCAGTAGGGCATTAAACATACAATATTCACTAGTTTATATTGGAAGTATCTTTTTCTAGTCTTCACATTCACTTCCTTCTTTTGAATATCATCATGAACTCTTGGCTTTGTTCTAATTCACTATCATTATCTGTTATTACTGACACTCAAAATGTCCTAACTTGGCCAGTGGAAACCCTTTGGGTTAGTTTAAAAACAAAAAAAAAAAACTGCCCTGGATATTTTTGAAAGTATTCTTGCTGTCAGGCAGCGACAGGGTGTTCCAGATTCATCCTGATTTTTTTTTCTGTCCCAAGGCATGGACTCCACTGCTATTCAAAGAATCCTATTCCCGTTTGGTGGAAACCAGTATTAGAGACAAAAATCAGGTGCTACGGATGTGCCCAGGAATTGGTGATGGGCACCAATGCTGTCAATGATATCGTTAGGCCATTTTTTGGTGACAAAGATAGAGACCTTTTTTCTTTGGCTGCGTGTTGTGGCTTGCAGGATCTTAATTCCCCGACCAGGAATTGAACCAGGCCCCTGCAGTGAAAGCGCTGAGTCCTAACCAGTGGACCACCAGGGAATTCCTCAAAGATAGAGATCTTTGAAGGCTACTAAATTCACAATGATTATCTTCAATTTGGTAGTTAACTATACTCCATTTTTCTTAAAATTTTTGGTTTCATCAACCACTTACTCCAATATAGACAGTCCCTTATATTTAACCCAGTTCGAGAATCATCAGTTCAGAGATGCTCTTGTTTGTAAGGACCAGGGAGATACCTCTAGTCATGTGCCCCAAGACGTGTTTTAGGTTTGAGGTTCTCTAACACTTAAGCCTACCTGGAACTGCCCAGATTGCAGTAGAAAAAATCTATTTTCTCAACTCTTTTCCTGAAATAGCAGGATCTGACTTCATAGTGGCATTCCTTTTTCCTTGATTACTCCTTTATCCATTTTTAAAGCAGATCCGGCTGTCTTTATAAAAGTTCACCTCCATGGTCAGGGCTAAATATTGGGTGTGTTTGTGTCCCCTCCATGCCCCTTTTCTCTCTCAGGCTCATAGATTTGTAACACACTCCTGCAAAATTTTTGCCTTGAAAAGCCTGTGCTGTTCAAATAAATCCTGCTCGCTTTCACAGCAAGGCAATTGGGGCCTGGACATTATATTGTTATTTTGTGTGGTTTCCCAAGGGATTTCCATGAGTGCAGGTATCCTGAGATCTACCATTCCTGCTTCCTCACCTAGTCACTAGCATCTTTAGTCTTGACCAAATGGTATTTGAAGGAACCATCTTGATCCTTGATACTCTTGGTATAAATACCTTATACCAAGGTATTTCTAGGTACAGGATTTTAGTCTTGACCAAATGGTACCTGAAGGAACCATCTTGATCCTTGATACTCTTGCTCCTCTCTGTCATCTCTCCAAAACTGCCATCACCTTGTGCAGTTATTGTAGTCAAAGGGAAAAGGGAATTGCCCCATTTATCTGTATTGATTTCTCTGGCTGCAGCTTTCGGGTTTTTTAAAATTGCCTAGATCCTGGCTTAGGGGTTCATTCCAGGCTTGTTCTTTGGTTTAAGCTCTTCAATTAAACCCTGGTTCAAATCTGGGGTCTACCACTTAATAGCTCTGAGACTTTGTGTAAATTACTTAACCATTCAGAGCCTCAGTTTACTAACTGTAGCATAGGCTTGATAAGTAATTCCTAATCCAAGTTTGTTCTAAGGGTTAAAATAATCCAAGGACTGGGCTTCCCTGGTGGCGCAGTGGTTGAGAGTCCGCCTGCCGATGCAGGGGACACGGGTTCGTGCCCCGGTCCGGGAAGATCCCACATGCTGCGGAGCGGCTGGGCCCATGAGCCATGGCCGCTGAGCCTGCGCGTCCGGAGCCTGCGCGTCCGGAGCCTGTGCTCCACAACAGGAGAGGCCACAACAGTGAGAGGCCCGCGTACCGCAAAAAAAAAAAAAAAAAAAAAATCCAAGGACTTAGCCCAGGGCCTAGCACATAACACCTAGTAAATTTTCCTCTCCTGTTAATCTCTTTAGGCTCTAGTCATTCTCTCTGATCAAACAGCAACCAGGAAAAAAAAAAAGCACCTAGAAATCTTTCAAGTCCCAGTGTTTCTCATTTCTTACACCTATTCTTCTACTCATTTCGTTTGGCCTTTAAAATACAAACTATATAAAACCATTCCCCATGGTTTCTCTTTTCCTCCAACCCTTGATACTACTAGCTAGGTTGCCTTTTGCCACTTGAATAACCGTAAGTACAGTCTAGACAAGTTTTGTTTAAAATGCCTTTTATTCGTTCAGTCAGTCCCCTCTAATCTCTTGTCATTTTTTCTAACCCAACCAAGTTAACAAAGCGAAGGTATTTCTAGGTACAGGATTTCAAGTGATTTTGACTTTTGATCTGTGATGGACTTTATTTTTCCTTCTATTCCTGTCCAAACTATTCATACTAGATAAGGAAAGTAGAAACATTTGCCTCAGTGCCTACCTTATACCAGACCTCTTAGCAGCAACCCCAGGGCCAAACTGAGCAACAGACTGGAGTTCCTTACCACCGAGCAGATCGATTCTATAGCTCCAAGATAAGACTACATTCTTGACACAGGTTAAAGTAAAAAAACTTTATGTTCTTGTTGCATAAGATCTTGTGCTTTAAATTAGAAAGCAACGTTCTTTCTATCTTGCAAATCAGTATCTGTCCCCAACACACACACACACACACACACGGATGCACACACAGCTGTTTTAAAAGCCATACTTCTATACTGTTTTATCTAATAAAGACCAAGTGCATTGAGACTGAAACCCATTTCAAGTTCTTACAAAGGTGATCACACTGGGCTGTGCATTATCAAGTTGTGGATGCCCTTCCCTGCTATTCATTATGCTTGAATGGCACACCTCTCCTTTCCACTGAAGTACACTCATACTGTAAACCCTGCCCTCCTCACTTGTGGGTACCTAGCAGAAAACCCACTGCTTATCTGTGATGCTGAGACTCCGGAACAGTAACCATAACCCTTAAAAGAAACAAGCTCCCCTTTTCTTTATGGCCAAACCTCAACACATACAACATTCAGAGTTGTCACCTTTCAAAATTTCCCCCATTACCAATGTAATAATATAATCCAGTCTGCAGCAAAGATAAACAGAGAAACATAAGGAAACTATAGGGAGAATAACATTTTAACACTTGGGTCAAACCTTACCTTACCCCTCCCTCTTCAATTGGCTTTCTTTCATTCCTCATATCCTCTATCACAGAAAGGCTAACACAATTAACTTTAAACAATTTTTATTACACAAAGGTTGTCACATGATTGGATATTGCTCTACTCTGTACACAATTATTCTTACTCTCCACAGAAAGGCTGCTTCTTAACTTCTCATCTGTTGATGGCAATCACTAAAATCCTGATTTTAACAGAATAGTAGTAAAAATGCCTCAGTGATTTAAGTTGAAAGCAGTACATTGGTGCATGGCTCTTATACTCATTTACCAGGAATGTACAAATGTCTTTATTCAAAAATACAAAATAAATTATCTGTAGGCATGGACAATGACAGCAGTAAACCATTCTATGTTGTCAACTGAAACCAGTAACTGATGGTTATAGTGATTTTCTTAAACATCAGCCAGCCTTTTCTTCAGTCATCTCCTGTAACTGACCTCTCAAAGTTATTGGTGAGGAACGCTGCCTCGAGCTTCCTCTCACAGCTCATTAATGATGGTAAAGCCCTATTCTAGGAATTAGAACATGCCACCTCCCATCCCACCTCCCATCCCACCCATTCCGCCCATTCCAGGATCCTTCTCTTCTTTAGGAATTTCTGTGACTACAACTTCTGCTGTAGTTAACAGAGAGGCCACTCCAGCAGCATCCAGTAATGCAGTTCTTACAACCTAGGAAAAAAGTTTTGATAAAATATTACTTTTCCTTAGTAAAAAATTAACAAGACTTGGGACTTCCCTGGTGGTCCAGTGGTTAAGAATCTGCCTTGCAAAAAAAAAAAAAGAATCTGCCTTGCAATGCAGGGGACGCAGGTTCGATCCCTGGTCGGGGAACTAAGATCCCACATGCCACAGGGCAACTAAGCCCATGCGCCGCAACTACTGAGCCTGCATGCTCTGGAGCCCATGTGCCACAAGAGAGAAGCCTGTGCTCAACAAAGAGCCTGCGCACTGCACCGCAAGATCCCGTGTGCCAAAACTAAGACCCGACGCAACCAAATAAATTAATTAAAAAGAAATAAATTAACAAGACTTAATGAAGAGTTCTTGAAAGTATTTTTAGACACTGGTGAACTATTTACCTTAGTTGGATCAATGATTCCTTTTTCCACCATATTCACAAAATCTCCAAGCATAGCATCATAACCAATTTCTGAAGAACTTTGCAAAATTTTCTCAACTATCAACGATCCTTCGACACCTGCATTCTTAGCAATGGTCATTGCAGGAATTTTGAGTGCTTTTTTAATAATTTCTATACCTATAAAGAAAATAAATATTTAGCAAATTTAGTTCTTTCCTTTGTAATTATTATAGCACAATTCTACTTGTGAGAGTACAGATTCCCCCTGAAAGATCTCTGACATCAGTGCTATTCTACTTTTGTTATTCTGGAAATTGCTTTATGACTTATTCCATCTAGTGGCAGCAACAATATAATTCTAACAACAGAAAGACTAAAATCAGGCTACAAGTAAACTCATTACTAAGGTAACTTTTTACCAATTTTTTGATCTTCATTAGCTGGAGTTATTGAATCCAAGGCTGGAAGGCACCGAAGCAGGGCACAGCCCCCTCCCAAAACAATGCCTTCTTCAACAGCAGCTCGTGTAGCATTAAGGGCATCTGTAACTCTGTCTTTCTTTTCATTCACTTCAACATCACTTGTCCCACCAACCTAAAGATTAAAAAAGAATTCCAGTTAGCATGTCTTCTCCCATTCAAGAAGCTGACTGCCAAAAGAGTCATTAAAAAGCACCTAGTTTACTTAAAAAGCAATTTTAAAAAGGTTGCCTATTTGTTACAAGTAACTACGTGATTAAACAGCTAATAGTGTCTCACAAGTCAGACTCTAGACTAATTATTAACAAAACATCTGTTCCCACACAACTCACCCACTACAAGTTCAATTCTGGCTTTAAGGAAGGAATGTTTCAGTAAAGAAATTTTATATAATAAATATCTCCACAAGGAAGTTGATTCCCTAAGTATTTTGGTTACATACCACAGAAACAGTCATCTTGGGCTTAGAACCCAAGAAGCTTATTTATAACAATGCATCTTACCTTTAGCACAGCAACACCATCTGAGAGTTTTGCCAGACGTTCATTCAATTTTTCCTTTTCATATTCACTAGTTGTAATATCTAACTGCTCGATGATTTCTTGAATACGCTTTTCAATTTGAGCCTTGTCACCTTTTCCTTTCAAGAGCATGGCATCGTCTTTGGTCACAATGACCTCTCCAACTTTTCCTAAGTCATGAGGCTGAACATCTTCAAGATTTAGAGTTAGTCCTTCTTCTCCAAATACCTACAAAAACATTTTAAAGAATGAACAAATTACAGATTACAGGTTTTTTCATTACACCAAGTTCATTGGTAATATATCCTACAGGTATTTTGATAAAAGAAACATCTTGCAATACTGTGTTTCTTTGAAATGTGAGATTTCGAGACCAAAGCTAGACTAAACAGTCTGAATATAGTCTTTCACGACATTTCCAACTTCTCACTTAATTCTCAATTATTAACTTTGAGAAAACTGTGAACTCAGAAAACTCACCTAAGGCCATACTTTTGGTGCAACCAAAACTAGACCCTAGGCCTAACTCTTAGATCCCATCCATGTCTTTTCTACTACATTCTTGAAAACAGGTTAGTCAGTAAGCCCATTCTTGGGCCAGACTCTTGGCGAGTTAAAAAGGGACCTTATCACTATTTAACCCAATCTCTACCTCCCAAACATCTAATAAAAACACAGATTAAGTAAACATTTCAGATGGTAGTATCTGACTATGAAAATGTGAATTCTGCCTATAAATTTCAGACTAGGATGTATAAATAACATTCAGTAAACCAACATCACATTTATTTTACTTACTGCACCACCAGTAGCAATAGCCATGTCTTTAAGCTGGTTCTTTCTATTGTCACCAAAACCTGGAGCTTTGACTGCTACAACCTGAAGACCAACTTTCAGCCTGTTAAGAAGTTATTAATAAGATTTAAATTTTATAAAAATGTCTGTCTACTTCAAGTTCTGACAACTAAGGTTACTTAAGAAACTACACTTTAAAAAGATTTTTATTTTTTGCTCCCTAGCAACTTTTGGTCAACTTGAGACAGGAAAGGGCAATTTTCCATTTATCCATATTTGCCAGTATCTGCTTACCTTCTTAATAAACTGTTAACCTTACATGCTGACCTTTCCAGTTGAAAACATGTAAATAGTGATAACTATTTTATAGTTTGTGAAAATCAGAATTACTATATATTAATTTTGGAGATCATCTAATCAGCATTTACCATTAACCCATGGGTTCCATTTAGTATTAGATTAAGTTGCTATTAAAGTCAAGATTGAGCAGTTTCTTCTTTTTTATTGAAGTATAGTTGATTTACAATACTATATATTTCACACAGTGACTCACAATTTTTAAAGTTACATACTTCATTTATAGTTATATAATACTGGCTATATTCCGAGCAAGCAGTATTTTTAATTCAGTTTGTTTATAAATGTAAATATTGCTGAGAATATCATTAAGCTTACCTACATTTTAATCAGGTAATGAATACTCAGAATATACATTTTAAAAACGCCCATTTGAGACCAGACTGAAATGGAAGGAATGTACAAACTAAGAACTGGTCAATTTTATTAAGGAGCCAAATAAAAATCAGAGGGTTACTTAACCTCTGATGATATGCGAAGTAAACTGGAGATACAACTTTACAGCTACCAGTAAAATGGCTCAATGAAAACTCTTCAGGCCTACTGTTTTTCTATTTCAGCTTCAAATCCCACAATCTCTAGGGCTTTTTCATAATCCCCAAAGCATATCCAGTCTACAAACATTCCAGAATAAGTAAACTCACTTAGGTCAAAGTACTCAATTCTCTAATATATACCTGCTATTTCATTTGTGCATTTCCATTACAATGAAAATTGGAGACTCATTTCTAATGTACCTCAGTTCTAAGATTAGGAATAATATGTATTTTCACAATGCCCTAAAATTCTGTTTATAGCGTTAACACTCTCTATCTTAAAGTAAAAAGTAATACATTAAACTATAGATTAAAAAAATTAAAAGAATAGACCTCAACTTACTTTAGGTTGAGTACCAATTTCTCTATTTCAGACTACTCATTAACAAAATTTTACTTTTAACAGATTATTCAGAATGGTAGTTGTTTACCTCTTCCCATGAAAAATTGTAATTGTGAAAGTATTTTTTTCCAGAAGTCTTTTTGTAAAAAAAAAAGAATAAAACTCAAGTCATTGATCTTCAAAACAACTGTAAACACTTAGGCTATCTTATGAGAAAGTTGCACAAAACATTAAGGACTCTGGGACCCCATTCAAAAAAGACAGAATCATAACTGGACTAAGGGTTCATGATTCACACTAATATTATACAAACACAAGTAGTTCAATGTGAAGGTACATAACGGAGATTTCAAACATCAATACAAGTAACTGCCTTCCACACAGAAACGTAAACCAAATACCACTGCCTATTACCTATTCAAAACGAGTGTACTTAGAGCTTCTCCATCCACGTCTTCAGCAATTATGACCAAGGGCTTACGGTGAGCATTGGCAATTTCAAGAGCAGGAACAATGGACTGGACACTAGAAATTTTCTTTTCACTTAACAGAACATAGGCATCTTGGAATTCACATTTCTGACCTGCAAAAGCAAAGAACATTTCTAACCAACTTTAGAACATTATCCTGAAAATGACTGCGATTTAGAAAAACCTCTAAACCAAAGCTCCAGTACACTTTAAAAGTGATTGATGAGTTCATGTTTTTCCTTTCATTTCTCATATACATGAACTTTCTTTTATTTATTTATTCACTGTTATTCATCACTGATTGGGTGCCAGTGCTAGGCACTGTTCTAGACTCTTGAGGTAGATCAGTGGGAAAAAAAGTGAAAATAAAACTCTGCCCTTTAGAAGTTTTCATTCAAGTAGGAGAAGAGAGTAATAAATAAATATATAACTATTATAAATAATACATAAGTGAATTTGCCATTACTGCCCCAGTCCCCTGGTGAGCTCTCAGTCTGCTTCTAAAGGTGTTGGATCACAACCTTTTCCATTGTGTCTGATGATGCTTTCTTCCAATTTGCATTTTTCTCCTCATCCCTGTTCAGATGCAATGGATGTGTGGTGGTCTAGTTTAGGGGCACCAGCTCCTTTCTGCTTAATGGTAAGTTGTTCCAAGTAGATAACTTATTCCAGAATCATCTTGTCATAATTATTCTACATCAAACTTCTCTTTCTCTGCTCACCCTCAAAACCTAACTTCTTGCTCACGCCAGTCCACACTGGTGCAGCATTTTCCAGTGTGTTCCATATTACTCTAAGTCCAAGAGAAAGACCATGAGAAAAGTGTTCTGTAATCAAGTAAGTTTAAGAAAATCCACATTCTACATCACCTATTTGGAAACTCACATTATATATGATCATTTTTAAGCCTCTAGAAGTCTCACAGTAAGAAATTGTTTGACTCTGTTCACTCAGCATGTCCAACACTTACTTTACCATAAAATAGAAACTTGCTCACATTCTACAGAACTAGTGTTTCAGAGCTCGACTTTGGGAAAATGCTGAGTGGTCGACAGCATCATAAGCAAGAAATCCATAGAAATGTGAGGAACATATGAATTTACTTTTGAGGTCTGACACTGACTAATGCCCTCAGGTTGTCACATAGCAAACTATGTTAAAAAAAAAAAAACTTAGTTACTGATTTGCTCTTACCTTTTGATGTATTAATAAAGTATGGAGAGATATACCCTCTATCAAACTTCATGCCTTCAATAATTTCTAATTCATCATTCAGTGTTTTTCCATCCTATGAAAAGTCAAAGAATTCGTTATGTGAATTTCATTAAAGAAACAAAAACTGTATAGACCAATTAACAGTCCCCACTTCTCATAAGGAATCCAGATAGGAATATGCAAATGTCCCAGGGCATCCAACTCCACTTCTGCAAGAATACATGTATGCATTTGAACTAATTTTTACAGCTAGAAGGCAGTATCATCTAAGTTAGGACTGATTTACTCCCGAAGGCAAAGGTTAGTATTTCACACAGAATACAGAAGGCACTCTATTCTATACAGGTGCCAATATTACACATGAAAGAATTATATGGAATATACTTTTGGAAACACATATAGATCAAATTTTTTTATTTATAAAACTCAAGATTATCAGACACCTCATTCCTATGTGTCATTAAAAACGCACTTGCCTTTACAGTGATAACGCCCTTTCTTCCAACCTTTTTCATCGCATCAGAAATGATGCTGCCGATTTCTTTGTCTCCATTTGCAGAAATCGTAGCAACCTGAAACAATCAAATTGAAAGGTAAAGCTACTGTCCGCAATCAACTCCCCTCCCTTTTCTCAGTAACTTCCAAATTGATAGATCCTTGGTGGGAAGCTAGAGGGAGGGTGATGGTGGCAGTGAGAAAGAGGGAGGGGATTTTATGGCATAATAATTGTAATGAAGTATTGATCCTGTTTTCAATTTTTTAAAAAATCCAGTATTTGGCCACATTATTTTTGAAAGATATGAAATAAACACACAATTATTCTTTTAAACAAAAACAGAAAAGAGGAAATTCCTGGTGGTCCTGTGGTTAGGACTTGGAGCTTTCACTGCAGGGACCCGGGTTCAATCCTTGGTCCAGGACTAAGGTCCCACAAGCCACGTGGTGTGGCCAAAAAAACAAAAAACGAAAGAAAAAGAGAAAAGAAGGAAGCTGACCCTGTTACTTTCTTCCCCTTGGCAAACGTGGCAATATTAGAACATGACAAAATTATGCACCTTTGATAAATGGCCAAAGAACATTTTCTACACATACAAATGAGTTTTTACTCAGTCATGTAGAACTAAAATGAGAACTCATTAAGAGCCAAATTATGGGGACTTCCCTGGTGGTCCACTGGTTAAGACTCTGCACTTCCACGAAATGGGACACGGCTTCCATCCCTGGTCGGGGAAATTTCCAAATGCATTAGCAGTAAGAAAAATGCTTCCAATGTTGGTGACTGGGTAATGTTGCTATTCTGATACTGTCGTGTAATTATGGGATAAAATCACGTTACTAAAAAAAAATTCTAACTTTATCATAAAATGTTATAAAAAATCCATACCTGGGCGATCTCTTCTGGGGTTGTCACAGGTTTAGACTGCTTCTTAAGTTCAGCAATTACAGCATCAACAGCTAACATCACACCTGGTTCAAGAATAAATATTATTCTTGAATTATATGCTTATTCTCTCGTGGCTCCACATCAAGTAAAAATTCTGATTCATGTTAAGTGTTTCAATGCCTTAACGCTTATGCACTGCTTCTGTACCAGTACTTTTCCTAATCACATGGGAGTTGGATGGCATGCACTGAAACAGAAACTTTAAAAACTGTTTTAAAAAACCCCATCTGACATCCTGGGTGACTTGGTTCCTCGTTTAGCCCTACTTTCCAAATAACTAAAGTAAAACATCAAAACTGTATCATCTCTCTCTGCTCTAATCCCCATTAAACTTATTACTTTCAAGGTGAATGGTACATGCTGTAACTTCCAATAAACTTGGTTTGTGGGAGAAGCGGACCAGGGGACAAAGACACAGGGATGGATGACTGTGGACAACAGGCAACGTCTTAGTCAGATTTTCCTCTTTGCCACCCAGCACAGTGCCCACCACATAGGAATTCGATCACTACGCAAGTGATTTTTTTTAAGATTTTAAAAGATTTTTTTTTAGGAGAGAGGAGAAACAAGAAAGAGTCAACTTTCTAATACAATTTAACAGACAGTTCAAAACACTGTGGTGACAATGAAGAGATATTCCTACCTCTTCTGATTTCCACGGGATTAGCACCTTTGCTAATCTTCTCGAAGCCTTCCTTAGCAATGGAGCGTGCCAGTACAGTCGCAGTAGTGGTGCCATCCCCAGCCTCTTCGTTTGTGTTATTGGCAACATCTTGAACAAGTTTCGCGCCAATATTTTTATATTTATCTTTTAAGTCAATGGACTTTGCAACAGTTACACCATCTTTTGTCACTTTGGGACTTCCCCAACTCTGTTCAATAATCACCGTCCTTCCCTATTGCAGAGAAAACAGAGTCACACACTGTAAGTACTATTTAGCCTACAATACAGCAGTTTTCACAATAGGCAATTACTTCAAAGCCTTAATGCAACATCTGACAATTTTTATCAGATCTACAGCATGAATCTAAAGGGCAAGTTCATCAATGTTCTTAGTTCAGACAAAATGACCTTTGTTGCTAAGTGCATAACCTTGGATGATAACAATTTTAGAGACTTAAAAGATGTCTTCTTATACAATGATACAAGATGAACCAATACCACTTTGGTAGATTATAATGAAATTCCAGAGCAGACTTCACAAAATTCATACTTAAGTTTTGTCCAGTACCTACTGTAATAATACTATGAAAACTTACTTTTAAACTTGTTTTAAAATTTAGTTTCTAAAATACTAACAAGTACAATACACACTTTCAGAGTTGTTCAACATTAAATCTTAAACATGGTGCAAATAGTATTGGCAGCTTTTGAATTTGAACCAAAGCTTCTTGTGAGGCATTCATATGCTATATTTTATATAGTTTGTATCACTCTGATATTTGTACTGGCTTCATCCTGAAATGAAGCATCACTTCACCGTGCACAACCCTCAAAAAGGTTTCCTCAAATTACTTATTACCCCTCACTCATCAATCTCTTGCTAAGTGAGACTTAAAATTTTAAATGTGCTTTGGAACCAAGGGACAGTAGAAAAACATTAGGTTAAACTAGCACCTACCAGCACATACTTAAGGTATTGTGGACGTTGTATTTTTCCCTCTATGCCTGGTACTAACTACTGGGAAAGGATCCAAAATTTAACTCAAACAGGCAAACGAGATTAATTCCACCTCGAGTTTACCAATCCGTCTTGAGCTAGGAGTTACCACTGGATTACACCACACATTGTACAAAATAAAATTCCTTCTGCTTTGGCAGAAGCAGTTTATGAATACCAAAGCACTGTTCAAAAGCTTGCCGTGACTCTCGCCATCAACAAAATGTTACTCCTTTAACAATACTCTAAATTACAACAAAGTAAGAATACTGATACCTTTGGCCCCATAGTAACGGCTACAGCATCAGCTAAAAGGTCTACACCTTGAAGCATTAAGGCTCGGGCATCTGCACCAAATTTTACATCTTTGGCATAAGCCCGAGTGAGATGAGGAGCCAGTACCCTGGACACTGGCCTAATCTGGCGAAGGACTGCGGGCAATCGAAGCATTTCTGAGGGAGAAACAAGCAGATCATCAGTACAATACTAGCGCTACCCCTGGTGTGTTACAACACAAACATAACACCCGTGCATCAGAACAAGAAATGTTAGAAGCGAGCTGGGCTGACCTCTGCCAGCCACTACAGCTGGGCCTCGAAACTCGCCACCGTCCCAAAACACCAGCTGCTAGCGCAAGCCTTAAGTGGCCGCCCCACGCCTGACCTATAGCACTAGCAAAAAGCACACCCTTCTTCCCCACGGCCACCTACCCATGACGCTAAAAACGAGTTAATCTTTCAGCGCTAAAATGGCCTTGGGGGCAAATCAGCTCCAAATGTCCCCTGAAAAACCAAGCCTACAGGAAAGGGACAATTTACAAACCCAAGTGACCAGGAGAATGAAAATATTCCTAACGGTGCAAAAATCCGCTTACTAAAATGTCTTCATGTATCCACTCGGGGCTACTGCATCAGTGCAGCAGGCAAGGCCGCGAAGCTGGGGGCGGCGGCTCTGCCCACCCCGGGCGGCCCCACGCGACTTTCCATCAGGATGCCCCAGCAAGGTCAAGGGTAGATGCGCCGTACCCGATCTGTTCGCGGGGCCAAAAGCCGTTTCCACGCGCTGCGACCACCCCGCCCCCACCCCGCGGCACCCTACACCCGACCAAAGTGGCTTCCATCGGAGGGACCATGTGAATACACTTCCCCGACTCCACACCCCACCCCGGGCAAGCCCTCCCAGCTGCGCCCTGCCCGGGCGAGCGATCCACGCCGCACGTGATGGGCCCCTGCATGCACCCACGGGGCCTGGCTCAGCGAGCCCAGGCCTGCGGCGCCTTGGGGAAGCTCTGGCTCTCGCCGGCCAGCCCGCTCAGAGCAGCGGGGGAAGGCCGGCTCCGGGGTCCGAGGCGCATGGATGAGACGGCGCGTGCGGCCGCGTACCTGGGGCAGCGGCACGGCTACTGGGCGACGAGACAGGCCGTCGGTGGCGAGTGAGGGACAGAGCGCAGGTCGCACACAGCAATGAGCCCGTGTCCCCTCCCTCCGCCGCTCCCCCCGCCCCTCCGCAGCGCGCGCGCGCGCAGGCGGCTCCCACCCCCGTCCAGTCCGCCCGGGCCCTGCAATCTGCACGCGCCGCGCGCCAAGCCCGCCCCTCCCCACCGCGCCGGGCCAGGCCAGCTGGCTTAGCCCTCTCCGGCCGGTTTAGGCTAGTTCCCGGGCGGCGCGCCGTTCCAGAACTTTCCGGGAAGCGCCGGGCTCTGTGTGAGTCAAGGGTCAAATCACGTCATTTCCGGGAGGGGAGGTGAAGGGTAAGTACTCTCACCTCGGCTCGCGGCCTAGAAAAGCCTAGAAAAGCCTAGAAAGAGCTCCTCTTTCCTTCCGCCTACCGGTCCGCGCGTCAGTGGCCTGCGCAGAGCCCGGGAAACGAATCGTGGCGCGCACAGGTGCGGCCGCCCCTTTTCTGGGGGAGGGGCCGGGGGCGAGGACGAGCGCGCCTGCGCGCTAGGAGGTCTTTTTTTCGAGTTCACGTGGCAGGGGGTTCGGACTGCGGATTTCTCCTTTCGGCGGCGGCCAGAGAGCGAGAGTACGAAGTGTTGCAACCCGAGTCATGGTGAGTCCCGCGTGGGCTGGAGGCCGGCGGGCCCGGGTCGGCCTGGGGCGCACGGGGAGTCCGGACGATTACCTTTGGGCCTGGAGGGAGGGGTAGGGGCCACTCAGAGACCCGCGCCCGCCCGAACCCTGGAGAGGCGAGGGCCCCCCCCGACCCTTTCCACCTCGGAGGGCTCTTTGCACGCGCGTGTGAGGCAGCGTGTGTGTCAGGGGATGGGAATCCGGACGCACGCGCAGTGGCCGAACCACGTCTCTTGCGGGACATTAGTGGGTGTGTAATCGCTTTGAAAAAAGCACGGCTCCAGGCCGAGGGACTTCAATGTTTGCTGACGATTTACAGAAAAATCCGACGAAGGAGAATACTTGACCTTGGGAGATACTAAGGTTGTCCTGGAAGCTCGTCTGGCTGCTGACCAAAGGAGCAACAGTGATCCCTAACACACATAGGAAATGGGATTAAACTCGGAATTTAGAGCTGAACGTTCAGAGGTGTTTCCTTTGAATGAAAAAATCTGAGTTTTGTCGTTAACTTTGAAAGCCATTTGTGGCCTGTTCAGAATACATTGTTTCAAATCTAACACTTTTCTCTCTACAGGCAGGACAGGCATTTAGAAAGTTTCTTCCCCTCTTTGACCGAGTATTAGTTGAAAGAAGTGCAGCCGAAACTGTAACCAAGGGAGGCATTATGCTTCCAGAAAAATCACAAGGAAAAGTATTGCAAGCAACGGTAGTAGCTGTTGGATCAGGCTCTAAAGGAAAGGTAAATGGGGACTGAAATGGAACTAATTTTTTATGTGAAGGGGGGGGGGGAAACACTGGTTATTGTTAAAAGTAGCCTTTTAGGTAGCTTGTTATTTTAAAGATCAGTCCCTAGTGGGTTCGCACCTAATCTTTCAGCAAAAATGATTTTGAAAAAAAAATCTCTTCTTTTATATGATGGGGAGTTCCACAGTATTAAAATCAGACGGCATAAATTTGAACTCTTGGTCTAACCTCTAACACTGAAATTGCCATAATCCTTTTAATCACTTTCGGCCTTGGTTAGCATATAAAAGGAGCTGGCTGGGCTATTGTAGTCATTCTCCAATTAAGGGTTGGACCTCAGACCTCTGAAAGTGTCAACTAGAATAGGCAATAAATGCCCTTGGGGGTCAAATATGTTAATTGCATTGTTCCAGTTGCCTCTAAGAAAGGTCTAGCAAGGAGCTATCCTGTAGTTAGGAATAGGAAGGCTTTGGGCACTCTGCCTCAATCCCTCTCCCCAAATCTGCTTTGGAGGAACAGAAGTTGAATCTCAAAAGAAGTGTATGTTCCAAAGTCAGAAAGAAGACTCAAGTTTTTGTGTGTTGAAAGAAGTTAAACATGACCATTGTACATGTAGTTTTAAAAACTGGTTTACTTCGTATACTTGAGAGGTTATGTTAATATTTAACGATCAAAAAGCTTACAGTTAGTTTTTCCAGTATAACTCTTTGAACCTTTACACTGAAATCAGGTTTTAGTTTAAGCTACTGCATGTGCATTATTTCAAAGTGTAACTCTACAGTGATATGTTTGAGTGAAGAACTATGGTTGTATAAATTATATCATTTGGCCACAAAGTCCTTTTTTAACATTTGATGTGAATGAGCACAGTTGATTAATAAAAGTGTAAATATTTGGTCAACTAGATGTCTTTACTAATAAACATCTTTATTTTCTTAAGGGTGGAGAGATTCAACCAGTTAGTGTGAAAGTTGGAGATAAAGTTCTTCTCCCAGAATATGGAGGCACCAAAGTAGTTCTAGATGACAAGGTGTGTAAACTTCATATTATTAAGGAGAGGCTAAGTATTTGCTGTTAGTTTTCCTAACTAACCGTTTCTCTGTTTGCAGGATTATTTCTTATTTAGAGATGGTGACATTCTTGGAAAATACGTCGACTAAAATAAGTCACTATTGAAATGGCATCACGTGAAGCTGCCACTGAAGTTCTGAAATCTTTCATCATGTAAATAATTCCCGTGTTTCTTTTATAATAAAGTAATGATATCCAAACTAATGATATTCAGTGTCTCTCAAATTTAGTTTCTCTGTATTGATTTAAACATTCCCAAATAAAAGTATATAAATGAATGGTTTATCTTTATTTAGTGATTTAAAGATGGTTTTTAGTTTATGGGGCTTTTTTTTTTTTTTTTTTTTTTAGAAATAACCTGCAGAGAATTCAGGGAAACAGGTTTTCAGTTTTCAAGCTGGCTTTTTACATATATAGTTGATGCTGATAGAAAGCCATAGATTTACACTTACTTAACATTTTAAGAAGGTAAAGACAAATAGCAACATTCTGACCTCATTTATATCAAACATTTCAGTGTAGTTTGTTTATGAAATCTAGTCTCATATGTCTTATTTCTTAAGTTATATTTTGAAAAACTTAACACTTCCAGTTTTTAAAACAACACTACTACATAATTTACTTAGCAAAAATTCGAAGGTAGGGTATAATAGCTCACACTGGCTGGGTGCCTTCTATATGCCAGGCATAGCTAACTTTTTTTTTTTTCCTTCGGCACGCGGGCCTCTCATCGCTGCGGCCTCTACCGTCACGGAGCACAGGCTACGGACGCGCAGGCTCCGTGGCCATGGCCTCCTTTTTTTGTTTGTTTTAATTATTTTGTCTTTGGCTGCATTGGTTCTTCATTGCTGCGTGCGGGCTTTTCTCTAGTTGAGGTGAGCGGGCTACTCCTTGTGGTGGCTTCTCTTGTGGAGCATGGGCTCTAGGCACACGGGCTTACTTGCTCTGCCGCATGTGGGATCTTCCCGGACCAGGGCTCAAACTCATGTCCCCTGCACTGGCAGGCAGATTCTTAACCACTGCACCACAGGGGAAGTCCCCATAGCTAACTCTTAAGCATTTTCCAGGTACTGGCCTCCATTGTAGGTACTTTCATATAGCGGATGGTTTAATCTTTTAACAGCATATGAGCCAGGTACTGTTCGTGTCTTGCAGATAAGTAAGGTGGGGCACAGAGGGGTTAAGTAATAACCAGGGACACTGTAGGAAGTGGCAAAGCCAGTATTTGGACATAGGTAGTCCACATTCAGATGCTGTCTAAAACTTCATCCTTTATGGCCTCTGCTACTTTGTCAGCCAATCCTAAGTACTTAATACACGTTTCAGTCCTGGTGATAATGACTATGGAAAAGGGGAGGGGTTATCTAAAAGTGTCTGGCAATTGGTAAGTATCTAGTATACAATTTATTGAGTTTAACAAATGGGAAACTGACAGAACTGGATAAATAGCTTGATTTAGCTATAGCAGCCAGGGAGAATTAAGATTTGAACCCAAACAATCCTACAACAAAGTTGATTACCAACCCCTAAACATGTCTGCCTCTCAGCTACCAGCTCTTTCTGCCTTGCAGTCAAATTTGTTGCCTAGTTTTGGTTGCTTATAAACTAGTCTATGATCATGTCTTTTAAAAGTTGTGTTGCATGTTTTTCTTGTGTAATCAAAGTCTAGATGAAGTTTTAAGTGACATGGAATAATGGTCTCAACTTTTGATCACGTCCCCATCAGTAAAATATTACGTATGTGTATTTACATTAATGTATGCGTTAGTGCCATTTGGTATATAAGGCTTTTGTCATATTTGGGTAAAAAGATTAGAAACTCTTGGTCTTTCCTGGTGGCACAGTGGTTAAGAATCCGCCTACTTTCCTTAAAAACTAAAAATACAGTTACCATATGACCCAGCAATCCCACTACTGGGCATATACCCAGAGAAAACCATAATTCAAAAAAGACACATGCACCCCAATGTTCATTGCAGCACTATTTACAATAGCCAGGTCATGGAAGCAACCTAAATGCCCATCGACAGACAAATGGATAAAGAAGATGTGGTATGTATATACAATAGAATATTAGCCATAAAAAGGAACAAAATTGGGTCATTTGTTGAGACGTGGTGGACCTAGAGACTGTCATACAGAGTGAAATAATTCAAAACCAAATACCGTGTATTAACGCATATATGTGGAATCTAGAAAAATGGTACAGATGAACCAGTCTGCAAGGCAGAAATAGAGACGCAGATGTAGAGAACAAATGTATGGACACCAAGGGGGGAAAGTGGGGGTGGGCAATGGGATGAATTGGGAGATTGGGATTGACATATGTACACTAATATGTATAAAATAGATAACCTGTGTAAAAAATAAATTTAAAAAAAAATAAATTTTAAAAATTATTTTAAAAAAAATAAATTTTAAAAAAGTTAAAAAAAAAAAAGAATCCACCTGCCAGTGTAGGGGACACAGGTTCGAGCCCTGGTCTAGGAAGATCCCACATGCCACAGAGCAACTAAGCCTGTGCACCACAACTACTGAGCCTGCGTGCCATAATTACCGAAGCCCGCGCACCTAGAGTCCATGATCCACAATGAGAAGCCACTGCAATGAGAAGCCCACGCACCACAACGAAGAGTAGCCCCCGCTCACCACAACCAGAGAAGAGCCCATGTGAAGCAATGAAGACTCAACGCAGCCATAAATAAACAAATAAAAAGAATCTATTTTTACAGAACCCAAGTGGCTCATCAATTTCCTGCTGTGCCCCAGGCACAGCTAATAGGCTTTGGAGGTCATAACCTTGTAAGCACATATTTCCCTCTGATTTACCAATGAGAAAACTGACGGAGGGGAAGAGGAAACTTGTTCAAGGCCATGTAGCTGGTAAATTGCAATTAGGAATCCAGTCAAAGGCTATGGCTTCCCCATTACTACGGATTTTTTTCCCCAAGACCCAAGCAAATAAGTTTTGAGATCTAAGATGAGTTTCCAAACCTTGGTTCATCCTTCGAGTTACCTGCTATACTTAAATTTTCAGGGCTCCTTCCATAACCTACTAAACCAGAAGGACGGGAAAATTCTTTTTGTACCACGGAAATTGTCCTCGTCTAGCAGAACTGCTAAAGAAATAACTTTAGATTGTGAGATTATATTGGGAATTAACAGGGAAAAGGATTTTGGCATGAGAAATTTGGGCCAAAAATATGGGTATTGGGGACGTGGACCCATGTGTTTTAGAAAAGCATGTTGGGACTTCCCTGGTGGCTCAGTGGTTAAGAATCCACCTGCCAATGCAGGGAACACGGGTTAGATCCCTGGTCCGGGAAGATCCCACATGCCGTGGAGCAACTAAGCCCGTGCGCCACAACTACTGAGCCTGCGCTCTAGAGGCTGCGTGCCACAACTACTGAGCCCATGTGCCACAACTACCAAAGCCCGCATGCCTAGAGCCCATGCTCCGCAACAAGAGAAGCCACCGCAATGAGAATCCCACACACTGCAACGAAGAGCAACCCCCACTCGCCACAACCAGAGAAAGCCTGGGCGCAGCAATGAAGACCCAACGCAGCCAAAAACAAATTAAAAAAAAAAAAAGCATGCTGTCATTTACCTTTTGTTCAACAGGAAAATACCAATTGTAAGGAGAACGGTAAAGTAGGTAAAATTCTGACTGGAGTTTTCATAACATTACCATTTTTTACCTCTTGCCAGGCACTGTTCTAGGCACTTAACATATAATCTTGCTTACCTGTGTAATCATAGCAACTCTGTGAGGCAGATGTTCTTTGCCTCATAGGTGAAGGATGCAGAGAGAGGTAGAGTAACTTGCTCAACGTGAAATATATTTTAAGTCATAGGCTGGAATTGAACTCAGGTTTGTCTGACTTCAAAGTCTGCCTTCCACAATTCTATACAAAAACAAATGAAAAATTGAGAATAAAATTAAAGTTACCAGGGAGGTATTCTGTTGTGAAAGTATTACCATTATCAAGATTATGATTTTTTTCCTCTATTGCTCCAGAAACTGTATGCTTTACAAAAAGTTCTTATTTTTAAAAATCGGGATTACAAAGTTTTTTTTCATTTTTATTGTGGTAAGAACACTTAGCATGAGATATACCTTCTTAACAGACTTTTAAGTGTACATCATAATATTGTTAACTATAGGCACAATGTTGTAAGTCGATCTCTAGAACTTTTGCATCTTACTTAACTGAAACTTTATGCCTGTTGATTAGCAACTCCCCATTTTCCCCGCCCCCTAGTCCCTGGCAACCACCATTCTACTCTCTGCTTATATGAGTTTGACTATTTTAGATACTTCATGTAAGTGGAATGCAGTATTTTGTCCTTCTATGATTGGCTTATTTGACTTAGCTTAATGTCCTCAAGGTTCATTCCATGTTGTCAAATGTTGCAGAATTGCCTTCTTCTTTAAGGCTGAATAGTATTCCAATATATGTGTATACTACATTTTCTCTATTCATTCATCCAGCAGATGAACATTTAGGCTTCCACATCTTGGCTGTTGTAAATAGTGCTACAGTTAACATGGAAGTGCTAATATCTCTTTGAGATTCTGATTTTAGTTCTTTTAGATAAATACTCAGAAGTGGGATTCCTGAATAGAAGTAGGGTAGTTCTATTTTTAACTTTTTGAGGATCCTCTACACCGTTTCCCATAGTGGCCACACCATTCCGCTTTCCCACCAACATGGATCATAAGGTTTTATATAATAGAGGTGTGAACTTGTCACATTTGTTTCCTAATTTGATGTGCAGTTTTGTTTCTAGCTAGTCAAATCTCATTCTTCTAGTACATTTTTCTTTTGGAAATGTAAGTAATTAATTGATCCATAATTTTAGTGTATAGTATATGTGTCTGACTTTTTTTTTAACCAACGATTATCTTGTCTCAACTTTATTGCATTATCCATTCTTCCCCACCACCACTCCCCTGCCCCCAAATTTGAAATGTGACCTTTATCATACATTAAACTTTTAAATAAACATATTCCTGGATTTGATAGTCTGTTTCATTGATCTCTCTTTTCCATCACAGTGTTTTCTATATAAATATAAACTGTTATATTTAAGTTTGATATCTGATACAGCAATTTACTCTCAACAATACTTACCTAGCTGTGAGCATTTTTAAGCTTCTCAGCAAGGACTGCCAGATTGTTCTCCAGCATGATACTAAGACATGCCTCATCCAGAAAGCTAATTGCTGTTTTCTCTGCACCCACACAGAAATGGAGTTTTGAGCTTTTTATTTATTTATGTGAAGACTATTTAAATGTTTTCTTTACCCTTAAGCAATCTGTATGAGAGAGCTCATTAAAACCTAGGCTCTGGATCCCGTGTTACTTACATACTAGTTAAGTTACATTTGACAAATCATCTAACCCCTCTTAGTTTAAGAATTAACTGTAAAAGGAGGGCACAAGATGTCCCTTAACATTTTGAGTCAAGCCTGTTATTTTTTGTTTTGTTTTGTTTTTGTTTTTGTTTTGTTTTTTGCGGTACGCGGGCCTGTCACTGTTGTGGCCTCTCCCGTTGCGGAGCACAGGCTCCGGACGCGCAGGCTCAGCGGCCATGGCCCACGGGCCCAGCCACTCCGCGGCACGTGGGATCTTCCCGGACCGGGGCACGAACCCGTGTCCCCTGCATCAGCAGGCGGACTCTCAACCACTGCGCCACCAGGGAAGCCCAAGCCTGTTATTTTTTTTTCCTTAATTTTTTTTAAACTAGATAATATGCATGTAAGAGTCCTTCCCATCCCTGTGCCCTAGCCACAAAGTTCCATTCCTGGAAGCACTAGTGTTACAGTTTATATTCTTCCTGTCAGGGGTGTTTTATGTATACATATGTATATGTGTGTGTATAAACATATGTATCTTGTGCATATGAAATATATATACATATACATTCATTTTCCTTTTGAAAAATAAAATATTCCATACACACCATTTGGCACCTTGTTTTTTTCTGTATTAACAATTTGTCTTTGGTCTATAAAGTACATAAAAGTTTCATTTTCTTTATAGCTATATGATATTTCATTATTTGGATGGACCAAAATTTATTTAAGCATTTCCTATTGATGGACATTTAAATTCTAAACTTATGCTATTAGAAACAGTTCTGCAAAAAATAAAATTTCTGCATAAATTTCATATCTGTAAGATAAATTGCTAGGCATGTAATTGCTATGTCAAAGGGTATGTGGACTTTAATCATATATATGTACACACACACACACACACACACACCCCTTCAAGTTGCCCTTCACAGAAGTTCTATCAATTAATAGTCCTACCAGCAATGTATGAGACTGCTGATTTCTCCCCACTCTCAATAATACAGGATGTTATAAAGTTTATGTTTTGCCAAACTGATAATTTTAATTTATCATTATGAATGATGGTGAGTATCTCATGTGTTTAAGAGCCATCTCTATTTCCTTTACTGTTAACTGACAGTCCCTATTGACGGTTAATATCTTCTGCTCATTTTTCTACTGGGTGACTGGCCTTTTATGATTTGATATCTTTATCTATCAGGGGAATTGTTTCTTTGTGACAAATTTTTTTTCCTCCAGTTTATCAATTTGGCTTTGATTTTGTTTATGCTTTGAATTTGCAGGAAGTCATTTTGGTATAGTTGAATAAATGTTTTCCATTATAGCTTCTGGTTATTATTTCAAACTCTGAAAAGTCTTCTCCGATATAAGTCTCTTGCATTGGTTTCTTTAGGTATTTTTATAGTTTTTTGTTTTATAGTTTATGGGTGTTTTTTTTTTCAATCTTGGTTTCTATGGAGATTTTCCTGTTGTAAGAGATAAGGAATGGATCCAAACCCTCTTTCTTCTTACAGATTAAGCCTAGTTCTTTAAGACATGTTAAAATTTAGCCAAACTCTTACAAAATGCTCTTTCAGTCTCATTTAGCCTGCAGACTTGACTTGGAAAAAACATCAATGGGTACTCACTTATCTGGCTTGTCATTTCAAAAGGTCAGTTTATTATAGTATTTTTAAGTAATTCATTGTTTTTTGAACATGTGTCAGGCACTGTCTTAGGCACTGGAGATACAGGGATGAATAAAATGGGGGAGGCAGAAGTAAACAACTAAAGTAATAGCATAATTTTAGATAGAGATTGCTGTCATCTAGAAAATAAAGGTAGGGACTTCCCTGGTGGTCCAGTGGCTAAGACTCCGTGCTACCAATGCAGGGGTCCAGGTTCGATCCCTGGTCAGGGGACTAGATCCCACATGCCACAACTAAGAGTTCGCATGCTGCAACTAAAGATCCTGCACACAGCAACTAAGACCCAGTGCAGCCAAATAAATGCATAAGTAAGTATTAAGAAAAAAAAAGAAAAGAAAGGTAGAAAATGCCATTAACTTCATGAAAGACATGAGTTCCCCTGTTAAAAAGAGGAAATGATAACAGTCTGTTGTGACTTGTCTCTTCTGATCACATCTTCCTGAAAATTCAGGAACTACTGTATTAGATATCTATTGCTGCATAACAAATCACCCCAAACTTAGTGGCTTAAAACAACAATGAACATCTCACACAGTATCTGTATGTCAGAAATTTGGAAGCAGCTTATTTGGGTGGTCCTAGTTTGGGTCTTTCATGAGGCTGCCATCATCCAAAGGTTTGACTGGAGCTGGAAGTTATACTTCCAAGATGGTCACTTATACTGGCAAGTCGATGCTTGCTTTTGGTGGGAGCTTCAGTTCCACACCATGCAGATCCCTCATAGGCTACTTGAGGGTCCTCACACATGACAGCTTTCTCACCCAGGGCAGGTGAGCTAAGAGAGCAAGGCACAATGTCTTTTATCACCTAACATCAGGAGCCACACAACATCATTTTCACAGAATCTATTGGTTAAACAGGTCAGCCCTATTCAGCGTGAGAGAGAACCACACAAAGGTGTAAATACCAAGAGATAATAATCACTGGGGGCCATCTTGGCATCTGGCTACCACAATCACTAATTGGTCAAATATTCTAGAGAGGAAAATGAAGTGCAGTGGGAGTTCAGTCTCTCACTCATTTGTAGTCAAAGTTGTCTAAGCTTGAACTTTATAAATTAAAAAAATTTTGTCTATAACGATTTTTATAAAGAGAAATTAATTTTCAAATAATACATTGAAAATGTATAAAGCTACATATACAACTAATTTGTTCAGCTATGAACATACATCTCCATACTTCACTGCTGCTTCACCTTTACTTGGTCCACAATGAAATCTCCTGCAACTCCACAGATAAATGTTACTTTATAGCACATTTCAACTACTTCATGCATCATTCACTGCATCAGCTTTGCTCTTAGGCTGGCTTCCTTCAAGCCAAGACGGTTGATGAAGCCTCAGACTTAACAAGGTTCACTGGCAGAAAAAAGGGACCATCTCTTTTATTATCTCGTCAAGATTAAGAAAACCCTTCCCTAAAATGCTCCATCAGATATCTTTTCATATCTCTTCAGGCTAAAATGGAGTCACATGCTCACCCTTTAACTAAACATTTGCTTAGTCCAATGAGGATTTATCCCGCAGCTAGAGATGGGTTTACCTTTCTCTGCTCAAATTCGGAGAGATGGATACTGAGCAAGATCAAAGTCTGTTTGCAAAGAACATGAGTGAACGGGTACGGATAGCAAGTAGGCAACCATCAGGGGCTGCTTACCACTTAAGACATATTGCTTTGTAGTATAGTAATTTACATATCCTCCTTTCCCATTCATTTTTAAGCTTTTTGAGGATAGATTATACATCTTATTCATGTTTCTTAGCACTTGCTCAGTGCCTTACACACAATGGGCACTCACTATTTTACTTGGATTTTAAAATTCCCCAAAGAGAATTTCGTATTGGATAGATGGTTTTGAAATTACTTATGATTCTTTGGATTTACAAAATATTTTCTTCTAAAACTTTAAGAGACTTCCAGGAGTATTTACTTTTATACTTTCATACTCTATGAGGCAGAAGGAAAGAACTGCTGTGCACTAGTTTCATTACCAAAAAAAAAAAAAAAAGAAAAAACCCAACCCTTTTATTTGATATTTTTCTAAGTCTTACAGTCAACAAGCAAGAGAATTTAGATTTCTTGAATCTCAGTCTAAAGTTATTTTCATTTGTCCATATTGCCTTTAAAAAGACTACTCCTTCTTTAACCAAAATATTCAAGTAACCCATTATTACATGTAACTGTTATGGTACTGATCATGCTTTTTTTTCTTCTTCTTCTTCCCCCATCCCCTAAATTAATCATGGTTATAAAACTTTTTGCTTGGAGGTCATAATCTGCAGACTGATAGAGGAATTAAAATGTGAAGGTTATGAGCTAGAAACATTTCAGCCTTAAAGAAAAAGGTTCTTCCTGTGAACAAGGCCAGAATTGACATCACAATGTAACTTGATTAGACTTTTCAAAGAGATGAATACGTATTTTGTTCCTTAATTTAACATCTACTTATTCACTTTTTCTTTTGTTCTTTTCAGATGGGCTGAAACAGTATTACTTAAGTATTATTAAATCTGGACTTAAGAGAACATTAAGATGAGCCCCTTCAACTATAGGTAACTGATATTTACAGCTCGGGGACTACCACACAATCTGGGAAATGTTAACTGAATCCTTGGAGTAAATGAGGCGAGGTTGTCCAGACCTAAGACTCTGCTCTCTACAGACCCACCCTTATCTCTCTTAGGGAGGCAGTATTTAGGTGCCGCTTGCCTTAGATCCTCACTATATTTAGTAAGGGAATTGGTGATTTGCACGGCTGTCTCCAATACTAGACTCTAGGCAACTTATGGTTAAGGATGCCGCCTTTTCATACTTTTACCTCAGTGCCAAACACGTACTGGGGCTTAATAAATACTCGTTGAATGAATAAATTTTTTGCTGTCTATGAGGTAGTGATGGAATTGTCCTTGCTCTTGAAAAGTTACCAGTCTTGGGGCTTCCCTGGTGGCGCAGTGGTTAAGAATCCTCCTGAGCTTCCCTGGTGGCGCAGTGGTTGAGAGTCCATCTGCCGATGCAGGGGGGCACTGCTTCGTGCCCCGGTCCGCGAGGATCTCACGTGCCGCGGTGCGGCTGGGCCCGTGAGCCATGGCCACTGAGCCTGCGCGTCCGGAGCCTGTGCTCCGCAGTGGGAGAGGCCGCAGCAGGGAGAGGCCCGCGTACCCCAAAACAAACAAACAAAAAAAGAATCCTCCTGCCAATGCTGGGGACACGGGTTCAAGCCCTGGTCCGGGAAGATCCCACATGCCGCGGAGCAACTAAGCCCGTGCACCACAACTACTGAGCCTGCGCTCTAGAGCCTGCGAGCCACAAATACTGAGCCCGGGTGCCACAACTACTTAAGCCCGCGCACCCAGAGCCTGTGCTCCGCAACAAGAAAAGCCACTGCAATGAGAAGCCAGCGCACCACAACAAAGAGTAGCCTCTGCTCGCTGCAACTAGAGAAAGCCCGCGCCCAGCAATGAAGACCAAACGCAGGCCAAAAAAAAAAAAAAAAGTTACCAGTCTCTACATCTTCCCGATAGAAAGAATCTTACTCAAAGGCAAACAGACTTCCCGTTGTTAAATGCTTTTGAACAAAATTCCAAGTCATGAGTTATTCAGCTTTGCACTCACTCATTTTAACCAACCTGTCCTCCACTCCTCCCTTCCGTCTTTGGAGCCTCTGCTACATCTCTCAGCATTCTCAATACACCTTTATGTGTACTTGATGGGATACCTGATGTTTTCCTCTCTTGGAAATCACCCTACTGTATATACACTGTTTACTCTTTTAACTATCTTCGCATCTGGTAACCTACAGCCTCCCTCATCCCAAATCAAAGATTTAAGGTTTCCAAGCAGGAACAAAAAAAAAGTTTGCCAATGCTACTGTGATTTCATGACTTAAGAGAACACTTAAAACTTGCAACAAAGAAAATCTGAAATCCTGTAAGATGCACAACTCCCACTGTCTATCAAGGGGCATTCATTTTCTCCTCCTGCTTCTGACTTGCAAAATTTACAAGCTAATTTTGTTTGCTTGACACACAATACCAGATGTCCACTCTATCTCAGATAATTGGCATCTGGGTCTCTTATCAACACAAACAAACTTGATACTGAAAAGCCCTTGGTTTTGAAGTTAGTGGATAGCGGAAATATCATTTCACACTCTTAAGCCCGAGTCTGATTTGAAATTGGGTCGATTTCATGCCGGGTCTGTGGAATTCTCCCAGACTGCTAGCCTGTTTCCCACTTTGCACGCCTAGGCAGATTTCGGGACAGAATTACGCTTCTCTAGGTATTTGCTCGCACAAGAGTTTACTGAAACGGTCGCCATCGTGCAAACTCTGTCTTTCCAACGTTAACCAACGTTAAAGTTAAGCCCAAGAAGATGCACCAACGCGTTACGCCGAACTTGCGCATTCCCGCAGCGGCTCTCTGCGTTGGCCTGCGAACTCCCTCGCAGCCACTCCCGGCCTCCGCGGCGTGGTCTTTGCCTCCCGCCACATTGCCGCCATTGAGTCGTCGGATATTCCTTCTCCAGTGCCCCTCCCTCCGCCCGCCGGTCCTTTCCCGGCCTCCTCGGGTTCCTCCCAACCTGCCCCGCGCAGGCTGCGGCTGTGCCGTCAGCCGTCGCCCCTCCCCCTCTCCCGGACCTAGAGCGCCGCTCCGCCCCGCCCCCCGCGCAGGCAGCCGTCCCCTACATCCGGGTACCGACTCCAGCCGCCCAGACTCTGGCACTATGGTCATGGCGGAGGGGACGGCAGTGCTGAGGCGGAACAGGCCGGGCACCAAGGCCCAGGTACTATCTCTGCACCTCTGGTGGAGGGGAGAGGGGACTTTTGGTGCCGAGCTGCGCCGCACCTGGAAGGTGGATGCTTCTGCGAGGAGGTTGGGCCGCGGCGACAGGCGGGCGGGCAGGGGCACTGGTGCCCGGCCTGCTCTTCCGGAGCCTCAGCCCCTCGGTTTGGCTGAGGCGGCGGCGGCCCGCGAGGCCTGCGGAGCTCCGATTGGACGGTGGGCGTGAGGGGCGCGTGGGGGCCGCCGAGGCCCGGGACTGGGAGCCTGTCAGCAGTGACTGCTTGTCCTCGCTTCTCCCCTGATCCCCAGTGACCAGCTTCGGGGAGGGGCGCGGCCGGCCGGGTGGAGACCCCTGGGGTTCCGTGAGGGTCGGGGCTGCCAGGGTGGGAGGGGTAAACAACAGCCTACCTCGTCCTGGTTTCCATTTCGTACCTGGCCTGTGACGTGCCCGACTTCTGCCATCCAGCTTGTCTAGCCGGATCCGGGAGTCGATAATTTACTTTATCCTCCTCCTCCTGCTGTTTGCCATTGACCACTTCTTTCCGTAGCTGTTCTCTGGTCCAGCAAGTTTTCATCATCAGGCTGGGACTTGTTAGATGCCATTCCTTGTGAATTTCCTTGTTACTATATGTGAAGCATAGGGAATGAACTTATTATAATTTTATCACCTTTTAGTAGGGTAGTACTTGGGGTGAATTGGTGCTTATTTCAGTATTGATTCTTGCGATTTGCCAAAGACGGGATGCTTCACATTCTTAAAAAAATCAAGTAGACCTCATCTGATTAATCTGCCAGGTAAAATGCCTTGCGATTGAGTACAGACTCCAAAATCGGAAGAGATGTGTTAAAAATGTAATTTTAAAGAAAAAGAGACGGAGGGGGAGGAAACCAGAAACAACCGTAGAGCTATGACAGTATGCTAGAGAATACATTTTAATATCTTGCACAGAATTTTGGAAGGGGAGTTCTTTCAAAGGGAACTTTTAGATCCAGACAGCTTCCTAGATGCATGTTACGGAAAAGGAAACTGAAGCCCAGAGATTAGACTGCATTTGCTCAAGGTTGCCCAGTCTCCAGATTCGATTCTTAGTTCATTAGTGACCTTTTCTTTTTAACAAGTTGCTTCTAGTACTGAATTTTAGAGTTTAGTTGGGAAGCCTTTTTTTATAAAGTCACATGTGTCAGTTCTACTGGCAATTTTGTGGTCATACTACATGGAATTTATATATTATTTATGCTTTTACTGTTTCTAAACTTTCTTTCTTTATAAATGATCTTTTCTCAGATACCTTTAATTCTTTTTCTGTGACAGCATTATTTCTGATTCTTTTAAGTGATCAACTTTTATGTTTTTAAATTCAGAAATGGACTTTTGTACTCACATTCTGAGAATCATCCATTTTTACTTATTCAAAAGTTCTTAATTTTGAAAGGTTAGAGAATCATAGATTTTAACTCAATATTGTAACACACCTGTTTGCTGTGTTGTTATGAGTAAGTCACCTATAAGAAAACTCCTTTGCTTTTTTCCAGATGGTCATAGATCAAGGTTGTTAAATAAAATGTATTAGAAAAGGTTAAGATTTTTTAAAAAAAGGACTATTTAAGCAGCATTCTGTCATATCCCTTGTCTATCACACTGATTTCCTTCAGTGAAAGGGGTCTATTCTAAAATGATTTATTTAAAACTATAATAGAGTAGGTAGAGTATCTTCCTCCTTTTTTTTTTTAATCGGTTAGATTGGGTTATAAGCACAAAGTTGGTTTTCAGTAAACGTTTAACTGAATTAGATGAGAATGTTCATTAGGCTGGATTTTTGTCTCCTGTTTTTGGGGGTTTTTTTAGAATATTTATTTATTTATTTGGTTGTGCCAGGTGTTAGTTGTGGCAGGCAAGCTCCTTAGTTGCGGCTCGCTGGCTCCTTAGTTGTGGCATGTGAATTCTTAGTTACGGCATGCATGTGGGATCTAGTTCCCTGACCAGGGATTGAACCCAGGCCCCCTGCACTGGAAGCGTGGAGTCTTAACCAGTGTGCCACCAGGGAAGTCCCTTGGCTCCTCTTTTAAGTGTTTAAAGTATATCACAGTTATGATGAGGCAAAGCATTTAATTTCCAATTAACTTTTTTACATCTTTTCTGTGTACCACTATATGTGTTTTCTAATATTTTAAAAACAAAATATTCTACAAACTATCTTTTCTTTTTTTTTAAACGAAAGAATAGGCAAAACGTATTGATAGAAACAGTTTTCACTACAAATCAGAAAGGAAGAATTTAAAAACTACTTTCTGGTGATATGTAGATGATGTCTAGGAAAAGACATCCTAGAACAATTTCCAGAAAGTTGTTTTTATTTCTTGACATTTTAAAATAAAGTTCATTTTCATTCAGATAAGGCAACTATTTAAAAAAAGATATGAAATGCTTAAGACACTTAAAAAGGTGTACCATACCCATCACCTACTCTAAGAACTAGGACATTACTAATATAGTTAAATCCCTCTGTATTGTGATATTCTGTCTTCTGCCCACTCCCAGCCAGTAATGGTGATTATCATTCCTTTTTTTTCCTTTATACTTTTATTATATATGCATTATATTCATAAGTATGTTTTGCACTTTCTTAAACTTTTATTTATGTGGTATCATGCACTGTATTCTGCAGCTTGCTCCAATTTTTGCTCATGGCCTTTGGAGACTTAATCCATGTTGATCGATACAGGGTTATGGATTGTTGGTTTACTACTACCTTTTCTCAGACATTTATTGAGTACCTACAATGCGTTGGACAATGCGCACCTACAAGGGATATATTTCAGCAGTCAAATGGAAAGGTTCTTAACCACTTAGGGGAATGTCTATGAACTGAACTATCTATAGAGAAATTCAGAACCAGTGCAAAGTGATCCACAGAAATATTCCCCTTAAGAGAAGGTTGTTCTGTTTAGATGACTGCTTTTTGATGGAGCTCATATTTTGATTTAGAAATTTAAAACACCATTTGGAATTGGAATTTATAATATCTGTCTTAAATAATATTTATGGAGTAGTAACTACTACTAACTCTAGCTATTCTCTTTGGGTAAAAACTGATTCAGTTTTTTACTGCCTGGAGATTGTTTTTTTTCAGTATAACATTTAGAAAAATATTTAACTATCAAACAAAAAAGTGATAGGCTTATCAATTAAGTAATACATGAGAGGTTTATGGGAGCCATATTTGAGGGATTTGTGACTGAAAAAAGTATAGCTTATAGTTCAATTAAATAAAATCTTGGTGTTCATTTAAAACATTGAATAAAATTCCTTTAACTTATTCACTAATAATCACATTGTTTACCGTATGAGGGCTTTTCTTCTCTGGTATAACTTCGGATCTTTATTAAGAATTGAAATTAATCATAATAGTATTGCATCTTCTTTGTAACTTTGTACGTGCTTTAATCATGAAATTTTTTTTATAGGATTTCTATAATTGGCCTGATGAATCCTTTGATGAAATGGACAGTACACTAGCTGTTCAGCAGGTAATAACAATAGCTACTTTTGCAACTCTAATAACCTAAGCATTTTATTTCTTTTGGCATAGTTAAATATTCCTGTAACTTTTAGCACAAACCAGAATCCATGGAATTAATGGGATACCTGTTTGAAACTTTTATCAAACCTCATTTTAAGATGGCATATTAGGGCTTCCCTGGTGGCACAGTGGTTAAGAATCTGCCTGCCAATGCAGGGGACAAGGGTTCAAGTCCTGGTCTGGGAAGATCCCACATGCCGCAGAGCAACTAAGCCTGTGCGCCACAACTGCTGAGCCTGCACTGTACAGCCCGCAAGCCACAACTACTGAAGTCCACATGCCTAGAGCCAGTGCCCCACAACACAAGAAGCCACTGCAATGAGAAGCCTGCGCACTGCATCAAAGAGTAGCCCCCACTCACTGCAACTAGAGGAAGCCCATGCACAGCAATGAAGACCCAACACAGCCATAAATAAATAAATAAATAAATTTATTTTAAAAAAGAATGTATTGTTCAATCAGCAAATATTTAATGGGCTAGCAAAGAGATAGGCCTTGTGGAGGATACAGAATTATAAACCTGGAGCTCTATGCCTGGAAATTGGCAAAAATTAAGAGGAAAAATGTGCACATATTTTTCCCTTTAAAAGTAGAGTTTTGTCCTGATACTTCGTTGAATTTGTTTATTAGTCCTAACGATTTTTTTGTGTAATCTTTTGGGTTTTCTACATATGAGATTTTTTCATGTGCAAACAACTAAATTTACTTCTTTTCTAGTCTGGATGCCTTTTATTTCTTTTTCTTGCCTAATTGCTCTGGCTGGAATTTGCAGTAGTATTTTGAATAGACGTGGCAACAGCAGGCTTCCTTATCTTGTGCCTGATCTTAACAGAAAGCTTTCAGTCTTCCATGTTGAGTATGATGTTTGCTGTAGGTTTTTCATATTTGGCCTTCATTATGTTGAGTTAATTTCTTCTTATTTCTGGTTTGTCGAGTGTTGTTATCATAAAAAGGTGTTGAATTTTGTCAAATGCTTTTTCTGTACCAACTGAGATAATTGTGTATTTTTTTTCCCTTCATTCTGTTAACATGGTATATTATATTGATCAATTTTTGTATGTTGAACCATCCTTGCATTCTAGGAATAAATCCCATTTGGTCATGGTGTATAATTTTAATTTGCTGCTGAATTTGGTTTGCTAGGATTTTTGCATCAGTGTTCATAAGGGATATTGGTTTCTAGTTTTCTTAGAGTATCTTTGTCTGGCTTTCGTATTAGGAATGCTGCTGTAGTGGAGTTAGGAAGTATTCCCTTCTCTTCAATTTTTTGGAAGAGTTTGAGAAGGATTGATGTTAGTTCTTTAAATATTTAGTAAAATTCACCAGTGAAGCCGTCAGGTCCAGGGCTTTTCTTTGGTTGCACAACATTGTGAATGCAAGTAAGCCACAGAACCGTACACTTAAAAATGGTTAAAATGACTAACCTTTCCACGTTGAATGGTTTTGGTACCCTTGTCAAAAATCATTGGACTGTATATGTGAGGGTTTATTTCTAGTTCCTCTATTCAGTTCCATTGGTTTATATGTGTATCCTTATGTCAGTACCACACTGTTTTGTTGTTGTTTTTTGGCCACACAGCGTGGGGGAATCTTAGTTCCCCAAACCAGGAATTGAACCCGTGCCCCCTGCAGTGGAAGCTCAGAGTCCTAACCACTGAACCACCAACGAATTCCCAGTACCACACTATTTCGACTACTATAGCTTTGTAGTAAGTCTTGAAATTGGTAGGTCTGTATCCTCCAACTTATGTTTTCTTCTTTTTTCTTTTAAATTTATTTATTTTTGGCTGCGTTGGGTCTTTGTTGTTGCGCTTGGGCTTTCTCTAGATGCAGTGAGCGGGGGCTACTCTTCCTTGCAGTGCACAGTCTTCTCATTGCAGTGGCTTCTCTTCTTGCAGAGCACGGGCTCTAGGTGCGCAGGCTTCGGTAGTTGTGGCTCCTGGTTCTAGAGTGCAGGCTCAGTAGATGTGGCGCATGCGCTTAGTTGCTCCACGGCATTTGGGATCTTCCCGGACCAGGGATTGAACCCTTGTCCCCTGCATTGGCAGGCCGATTCTCAACCACTGCGCCACCAGGGAAGCCCCCAACTTGTGTTTTCTTTTCAAGATTATTTTGGCTATTTGGTGCCCGTTGCAATTACATATAAATGTGAGAATCACCTTTTCCATTTCTACAAAAAAGATTGTTGGAATTTTGATAGAGATTGCACAGAATCTGTAGATTGCTTTAGGTTATGCAAGTTTTGAAGTTTTCAGTATGCAAGTATTTAATCTCCTGATTTAAACTTATTCCTAGGTATTTTATTCTTTCAGATACTGTTGTAGATGGAGTTTCTTTCTTTTTTTTTCTAATTTTTATTATCATTTTTTATTGAAGTAGAGTTGATTTGCAATGTTTCAGGTGTACAGCAAGGTGATTTAGTTATATTTAGATGTAGATATATCAATATATAGGAGTTCCTTTCTTTTTTTTTTTTTTTGATTCATTTTTTTAAATTCTTTTTTTGTTTTAAACCCCACATTTGTTTATTTATTTATTTTTCTGGCTGTGTTGGGTCTTCATTTCTGTGCGAGGGCTTTCTCTAGTTGTGGCAAGCGGGGGCCACTCTTCATCGCGGTGCGTGGGCCTCTCACTATTGCGGCCTCTCTTGTTGCGGAGCACAGGCTCCAGACGCGCAGGCTCAGTAGTTGCGGCTCACGGGCACAGTTGCTCCGTGGCATGTGGGATCTTCCCAGACCAGGGCTCGAACCCGTGTCCCCTGCATTGGCAGGCAGATTCTCAACCACTTCGCCACCAGGGAAGCCCAGGAGTTCCTTTCTTAATTTTCTTTTTGAATTGTTCATTGAAGGTGTATAGAAACACAACTGATTTTTGTATTTTGATCTTGTATCCTACTACTTCACTGAATTCATTTCTTTGCTTTATGAGCTTTCCTGTGGATTCTTTGGGATTTCTCTATATAGGATCATGTCATCTGTGCCTTTTATTCATTTATTTACTGTCTAATTGTTCTCGCTGGAATTTAAGTACAGTATTGAATAGCAGTGGTGAAAACAGGCATCCTTGTCTCATTTATGATTTTTTTTTGGCGGGGGGCCATTCTGTGTGGCTTGCAGGATCTTAGTTCCCCGACCAAGGATTGAACCCAGGCCGTTGGCAGTGAAAGCACAGAGTCCTAACCATTGGGCCATCAGGGAATTCCCATATTTCTGATTTTTTTTTTTTTTTTTTTGTGGTACGCGGGCCTCTCACTGCTGTGGCCTCTCCCGTTGCGGAGCACAGGCTCCAGACGCGCAGGCTCAGCGGCCATGGCTCACGGGCCCAGCCGCTCCACGGCATGTGGGATCTTCCCGGACCGGAGCACGAACCTGTGTCCCCTGCATTGGCAGGCAGACTCTTGACCACTGCGCCACCAGGAAAGCCCCCTTATTTCTGATTTCAGAGGGAAACCTTTCAGTCTTTCACCATTGAGTATGAGTAACATCATACCTGTGGGTTTTTCAAAATGCCCTTCATCATATTGAGGAAGTTCTCTCATATACCTAGTTTTCTGTTTTTGTCGTGAAGGGTGTTGGATTTTGTCAGATGACTTCTGCATTAATTGATACGCTTGTGTTTTTTCCTCTGTATATTAATGAAGTGTATTACATTGGTTAATTTTTTTTTTTAAATGTTGAACTACCTTTCATTCCTTGCAGCTTTCTTTTGATTCGTGTTTGTATGGTATATATTTTTTTCCATCCTTTTACTTTTTTTTTTTTTTCTGATGCAGTTCCTTTATTATCAGGAAACAGTGTCATTATCAAATTTATCCTTTTACTTTTAACCTACTTATATCATTATATTTGAAGTAAGTTTCTCATAAACAGTATAGTTGGGTCATATTTCTTTGTTCTTTCTGACAGACCTTGTCTTTTAACTGGTATATTTAGGCCATTTAATGTGAATATGGTTATTGATAGATATGTTTAGATTTAGAATTACCATTTTATTACTTGTTTTTAGTTTCCTCTTTTTTTTCTATTTCCTTTTTCTGCCTTTTTAAGGGTTATTTGAGCATTTTTAGTATTCTATTTTAATTTATTCTAATTTTTTTTAATTTATTCTAATTTTGATTGTATCTCATATAATTTTTTTGATGATTGCTCTAGAGATTACTAAGTTCATGCTTAACTCTTCAGTCTATTTAGAGTCAATATTTTACTGCTTCAATTGAAATGTAGATACTGTCATCATTTGGACCATTTTACTCTCCCCTTCATGCTTTAGTTATCTATATTACATCTACATACATTGAAGACCCCACCAGACAATATTATATTTTTTGCTTTCATCTGCCAAACATATTTTAAAGATCAAGAGAAGAATGGTCTAATATATATTTATACCCAGATATTAATATAATTGCTGTTGCTCCTGATAGTCTAAGTTTCTTTCTGGTATTATTTTTTTTTTTTTCCTTCTAACTAAAGAACTTCCTTTAGCAGTTCTTTTAGAGCCGTCTGCTGGCTAGGAATTCTCCTTAGCTTTAATTTTTTTTTAAATTTAATTTTATTTATTTTTTTGTACAGCAGATTCTTATTAGTTATCTATTTTATACATATTAGTGTTATATGTCAATCCCAATCTCCCAATTCATCCCACCACAATGAACCCCCCTGCCACTTTCCCCCCTTGGTGTCCATACGTTTGTTCTCTACATCTGTGTCTCTGATTCTGCCCTGCATACTGGTTCATCTGTACCATTTTTCTAGGTTCCACATATATGCGTTAATATACGACATTTGTTTTTCTCTTTCTGATTTACTTCACTCTGTATGACAGTCTCTAGATCCATCCACATCTCTACAAATGACCGAATTTCATTCCTTTTTATGGCTGAGTAATATTCCATTGTATATATGTACCATATCTTCTTTATCCATTTGTCTGTCGATGGGCATTTAGGTTCCTTCCATGACCTGGCTATTGTAAATAGTGCTGCAATGAACATTGGGGTGCATGTGTCTTTGAATTATGGTTTTCTCTGGGTATATGCCCAGTAGTGGGATTGCTGGATCATATGATAATTCTGTTTTTAGTTTTTTAAGGAACCTCCATACTGTTCTCCATAGTGGCTGTATCAATTTACATTCCCACCAGCAGTGCAAGAGGGTTCTCTTTTCTCCACACCCTCTGCAACATTTGTTGTTTGTAGATTTTCTGATGGTGCCCATTCTAACTGGTGTGAGGTGATACCTCATTGTAGCTTTGATTTGTATTTCTCTAATGATTAGTGATGTTGAGCAGGTTTTCATGTGCTTCTTGGCCATCTGCATGTCTTGTTTGGAGAAATGTCTATTTAGGTCTTCTGCCCATTTTTTGATTGGGTTGTTTGTTTTTTTAATGTTGAGCTGCATGAGCTGTTTATATATTTTGGAGATTAATCCTTTGTCCATTGATTCATTTGCAAATATTTTTCCCCCTTCTGAGGGTTGTTTTTTTGTCTTGTTTGTAGTATACTTTGCTTTGCAAAAGCTTTTAAGTTTCATTAGGTCTCATTTTTTTTTTTTTTGTCTCATTTGTTTTTGTTTTTATTTCCATTACTCTAGGAGGTGGATCAAAAAAGATCTTGCTGTGATATATGTCAGTGTGCTTCCTATGTTTTCCTCTAAGAGTTTTATAGTGTCCGGTCTTAACATTTAGGTTTCTAATCCATTTTGATTTTATTTTTGTGTATGGTGTTAGGGAGTGTTCTAATTTCATTCTTTTACATGTAGCCATCCAGTTTTCCCAGCACCACTTATTGAAGAGGCTGTCTTTTCTCTATTGTATATCCTTGCCTCCTTTGTCATAGATTAGTTGACCATAGGTGCGTGGGTTTATCTCTGGGCTTTCAATCCTGTTCCATTGATCTATATTTCTGTTTTTGTGCCAGTATCATATTGTCTTGATTACTGTAGCTTTGTAGTATAGTCTGAAGTCACGGAGACTGATACATCCAGCTCGGTTTTTTTCTCTCAAGACCACTTTGGCTATTCGGGGTCTTTTGTGTCTCTATACAAATTTTAAGATTTTATGTTCTAGCTGTGTAAAAAAATCCATTGGTAATCTGATAGGCATTGCATTGAATCTGTAGATTGCTTTGGGTAGTATAGTCATTTTCACAACATTGATTCTTCCAGTCCAAGAACATGGTATATCTCTTTGTTTGTGTCATCTTTGATTTCTTTTATCAGTGTCTTACAGTTTTCTAAGTACAGGTCTTTTACCTCCTTATGTAGGTTTTATTCCTACATATTGTATTCTTTTTGTTCTAATGGTGAATGGGATTGTTGCCTTAATTTCTCTTTCTGATATTTCATTGTTAGTATATAGGAATGTAAGAGATTTCTGTGTATTAATTTTGTATCCTGCAACTTTACCAAATTCATTGATTAGCTCTAGTAGTTTTCTGGTGGCATCTTTAGGATTCTCTATGTATAGTATCATGTGATCAGCAAACAGTGACAGTTTTACTTCTTGTTTTCCAGCTTGTATTCCTTTTATTTCTTTTAATTCTCTGATTGCCATGGCTTGGACTTCAAAAACTGTGTTGAATAATAGTGGCAAGAGTGGACATCCTTGTCTTGTTCCCGATCGTAGAGGAAATGCTTTCAGTTTTTCACCATTGAGAATGACATTTGCTGTGGGTTTGTCCTATGTGGCCTTTATTATGTTGAGGTATGTTCCCTCTATGCCCACTTTCTGGAGAGTTTTTATCATAAATGGGTGTTGAATTTTGTCAAAAGCTTTTTCTGCATCTATTGAGATGATCATATGGTTTTTATTTCATGGTGTATCATACTAATTGATTTGCGTATACTGAAGAATCCTTGCATCCCTGGGATAAATCCCACTCGTGGTGTATGATCCTTTTTAAGTGTTGTTGGATTCTGTTTGCTAGTATTTAGTTGAGGATTTTTGCATCTATATTCATCAGTGATATTGGTCTGTAATTTTCTTTTTTTGTAGTGTCTTTGTCTGGTTTTGGTATCAGGGTGATGATGGCCTCATAGAATGAGTTTGAAAGTTTTCCTTCCTCTGCAATTTTTTGGAAGAGTTTGAGAAGGATGGGTGTTAGCTCTTCTCTAAATGTTTGATAGAGTTCACTGTGAAGCCATCTGGTCCTGGACTTTTGTTTGTTGGAAGATTTTTAAGCACAGTTTCAATTTCATTACTTGTGATTGGTCTGTTTATATTTTCTGTTTCTTCCTGGTTCAGTCTTAGAAGGTTATACCTTTCTAAAAATTTGTCCATTCCTTCCAGGTTGTCCATTTAATTGGCATAGAGTTGCTTGTAGTAGTCTCTTAGGATGCTTTGTATTTCTGTGGTGTCTGTTGTAACTTGTCCTTTTTCATTTCTAATTTTATTGATTTGAGTCCTCTCCCTCTTATTCTTGATGAGTCTTACTAAAGGTTTATCAATTTTGTTTATCATCTCAAGGAACCAGTTTTTAGTTTTATTGATCTTTGCTATTGTTTTCTTTGTTTCTATTTCATTTATTTCTACTCTGATCTTTGTGATTTCTTTCCTTCTACTAACTTTGGGTTTTGTTTGTTCTTCTTTCTCTAGTTCCTTTAGGTGTAAGGTTAGATTGTTTGTTTGAGATGTTTCTTGTTTCTTGAGGTAGGCTTGTATTGCTATAAACTTCCCTCTTAGAACTGCTTTTACTGCATCCCATAGGTTTTGGATCGTCGTGTTTTCGTTGTAATTTGTCTCTAGGTATTTTCTGATTTCCTCTTTGATTTGTTCAGTGATCTCTTGGTTATTTAGTAACGTATTGTTTAGCCTCCATGTATTGAGTTTTTTAAGTTTTTTTCCCTGTAATTGATTTCTAATCTCATAGCGTTGTGGTTGGAAAAGATGCTTGATATGATTTGAATTTTCTTAAATTTACCGAGGCTTGATTTGTGACCCAAGATGTGATCTGTCCTGGAGAATGTTCTGTGTGCACTTGACAAGAAAATGTAATCTGCTGTTTTTGGATGGAATGTCCTATAAATATCAGTTAAATCTGGTGTATTGTATCACTTAAAGCTTGTGTTTCCATATTAATTTCCTGTTTGCATGATCTGTCCATTGGTGTAAGTGAGGTGTTAAAGTTCCCAACTATTATTGTGTTACTGTCGATTTCCTCTTTTATAGCTGTTAGCAGTTGCATTATGTATTAAGGTGCTCCTATGTTGGGTGCATATATGTTTATAACTGTTATATCTTCTTCTGAAGTTGATCCCTTGATCATTATGTAGTGTCGTTCCTTGTCTCTTGTAACATTCTTTATTTTAAAGTCTATTTTATCTGATATGAGTATTGCTATTCCAGCTTTGTTTGATTTCTATTTGCATGGAATATCTTTTTCCATCCCTTCACTTTCAGTCTGTATGTGTCCCTAGGTCTGAAGTGAGTCTCTTGTAGACAGCATATATATGGGTCTTTTTTTTGTATCCATTCAGTGAGCCTGTGTCTTTTGGTTAGATCATTTAATCCATTCACGTTTAAGGTAATTATCAATATGTATGTTCCTGTACCATTTTCTTAATTGTTATGGGTTTGTTTTTGTAGGTCCTTTTCTTCTCTTGCATTTCCCACTTAGAGAAGTTCCTTTAGCATTTGTTGTAGAGCTGGTTTGTTGGTGCTGAATTCTCTTAACTTTTGCTTGTCTGTAAGGCTTTTCATTTCTCCATCGAATCTGAATGAGATCCTTGCTGGGTAGAGTAATCTTGGTTGTAGTTACTTCCCTTTCATCACTTTAAATATATCACTTAAATGTATGTAAGCTTCCTAATGGCGGGTACTGGTGGTGGGTAGAGTTGGTTGTTGCTCTGGTGGGCAGAGCTCAGTAAACCTCCGTAGTTTTCTTTCCTCTGAAAATATCTTTATCTTCATTCCTGAAGGGTATTTTTGCTAGATACAGAGGTTGACATTTCTTTTCTTTCAGCACTTTATACGTGTTCTGCCATTTCCTCCTGTCATCTGTGTTTTCTGGTGAGAAAGCTGCACTCATTTGAATCCTTTTTCTATAGGTCATTTGTCTCTTTTTTCGCTGGATTCTTTACACACACACACACACACACACACTCACCCCCACTGGCTTCTTTATCTTTAGTTTTTGTCAGTTTGATCACCTCTGAGCATGGATTTCTTTGGATTTTCTTGTTCGGTGTTTACTCTGCTTTTTCTTATTGTGGTAAAAAATATATTACATAAAATTTATCATTTTTGCCATTTTTAAGTGTACGATTCTGTGGCATTAAGTACATTCACATTGTTGTGCAACCATTACCACCTCCATCTCCAGAACTTTTTCATCTTCCCCAGCTGAAACTCTGTACCCATTAAACAATAATAACTCTCATAAGATTTACCATGTAGTATATTTTAATTAACTGTAAGAACTTCTTTGTTTGTAGTATATTCAACAGAACATAAGAGCAGATTGTTCCAATATTGACAAAATTCTTGAACCACCTGAAGGCCAAGATGAAGGTGTATGGAAGTATGAACATTTAAGGTAGGTCTTTATTATGTATCAAAATAGTAATAGTACTCCTAGTAGTAAAAAATAACCTTTAATATTAATGATGATTATGAATCATAAATTAGTTAACTACAGACCAAAAAGCAAAGTTCTAAAGCTTTTATGTTTTTACGTTATAAAGTTTTCAACATTGTTATTTACTCATTGTTTTCTATATTTATGGATTTGGGCCTTATTATCTTTTTACGTGGTTTTCCTTAATTACATCATTTAATCACAGATGCATTATTTCCATGTACTTAACTCATTTCTACTACCTACTATTTATCTACTTTATTTCTCTCTAGAGGTCCTAGTCTAGACTTGGTAGCTGACGAGTTACCTGGTAACTACTGTGAACTTCCAGTCTTTTGTTTGGTAAATGGAGATTAATTATAATCCTGAAGTAAGAAGTTTTAGAGCTTTTCATAATATCCTTTGAATGAGAAAATTGATTTCTAATGAATCATGAGTTAACTTTAGAAGCACTTGTATTCTGAAGCTACTAGGTTATTTCTTGAAGTTATAAACTTTCCATTGTAAATCGGAGCTAGGATGAGTTGATACATTAAAAATAGAGGATGTTGTATGAGATATGTGTTGATCAGAGTTTGTTACTGTGAGTTGATTTTTAGATAATAAGGTGGAGTAGAGATATGACTTTTCCTGAATAAATTAGACCATTTCCTGTGATGAGTGCCTCAGTTTGTAGACAAGGTACTTTTTCTGTTGTTTTGTTTTGATGCTATAGGCTTGTCTAGATATTGTTAAGACACTGTCTTGTCATAACCGTTCAGCAGTTTCAGGATGCTGAGACTTCTTTGTAATCTGCCATTTTCTTGGGCAAGTCACTTGACTACTTGATCGAGTTTTTTTTTTTTTTTAATACATCTCGATGCATGATAATTGAAAGCATGAGTATGTAGATGTTATGCCATTCTTATAAATATAGAGAGCACTTTAGTATAATATATCCTCTTTCTTTTTTTAATCAGCTTTGAAAATAACTACTTCCTTACCTATGGGATTAGTGATGAAAATAAGCAAGTGTGTTTTTTTCACTGTAAGCATAATTCCTAAAAAGTGAGGGTTCGTTTTATTTATTTATTTATTTATTTATTTATTTATTTATTTATTTTTTGCGTTACGTGGGCCTCTCGCTGTTGTGGCCTCTCCCGTTGCGGAGCACAGGCTCCGGACGTGCAGACTCAGCAGCCATGGTTCACGGGCCTAGCCGCTCCGCGGCATGTGGGATCTTCCCGTACCGGGGCACGAACCCATGTCACCTGCATCAGCAGGTGGACTCTCAACCACTGCGCCACCAGGGAAGCCCAATTTTAATTTACAAGGTTTTTATTTCAGATCTAAGAAAGACATTTTCCTCCCTATTTAACTTAGACTATGAAATATGCATTATACAAAACTTGTAAAATCTTTCTTATTCATATTCCATTTGTCCTGGTGCTATTGTTATTACCTTTGGGGTTTTTTGATATTAACCACTTTTTTGTTTTGTATAATTTATGTATTATATATGACATATATATTCTTTTGTCTCTTTATTATAGTGTATACATCTTTATAGTTGACCAAGAAGAGTTTTAAAAGCTGTTTGATTTTTTTTTTGCATGTGCTTAATGTTACTGATTTGAGGCTTAATACTTGCTGTTACTGATTAATGCAGTTGATTATATTATGATGTTAATGGGAATTGAATCATGACCTCAGTCAAATCTCCCACTACTCCCTACTGAATATTTGTAATTAGGAAAAGATGCCCCTTCCTCTGAGTGGCTGTAATCCCATGCTAGTATGCATGGCTTAGTGACTAGAGTGTAGACTAGATTTCAGCTCTGGCTTGTCTTCTTAGCTGCATAACTATGTGTGCTAGTCCTATACTGAATTAACTTGAAGCTGTTAGGTTTGCACTATTTGCCTCCGATTGTACCTATAGCACTGCCAAGTCAGTTAGCTTAATTTTCCTGTTGGCCATAAGTAGGTTGGACTAGATGAGAAACGTGTTTATCACCACCTGTCTTTATTACCACTTAGTAGAAAACAACTCAGAAACACATAACATGCGACTTACAGATATGGGGCAGTAGAGGACTATGTGGTGATTCAGAAATAGTGTTATTTGTATAATCTAAGAACAGCATTATTAGGCATCTGGAAAGGAAGTACAGTTATAGACAACTGAAAATTTGACCCTTGTTTTTTAATTTGCTTTCTTCTATTTTAATGTATGTTATAAATAAATAAATAAATAAAGATAGTTTTCCTTTCACATATGTGCAGTGTTTTGGGTTTTTTGTTTTTCTTTTGGAACTCTCTTTTATCTTCTAATTATAGGTTTTAGCGTTGCATATTTGCGGAACCAAAGTGTATTCATTTGTTTGATGGGGAAACATAGCGATTAATTTGATAGATTTTTAGAGGGAACACATTCAGTACTTTGACAACATAAAGTATCTTTATGACATAAAGGATTAATTGTCTTTTCATATCAAATAGCAAGTCTGTCTAAAAATGATCTAAATGTCATGTAATTTGCTCCATTTTTCATTTATTCAAAAATATTTCTTGAGCACTTAACTATTGTAGGAACAATCCAAGCATTATTCTAGGCTTTGTAATTCTCAGTTTGACAATTTTAGAGGGAAAGTAAGTCATGAAAAAATGCCCAAGATCTATTAAGTGATGAAAAAGCAAGTTATGAAATTGTGTATGATATGATTCCTATATATTTTAATCTATCTAGAGAAAATCAGATTTGCATGTAAACAATAACTATCTTTTGGGAAGAGGTCATGGAAGTATGGAGGACTTTCCTGTTTTATATTTTGTATTTGGTCCTGTTTGGAGTTTTTAGAAGGAGCATGTTGTTTGTAATCAGAATAAAACCTGTATAATGTATAGGAATATAAAATGTCTCGTCTTTCTTCTGATTATCTGTATACAGATATGTACACACACATGAATTTTTACATAACTGGAATCTTACTGTGAATATAAGTATATATCCTTTGTATGTTTATGTAATACCAACATTTCACTACTCTCCAATTGCTAATCATTTATAATGTTTCAAAGAAATTTTTTATGTATATAGTTTCAGTGAACATCTTTATACATATGTCTGCATTGCAGTTCTGATTATTTCATTAGAATAGATTCTTAGGAGAATGACTTAGTTAAAAATATATATACTTTGTAAGGGTCTTGGTAAATATTTTCAAAGTATTTCTCAGAAAAATTGTACCAATTTCCAGTGTAACAGTAATCAACTCACTGAACTCTGATATTGAACATTATTGCTAGGGTTGTTAGTTTTGGGTTTTGTTTACTAATGTGTATGTCTTTGTAAGGAATGTGCCATGTAAGTTCAGGTGGTGTTGATAATGATGATGATGGAGGAAGAATGGTACTGATGGGATTCTGTTTTTACAATTAATATTCTAAAAATAATATGGAGGATAAGACTTTTCATTTATATATTTACATTTTTAGGCAATTCTGTCTTGAGCTAAATGGACTTGCTGTCAAACTTCAGGTAATGTTTTAAGTTAAAGCTATAATTGAAAGTTCTGATTTTTTTTCCTGTTTTTGTAAATTAATGTGCTTAAAAAGACTTACCCAAATTTTTAATTTATTCTAGAATTTTACATGAAATGTAGCAACTCAGATGATAAACTTTTTCATTATTATTTTACATATTAATAAATGTAACTATTTTAACAGAGTGAATGCCATCCAGATACATGCACTCAGATGACAGCAACTGAACAATGGATTTTTCTTTGTGCAGCTCATAAAACACCAAAAGAGGTGAGAATTTATGAAATAGAATGACTAATAAAATCATCATAACCTAAATCTCTTTAAGATGGTGGTAGACAAATTTTTTGAGTTTTTAGGTCACTGTTTATTTTGCCCTTAGAGTTCTTTGCTGCAAGGTCATTGGTACAGTGCTACTTTAGGGTTTCTTGTGATTAGTATCTTTTTAAAAATTTTTAATTGAAATTATCATTGACCTACACTGTGTTAGTTTCAGGTGTATGACATAGTGATTCGATATTTCTGTACATTACAAAATAATCACTGTGATAAGTTTAGTTACCATCTGTCACCATACAAAATTATTACAATAGTATTGAGAGTATTCTTCATGTTGTACATTTCATCCGTGTGACTCATTCATTTTGTAACTGGAAGTTTATACCTCTTAATCTTCCTTACCTATTTCACTCCTCCTACCTTCCCTCTGGCAACCACCTTTGTTCTCTATGTCTATGACTCTGCTTCTGTTTTGTTGTTTGTTCATTTGTCTTGTTTTTTAGATTCCACGTATAAGTGAAATCATATGGTATTTGTCTTTCTCTGTCTGACTTATTTCACTTAGCTTAATAGCCTCTAGGTCCATCCATGTTGTCACAAATGGCAAAATTTCATTCTTTTTTATGCTAGTGTGTATACATACCACATATTCCTTATCTTTTCATCTAATCAGTGGACACTTAAGTTGCTTCCATATCTTGGCTACTGTAAATAATGCTGCAGTGAACATGGGAGTGCATATATCTGTTCGAATTAGTGTTTTTGTTTTCTCTGGAAAAGTACCCAGGAGTGAATTGCTGGCTCATATGGCAGTTCCATTTTTAATGTTTTGAGGAACTGCCATCCTGTTTTCCATAGTGGTATCAATTTACATTCCCTCCAACAGTGCGTGAGGGTTCCCATTTCTCCTCATCAGTACTTATTTGTTGTCTTTTTTTTTTTAAGTCTTTTTTTTTAACTTTTTATTTTATATTGGAGTATAGCCAATTGTGTCTTTTTGATAATAGTCATTTCTTTAAAAAATTATTTATTTATTTTTGGCTGCATTGGGTCTTCGTTGCTGTGCGCGGGCTTTCTCTAGTTGCGGCAAGTGGGGGCTACTCTTTGTTGCATTGTGTGGGCTTCTCATTGTGGTGGCTTCTCTTGTTGCGGAGCACGGGCTGTAGGCACACAGGCTTCAGTAGTTGTGGCACATGGGCTCAGTAGTTGTGGCTCACAGGCTCCAGAGTGCAGGCTCAGTAGTTGTGGTGCATGGGCTTAGTTGCTCCACGGCATGCGGGATCTTCCCAGAACAGGGCTGGAACCCATGTCCCCTGCGTTGGCAGGTGGATTCTTAACCACTGCTCCACCAGGGAAGCCTGATAATAGTCTTTTTTTTTAATATTTATTTACTTATTTATTTTTTGGCTGCATCGGGTCTTAGTTGCGGCAAGTAAGATCATTCGTTGTGGCGCATGGGCTCTTTGTTGCTGTGTGTGGGCTTCTCTCTAGTTGTGGTGCACAGGCCCCAGAGTGTGTAGGCTCAGTAGTTGCGGCATGCGGGCTCTCTAGTTGTGGCACGCGGGCTCCAGAGCGCACAAGCTCTGTAGTTGTGGTGTGTGGGCTTCAGAGCACATGGGCTCTGTAGTTGTGGTGGCGGGCTTAGTTGCCCCACGGTATGTGGGATCTTAGTTCCCCAACCAGGGATTGAACCAGCATCCCCTGCATTGCAAGATGGATTCTCAACCACTGGACCACCAGGGAAGTCCCCAATAATAGTCTTTTTGGCAAGTGTGAGTTGATATCTCATTGTGGTTTGATTTGCATTTCCCTGATGATTAGTGATGTTGAGCATCTTTTCCTGTGTCTGTTGGCTATCTGTATGTCTTCTTTGGGAAAATGTCTATTCAGATCTTCTGCCCATTTTTTAATCTGGTTGTCAAAGAGTGTATTGCCTATGTTTTCTTCTAGGAGTTTTATGGTTTCCCACCTCACATTTAAGTCTTAAATACAGTTTGAGTTTAGTTTTGTATATGGTGTGAGAAAGTCATCCAGTTTGACTCTTTTGCATGTAGCTGTCCAGTTTTCCCAGCACCATTTATTGAAGAGGCTCTCTTTTCCCCATTATGTATTGCCTCTTTTGTAATAGATAATTGACCATGTAAGTGTGGGCTCTCTATTCTGTTCCATTGATCTATATGTCTATTTTTGTGCCTGTACCATAGTGTTTTGATTACTGTAGATTTGTAATATAGATTCAAATCAGGGCACCTGATATCTCCAGCTTTGTTGTTCTTTCTTAAGATCATTTTAGCTATTTGGGGTCTTTTGTGTTTCCATACAAATTTTAACGTTATTTGTTTTAGTTCTGTGAAAAATGCCATAGGTATTTTGATAAGGATTACATTGAATATGTAGATTGCCTTTGGTAGTACAGTCATTTTAACAGTAATAATTCTTACAATCCATGAACACAGTGTATCTTTCCATTTGTTTGTGTAGTATCATTTTTCATAATTGGACAATTGAATGGGCTAGAACTTATGATTCACTGGCTATGACAGAATAACACCTGTCATATGGTGTGTAATGGATGAGATGCACTAGTTCAGATTTTTGGTTTAGTCTTAATGTCTTTTGATAGGAATAACTGTTGGTGATTACTAGTTGATTCTTAGTCTGTCAAGTAGAAATGTTACTTTTGAACTTTATAGGTCAATATTTTTTCTCTACATTTCATTAATATTTCTTACTACGTATTTGAAACCTACCATAATGATTTTCCTCTCCATAATTGGTCTTACCTTGAAAAACTTATTCATGTTATTTTCTCCTTATTTAGTTTTTGTCAAGGCGAGAGTATAGGAAGTAGCAATTTTTAGAGAACATTTTTTGTTTTAAATAATCCCTTCATGTTATCTAACACCTAGTACACATTCAGTTTTCCTTAGTTGTCTCAAAAATGTCATTTACAACTGGTTTGTTTAAACTATGCATTGCATTTCCTTTGATCTGCATTCCCTTTTAATCTGTAGTAATTAGTTTTTGCTTGACATTGACTCATTGAAAATAGTTAAGTTAGGCCTGTGCTGTAGGATTATAGACCTTTAAGTGATCATTATATTGACAGACCTCTAAGGCTTAAAGACACGTAATTCTCTAGTTGGAAAATCAATATTTTATGTTCTTTTGTTTGAAAAGGCAAATTCTCCAAAATAAGAAGTATCTGATACCTAAGCTAGTAGTACTTATTTTTTAAGACTGACTTCACTCATGGTGTTACTTTTTTTGAGTTAATAAATTGAAGCAGTGTTAAGGTTGTGTATCATTCTACATCTGGGAAAATCATAGCAGTTTCATTGATAATTCACTGAAATTGGCTACATAGTATAGTAAATGATGTGATAATTCCAATTAGGAAACTGAATCCAAAAAGCTAGTTTCATTTTGGCAAATAGTAAAGATGCATTATTCTCACTTTATTTATTTTTTAATATATTTATTTATTTAATTTATTTTTGGCTGTGTTGGGTCTTCGTTGCTGTGCGCGGGCTTTCTCTAGTTGCAGCGAGCAGGGGCTCCTCTTCATCGCGGTGCACAGGCTTCTCATTGTGGTGGCTTCTCTTGTTGTGGATCGTGGGCTCTAGGCGCACAGGCTTCAATAGTTGTGGCACTTGGGCTTAGTTGCTCCGTGGCATGTGGGATCTTCCCAGACCTGGGCTCGAACCCATGTCTCCTGTATTGGCAGGCAGATTCTTAACCACTGCGCCACCAGGGAAGTCCCTAGAAATTTTTAAATTAAATATGTAGCTTGCATTATATTTCCATGCTGACTTAAAGGTTGTAAAAGTGTCCCACGGTACACCCAAATGACCAATATGAATGAGAAACACAGTGACTTGGGATATTTGTTTTTGACCAAGTCACCTGTAATCATATATATGGAGAAAGATACTTTTTTCAGTAAATACTGCTCATGTTCCTATTTTAGGCAGTGAGTCTACTAGCTGTAAATTCCTGTGGATGTATAGTTAGAAAAATACTTTTTTTTTTTGGTTTAGATAATCTTTATCTATTTGCCATGTACTATACTAAGCCATATTTAGTAGTTACTGCATTTTTAAACACCAGTTTCATTCTCAACAGTTGAAAAATATTCTAATTACTAGGTAGAACTAGAGTCATTTTTATTTCTTTCTCTAGTTTTTTTTTTCCTTCTTCGTTCCCTGGTTCATTCTCAGTCTTCCTTTCTTTTGATGCTTCTCCCTCTCTGCCTTCAGAAGAACTGAAAGAGGAGAATTACTTTATAGTTTTATTTTTCCTTTAATAGGTTTGCTGATTTGCCATGAGACAAATAGGTTTCATTGTTTCTGATAAATGAAATAGTACTAAGACAGGTTTATTAAAATATAAAGGAACTTCAGATTTTGTATTAAATTGCAAAGGAAGAAAATTTTTGAGAGAGCGGCTAGATTGGTAACAGGGTACCAGCAACATAATAAGGCATGCTTTTTAAGATGTAAGGAGGCAGTGATCTCTGGAGGTATTTGTGAAGTGAAAGAGGCTGCTGGGCCACTTGGTAAAGTATAAATCAGTGGACTAGGAATCGGTGTATCTGGGTTACGGTTTTTAAGTCCTTCTTCCTAACTGTATCATCTTGCATAAGTCATTGACCAATAGTCAAGGGTAGTCCCCGTTGCTGTGCATCATTCTTCAGGGGTTCTCCCTGTCATGCTTCAGAGTTGGGATATTTGCATGCTTGCTTACTTGAATCTCTTTCGTTACAGAGTCAGCCTCCTCTTAGACAGCATGCCTAAAAAGCAGACTTTCCTAAGTTGGACTGCTTGTTTTTTGAAGTATTCCTTACCTTTGCCTATAGACTTTTAAGATCTGGCAAGAAACCTGTGCATATTCTGCAAACTGATCAGCCTCAGTTTCCTCATAGCCAGAGGGTTAGATTAGATAATCAGGTGTTCTTCCCAGCTCTAAGCATTGTTTTCTTCTAGGTACAATATTGAGAGTGAGAAATTGGGGGACTGATTCACTTATTTTCTAGAAGCCAGGTATTATAGTTGAAGGGGATAATAAAGCCTTATTTATTGACATAACATTGAGTTTTACAGTCATTCTGATATTGTAAGGAACTTTTTCTTAGACTATGCTCAGGGTTTTCGGAATAAGATGCGTAAGTAATAAATATACCTAATTTTAGAGGTAGAGCTCTTTGTTGATGCATTTTTATATCCTTTCTTTTATAGTGTCCTGCTATAGACTATACTAGACACACACTTGATGGTGCTGCATGTCTTCTGAATAGCAATAAATATTTTCCCAGCAGGTAAACAAAACTTTTAAACATGGTGCTAAACTTTTTGGATTTAATTTTAAAGATTGCTGTTTTTAAAACTAAAACTAGTTTGCTTGTTAATACATTGTATTCTTTAAACTGTTTTTTTTTAACCTATTATATATTTGGCTTGTTCAGAATTACTCAAGTTTTGAAATTAAGATTGTGGTTAAACTAAAGACATCAGGACTCAGCTCCTGAATCTCACAGGCCAGTTCAGTTCCTGCTTCTGTGCATCATTTTCCAGGGCTCTCCCTTCATGCTTTAGAGTTGGGATTTTTACACACTTGCTTACTTGAATCTCTGTGGTAGAGAGAGGCATCCTCTTAGCATGCCTAAAGAGCAGATTTTCCTAAGTTGGACTGCTTATATATTTTTTTCTATGTATTTCTAGAGTATTTTTTAATTGTATAGTTGATTTACAATGTTGTGTTAATTACTGCTGTACAGCAAAGTGACTCACTTATACATATATATACATTCTTTTTCATATTCTTTTCCATTATGGTTTATCACAGGATATTGAATATAGTTCCCTGTGCTATAGAGTAGGACCTTGTTGTTTATCCATTCCATATATATACCAGTTTGCATCTGCTAATCCCAAACTCCCAATCCATCCCTCTCCTAATCTCCTCCCCCTTGGCAACCACCAGTCTCTTCTCTGTTGGGACTGCTTATTTTTGAAGGAGTCCTTATCCTTGCCTTCAGATTTTTAAGATCTGAGAGGAAGTGTGTGCATACTGTAATATATTATTGGTGAGGTTTGTGACTGGCCTTTTATTCTATTAAGATATTTATTACCAGGTGGATAGATTTGGAGACTTTCCCCCAATATCACTAACTTCAAAGGGCTCATATAAAACAGGTAAAAAATAACAGTTTTTGCCTTGGTATCCTATGTACATTTTTTTAAAAATCAGTAATATGTAGGCAGTTTTTATTTCTCACACACACACGAAAAAGAATTGAATTCTGTAGAATAAAACAATAATTCTTTCAGTAGTTTTAATTAGCTCTAGTGGACAGAGTGTTAATGTCATAAACATATATTTTAGTAAGTTTTGTTTTGTCAGGATTTGTTTTAATTGCATTAAACTTTAACAAAGTTTCAGAACTATAATACTGAATTTCTTGGGCAGTGTGGTTAGGTAGAAAGAGCACTGCCCCAGGAGTGAAGAACAGGGGTTTTAGTCCTGCCTTTGCCACTTACTAGTGCTGTGACCTGGACTGGTCACTTACTTTCTCTGGTGTCAGTTTCTGCACTTGTGAATTGAGAAGATTGGACTATACTGTTCCTAAGATCTGTCCAGCTCTATAAATCTATGATTTCTTATCTATTTCTAGGGTTAGCATAAAGGAATCATCTGTAGCAAAACTAGGATCAGTATGCCGTAGGATTTACAGAATATTTTCACATGCTTATTTTCATCACCGGCAGATATTTGATGAATATGAAGTAAGTATATTTCACTAATTATCCTGATACATTCTTATCAGAATGACAATAATAAATGTTGATATTATGTCTCATTTATTTGGTTTTGAGTAGTAAATTGAAATGACATATTTTTTTTCCCCTCTCTACAGAATGAAACATTTTTGTGTCATCGGTTTACTAAATTTGTGATGAAATATAATTTGATGTCCAAGGATAACCTGATTGTACCAATTTTAGAAGAAGAAGTTCAGAATTCAGTTTCTGGGGAAAGTGAAGCATGAAGGGAATCATATAGAAAAAAATGTACTGATCACATAATTAACATTAATTATGTACTGTATATATATCATTTTAGACACATCAATCACGTATCCATATTATAGCTTCTTTGTTTAGTATAGGTTTTTGTATGCTGAGTGTTGCCTTTTAAAATGGGAAATACTTTTTAAGTTATTCATGAGCTGTATATTCACTGGTGTGGCACTCATCGTTTTTAAATAAGATTAGTATTATCTGTTTATAATGCCCGTTAATAAAAGAATTTACAGTTTGGTAAAATTGCTGCTAAACAATCATTGGATCACAATCCTCATCAAATAAACACATCTATGAAAAAGATGAGCGAGCTTGAGGTTTCACACAAGCCATTTACTAAAGAGATAGTAATGTTTTCCTTTGGTTTTATACCTGAGTTTTGATATTCTAGAAAATTCTGTACCACATAGTTCAGTCTTAACTGTTAAGTTTTCCAAAGTGAGATAAAAGTGTTTTTAAATTCTGTTTATACTTTTTGATATATATATATGATTATGTGTATGTCCAAATATAAATGCAAATGAAGCATTAGTAATACTTAAATAATCTTACTATGCTACATAAAGTATATTCTAGACCAGCATACTTGGAAAGGATTTATCTTTCTGTTCAGTGGACTGTTACATACAAGATGATAACGATAAAAGCGTGTAATTGATGTTCCCACTGGAAACCTGCCCTGTCCTTCCCTTCTCTTCATTTCCCTTAACTCTCTCCCCAAAGTACATTAGCTGAGAAGCTTTTCACCAGACTGTGATTTAGTGGTGGCTTATACCTATTTATATTTGTATTAATTGCCTACAGATTATACCTCATATTAGCAGTTACACTACAGGAAAAAATGTACTGGCATAGGCTCGTGCTTATCTTTGCTTTGTGAAATTGTTCTAACTACTTGGAGAACAGTCTTTAAAATAGTTTGACTCTTACTATTAGTAATATTAATCTTTTCTTCTAACCATCTAGGCAACACTTAAAAAGAGTTGAAAAATATTGTAGTATTTATTTTACACCCCTTCCCCACAAAGTTTATGTTTGAATTATATGCACATGTAAGATTTTTTGCAATAATTCACAGGTTCCAAAGGTATTGCTGAATGCTCATACGTTTTTTGGACTTTGTTATAATTCAGCGTCTTAAGAAGGATTCAACTGTAGATTTTACAGTCTTACCTACTGAATGCAATTTTTTACAAAAGCACTGGAGGTCTTAATTGCTAAACTGGTTGTAACAAGGCACTAAGGGTAAAAAAAAAATTGTACATGTAGTGAAGAATATATTTAAATCCATCTTTTGAACAGAATTAACAAATGAACTTCTTTTTCATTTGAGTGGGTTATTTTCAAATGAAGATTAAAATGTAGTCATCTTGATTTTTTTTTCAAATTGGAGGAAATAATTTATACCATATTATGAGACAAGTATGTACAGCAAAAATGTGGAAAACAGTACCGTCCTGAGAGTTTGTATATATATTTATGCCTTCCAATCCTGCCAGTATATTTGGCTTTGAACAATGCTATCCCAGCAGCCAGTCATTACCCCAACCCATAACTAACTTTTAAGAAGTTTTATGTTCACAGTGAAAGGAATATTGACTTTGAAATGATGCATTTATATTAATGTTACTATGAACCAGTGGGAATAGTAATTTTCACACAAACTTGCTAAATATTGGGAGACTAAACTACTAAGTTAATAAATTATATATAGTATAATGTAGCTGTTCTCTCTAGACAAAGTCTCACAATGGATTTCTGTTGCTTGACTATTTTCTTAGTGAACATTTGAACTAAGGCAGTGGCTTGGATTGGTGATCTGGCTAAATACTTTGAAACATATTTTGAATAATATAACTCGGTGTTACTAGGGGAATAAAATATGATTTTTTTCTTACTCATTCCATCTTCCCTGTACTGTGTGTTTGGAATTGATCATAAAAAAAAAAATCCCCCAAAGAAAACATCAGTTTGTAGTCTTGCTTTTGTATTCATATTGATATCTCATTCATACTCTTGCACTGTAAAGTTGACTCACTTCTTTAGGTAAGACCTAAATGAAACAGTTAGTTTTTCCTTAATAGTGATTACAGAATTTTGAAAATATACATGTATGTACTTAGGTGGTATTAAAAAAACTGATTAGCCTGGCAAACCTCTGATTTATGAAGTAAGTGTTCTAAGAAGGGGGGAATAGAAAACTCACAGTTCTGTTCAATAAGGAAGTTAGGCTCCACTTTTTGTTTGGATTACCCAGTATAGATCCAAAAGTTAAAATTTTCTTTTTATAAAATTATTTTGACTCATATAGTTGACTCATTCTTTTTGCCCTATCATATCTGGGAAAGTAGCTGATTTTTAATAATTTATGTTCCCATGGGTATTACAGTTCTTTTGTGTGTGTACATTTTCTTTTCTCTGACTTGAGGTGTTAAATTTGTATTTCTAGAAACAAGTTTCTCAGTTATATATATATATTTGTGGGTTTTTTTGTTTTTTGTTTTTGGCTGTTCCACCCAGCCTGTGAGATCTTAGTTCCCCAACCTGGGACTGAACCCGGGCCCTTGGCAGTGAAAGCGCAGAGTCCCAGCCACTGGACTGTCAGGGAGTTCCCTAAATTTTTAACGAGTTCCCTAAAATTTTAACTTAGTATCAGCATAAAATTTAAAGTCTATGATTAATTGCATTGTTAGCAAGAACTGTATTACGGTCTCAAACACATTTACTGACTGATGTCAAATTCATTGTAATAGAACTAATTAACTTTTCCCTGGGTACTCTGCCCTAGTTTTTCCTACAGGCTTCCTATAATTTTATTGCACAGTTAAATGCTACATTTTGTATACTTCATTTTTTAGCTACTTCTTGAATGTACTAAAGGTTTCTTGGTATAGTTCTTCCATGCTAGGCATGAAAGATTTTCATTTTTTGAATGCAGCTAATTGTTCACTAAGCAGAACTATGGATGTATCGGTACAACGTGTTTAGCAATTTATTTGAGGTTGTCAAAACATCCAAATTTTTTTTCTGAAAAAATATGCATTATTAGTGTAGGGTACACTATAAAACCAGGTAACTACTAAGTGAATTCACTAGCGGGTTAGACTACTCATCTAAAAGGTTTAATTAGGAGCCTCACTCCTAACATTTGGGGATGCATGGATATTTTCTCTGGGCTAAGAATCTAATTACAATACTTCATTTATTTGATTTTTTTCTGCTATTTACATTTGTTTTTATAGTACGCAACGCTTTATATCAAGTATGAGAACCTATTGTAATTAAGCAAAGAGATTACTGAGTTTTCATAATAACCCAAATTTCCAAAAGAGAAATACAACTGACATCCTGAACTTGTATCTATGAAGATAGTATGTCAAATGTTATGTCAGATAGAGTCCATGATTAATTACAGCATCACCATTCAAAAATTAGTAAAATATTTATTCATTTTTAAATGAAATCAGCATTTTATCCTGATCTGGACTTCTGCTATAAACCTTGGTAAAAGTAGTTTATAATTCCATAAATAGTGTATTTGCCACTTTATTTTGAGTGGACCTCATGAAAGCCATCTGTATCTTATATAACAATTGTAAATCTTCACTTAAAAATTGTAGTTTGGGGCTTCCCTGGTGGTGCAGTGGTTGAGAGTCCGCCTGCTGATGCAGGGGACGCGGTTCGTGCCCCGGTCCGGGAGGATCCCGCATGCCGCGGAGCGGCTGGGCCCGTGAGCCATGGCCGCTGAGCCTGCACGTCCGGAGCCTGTGCTCGGCAACGGGAGAGGCCACAACAGTGACAGGCCCGCGCACCGCAAAAAAAACAAAACAAAAAAAATTGTCGTTTGTCACAGATAATAGGATTTTCTCTGCCTTTTTTTGTAACAATGTCAAAGAAACATTCTCATTTAATATGATACTTTATGTAAAAGAATTTTCTACATCTTTGTAAGCATTTGCTGATCTTAATATTTTTGGTTTTATTAGTATCTAGAAGAAAATGTTAGTTTCTGTAAAAATAACAACAAAAATGCTTTATACCTTGTTCTAAAAGGGGGTAAATGAAGTAGGAATGATAGGATTTTGTGCTCCTAGTTCCCCTACCTCCCTCAGAGATAGATTGAGGGGAGTCCAAGGAACAAGGCAACCCCAGAGAAGAGGAAACATTGGGTATGGTCGTTATTGCACTAGCAATGAGATAGCCCCTTCATCCAATTCCAGAAATTCAAAAGAATCTTTTTTGAGGGTAAATCCTTATTTAACTCCCCTAAAAAATGTCATCATGGGGCTTCCCTGGTGGCGCAGTGGTTGAGAGTACACCTGCCGATGCAGGGGACACGGGTTTGTGCCCCAGTCCGGGAAGATCCCACATGCAGCGGAGCGGCTGGGCCCGTGAGCCATGGTCGCTGAGCCTGCGCATCCGGAGCCTGTGCTCCGCAACGGGAGAGGCCACAACAGTGAGGCCCGCGTACCACAAAAAAAAAAAAAAAAAAAAGTCATCATGTTTTAAAACCTGGTGTATATTTATAGAGAGAAATTGTTCTTGCCTTGATTTCGATTAGTATTTAAATCACTTAAAAAATATTTGGTGCTTTTATATTTTTAATATTTTACAGGGACTTCCCTGCTGGTCCAGCGGTTAAGACTGCACTCCCAATGCAGGGGGCCTGGGTTCGATCCCTGGTCAGGAAACTAGATACCACATGCTGCAATTAAGACCCAGTGCAGACAAATAAATAAATATTTTTTTAAAAAAGAAAAAACACTTTACCAAAAAAATGCAGACCTTGGATTCTGATTATTGAGAACCATATTAGTGATGATATTAGTTTTCAGTGTCTGCTCTAGTAAATTACCACAGACTTAGCGACTTCAAGCAATGCAGCTTTATTCTCTTACAGTTCTTGAGGTCAGAAGCTCAAAATAAGTTTTACTGGGCTAAAATTAAGTTCCCGTCTCTTTCTGGAGGCTCCAGGGGAAATGTGCTCCTTGCCTCTTTTAGTTGCTGGAGGCTGCTGGTATTATTTGACTTGTGGCCCCATCATTCCAGTCTCTACTTCCATAATCTTATTGCCTTCTCTTCTGTAGTGATAGCTCTCTCCACCTCTCTAATTAGGGATGCTTGTGATTGCATCATTATGCCCACCTGGATAATCCAGGCTAATTTCCCCATCTCAAGATCATTTATCAGGGGCTTCCCTGGTGGACGAATGATTAAGACTCCACACTCCCAAAGCAGGGGGGCCGGGTTCTATCCCTGAACAGGGAACTAGATTCCACATGCTGCAACTAAGACCTAGTGCAGCCAAATAAATAAATATTAAAAAAAATAATAAAATCATTAATCATATTTGCAAAGTCCCTTTTGCCATATAAAGTAGCATATTTGTCTTAGGGGGCCTTTATTCAGCCTACCACAGCAGTCTTCTTGAATTCATATTGTTAATGTCAAAAAGTTCTTCATGCTATGGACTTAACTTTTACTCTGATGGTGGTTCTTTTTATTTCCTGCATGTTATCTACTTCTTTATGCCTCCCAGTCACACATGCTTGATTTAAGTCTCTGATTGAAAAAGTTGAACTTGGAATCATTTTTTGTAGCTTACCATTAACTACATCCTTGTATTGATCCATTGATAGCTAAATTTTTGGCATGATCTTTTAGTTGACTCATAGAACTGATTCTGTGGTTCAGAAACCTTGCTTACCAGTTTGTGAAAGGCAGAGTAGGAGAGATGGAAGATGAAACATTTTAAGGAGTATGATTTTGGATGCAAATTAGAAAATAAACTTTAGGTAACAGCTTTCTAGAAGAGCTGTTAGAGCACTGCTTTCTAGAAGCTAGACATGAGACTACTGGAGAAGAAGGAAAATGTGATGTTTGTGACCTTAACAGGAGAGGAATAAGCTTTAAAAAAGTACATCTTTATAGATTTTCAATTTCTTCCTAACTAAATTTGGAATATCTTACAATTTTTAGTTCTTCAATTCTACATTTTAGTGTTAACTTTGTGAAAACTGTCTCTAAAAAGTTAAAAACATTTCACTGGATAACATATAAATTGTGTTTTATAATAATGGCTTATATTAATGTCATATGTAGTTAGAGAAGCTGTTAAGTCTTGGCAACAACATCTGTGAAAACATCCGTTTTGCTTATTCACATTAATAAGTTTTTTTCTAAGCTATATTCACAACCTGTCTATTTAGTAATTAATGAAGGTTTTTGTTTAGTGCTGTATTTATGTGTAGTTATTTTGATTATCTGAACATAGTTAAATGTGTTAATACAAGAGGATTTAAAATAACTTCGTGATGATTTGTGGACATTAGGAGGAGAGGGGTTTTTCAAACATTGCTTGGGGCAGGGGAAGTGTTATGGTGCATGGCAAAATGAGCTTAGTTGTTGGTGAGAGGATTATGGCTGGAATGAGTGGGGTTTGCTATTTCTGAATAAGATGCCAACTTTTAGGGCAAGGGTAGAGACTAAGTCCTTGTTATTTTAATTAAATACCAGTTCCCAGATATAGAGCAATCACTATGGGAAGAATCCATCAGTACAGAGTAGAAAGCTCAGATTTAGCAGGATAATACCAATTAAAATGTGACCATATTGATTGGTGTCACATTTCTGGGGTGTTAGGAGAGGCCACAGTCTGTGAAGTGAGGTCTTAAGTGTCAGAAGGAGAGGCCTCTCAAATGTGTCTTTCTGGCTCTCAAAGCCCTCCAAACCCAAGATATCATTTCCTCTGTACTCTTCAGACTCCACTCACGTGTGAGATTCAAGGGTTCATATACTCACTGAGAATTAAAAATCATTACTCGTGTAGAATCAGAATGGAGTGCGAAAAGGGGCCAAGATGTGACCTAGAAAGGCAGTGATGATGGTGAAAGGGAGGCCAGGTGGAGAGCGACAGATAGGATAGATTTCTCCTGATGCAGATGTTCTCTCGACCTACAGAAGAAGAATTTTTCATCTTTGAGTTCCCTATTTCCTACTCTCTCCCAATGCCTGTGACACCCTAGATCTATTGATAAGAGCCCATCTGTACCCCCAATCTCACTCAGGTCCTGGCACACCATGTGCTGCTCTGCAAGGTTTGAGGTTTGAGATGCTTTGCCCCGAGCTTCCCAAGACCTTAAAACCAGACAATTTTCAGACCTTTGTGGGCAGTAGAGTCCACCCCCACATAAGACCAAATATATTAAAATGTATCCCCATTTCACATTAAATATTATTTGTATATTAAAAAATATAAATTTGAACAGCTTTTTGTAATTGATTTTAAGAATTTGTCTCGCCATTGGTCACTTAGTTTACAATTGGCTGTGTTTCTCATCCATCATCACATATGCCTTGGAAGTGAGAAAAGTTAATCTACAAGTTACGTTCAAAGTTAACATTTTTATGAATATGAAAGGAAATAACGTTTTTTTATATATTACGTTTATTACAGCTATTTAAATATTTCAGTTTGGCAGTTTTCATATTTTGGAGCCAATGTATTTTTTATTTTATTTTTTTTTGTTTGTCTGTTTGTTTTTTGCGGTACGCGGGCCTCTCACTGTTGTGGCCTCTCCCGTTGCGGAGCACAGGTTCCGGACGCACAGGCTCAGCGGCCATGGCTCACGGGCCCAGCCGATCCGCGGCATGTGGGATCTTCCTGGACCGGGGCACAAACCCGTGTCCCCTGCATTGGCAGGCGGACTCTCAACCACTGCGCCACCAAGGAAGCCCCAATGTATTTTTTAACACGTCTCAAATATTTTGGAGCACCCCTGAGAAGTTCATAGGTCCTCAAGTTTAAAATGATCTGCTTATGGGACTTCCCTGGTGGTCCAGTGGGTAGGACTGCACTCCCGATGTGGGGGACCCGGTTCGATCCCTGGTCAGGGAACTAGGTCCTACATGCATGCCGCAACTAAGAAGTCCACATGCCGCAGTGAAGATTCCGCGTGCCAAAACTAAGACCCGGAGCAGCCTAGATAAATAAGTATTTTTTAAAAATTCACTAAAATGATCTGTTTATAATTTTATAACACAAACACAATCTATTACTAGAATATTATTATTTATCAAATATCATTTGCTCAGGGAAGCCTTCCCTGACCTTGAATATATTAGGTTCATCTGTTATATGCCCTCCTAGCAAACTTTGCTTCCTATGAGTATTTACATCAACTATAATTACATAATTATTTCTATTACTGTTCATGCACTATCTTTCTCCTCCGTTAGCCTATTGATTCCATAAGTGCAAGACTGACCAAGAGTTAAGAAATATTTGTTAAAGGAACGAATGGGTGAGAGAGTGAACCTGCATCTTCTCACAGGGAATCTGTTTCAGCAGGAGGGTTTCATCACTGACAAGAGACTGAACGCTGAAAACTAAAAAGCATTCTTAAAATATATCCTCCCTCCTCTGCCTTTTGTTTGGGATATCTGCCTTTAACATGATCTGTACCTGTAGAGGTAGCAGCATGGTCTTCCGCAGACATAATGGCTGCTTAGCGTCCGGTCTTGGGTCTCTGGCTCTTCTGGAGACCCTGTGAACTACCTAATATACTTGGCAAAGTAGTGGTGAATCTTTTGATTTACCACATAGAAATATATTTAAATCTTTAGCTGTTATATTCATATTTAAAAGATGTCCTGTATTTGTTCTGCAGTTTCCCCAAACATAGGATTGTTCACCTCACTAAAAAGAACTTTGCAAACTTAAAACTGGACCTTTTGAAAAAAAATAATGTTTTCAGTTTCTTGAGCACCTAACCAGGTGTCAGGAACTGTGGTGCATTTCCCACATAATTGCACTAAATCCTCATACGATTAAATTTGTTTGTTTCTATCCCCACTTTACACATAAGTAAACTGAGCTTCAAAGTAGCTGTTCAGTGTCCACAGGAACAAGTAGCAGGGCCAGGGTCTGCACTCAGTCCTGGCTCCAAAGCTCAGCCTTCTCTGTTTTGATCTGCTATTTCATATGTTTCTGAATATTGCCTGCTACCTATGCTTGGGAGACTTCTTTAATTCTTATGTTGAGTAGGATTGTGTTAGGCAGCATGTGTTGGAATGGAGTGGCTTAACCAAATAAGGTTTTGCTTTTCTTTGTAGCAAGGCCAGAGGTCAGCAGTCCTGGGCTTGTGCAGTGGCTCCAGGGTCCTTCATTGGTGCTCCAGGGTCCTTCATTGGTGTCCCAGGCTCTTCCTGACTTTCCATCCCACCATCCTTGGGGCATGGCCACCTTCCTCACGGCTATTTCTTGGTTATAAGAAGGCTGCTCTCCTCCGGGCTGCACGCACTGGCCCACATTGGGTATTAGCAATCTTTTGAAAACTGCTAACCCAATTTAAAACAAAAAAAGGCATTTTCTTTTTTTGTTGTTTTGCAATTTTTTTATTAGTGAGTTTAAACCAGGGCATGTTTATTGGTTGTTTATGTTTCTTTTTAAAATAAACTACTTGGGAATTCCCTGGCGGTCCATTGGTTAGGACTCTGCGCTCTCACTGCTGAGGGCCTGGGTTCAATCCCTGGTTGGGGAACTAAGATCCTGTAAGCCGTGCGGGGTGGCCAAAAAAAAAAAAAAGACTTTTAAATAAACTACTTATTTGTGTCATTTGCAGTTTTTTCTACTAGGTTGTACATCTGTTTTTTATTAACATCCTTTGTATACTTAGAATATTAGCCCTTTGTTATTTGATCATTTCTTGATTACAATTTTTTGTTTACTTTTTGATGATGTTAATGGAGTGTTTTTCTGTGTGCAGGTTTTAAATGTGCAGTCTTAGTATTTACACAGTCTTTTCCTTTATGGCTTCTGGGTTTTGAATTATGCTCTAAATATTTGCTCATATATTATTACAATATTTTTATAGTTTTGTTTTTTATATTTAATTTTTAATTCATCTGTAAGATATTTTGGAATAAGGTATGAATCCCATTCATTTTAACTCAAGTCTGTGGCAGTAGCTCTTTACATGAAGAGGTGGGAAAAAAGGGAGAAACATACATAAAATGTCAGTCTGCAGCTATACCATAAAGCTGGACGTTTTAAAAAATGGAATCTTAACTAATACTTTTGGAGGGGGTTAGACAAGGAGAAAAATCTTGAGTCACGTGGTTTCCCAAAAGAACAAATTCAGAAGAATGACATGTGGCTAAGGAACTAGTGTTTACAGGAAAAAATATTGAAATGTTAAAACCCACTTTTTGTGTGTGCTGTATAAACATTCAACTATGCCTATAGTCTGAGAAAGAATAAAGGAAATGTAAGTAAAATATCCAAATTTGGTGTGTCTCAGTTTTCTATTAATTTACTGAAATTAGAAGACATGCTATATTCTCTTGTGTTAAATAAAAAGTCATTTTACTAACCACATCTATTACAATGATGTGAGTGGTTCTACTTTTGAAACTTTAACATGTTGAAAACGACTCTGTCCCTGAGGATTAGTATCCCCATTAAGACACAAAGGAGTTGAAATGTGTGTATTTAACAGTTTTTCTGCATAACCAACCAAAGAAATTCTTACATTAGAAAGCCTGGACTTCAGATTTCCCAGGTGTCCGTGTGGCTGGTTCTTGGCTAGCCCGCCCAGAGTCAGGTCTCCTGGCAGCTCAGGCACAGCAGTGATTAACTGGGAGGAGAGAGTGAACACTTGATTGAAACATGGAGGGTCAATTCAAACTTTTTTCCATGTAGGCAAATCTTCTAATTCCCCCAGCTCTTTTATTTAGTGATTACATTTTTGATGAGAAGATAAGAATAACTTGATTTCCATTTCTTATTGGTTTGCTTCACTGGCCTTTTATGTCTTAGTGTACACTTTGGAACTTCATTTTCAGCAATTGAGATACTGTTTTGCAGGGAAATGACTCAACAGGTAAAGGAAGTTAAAGAAAAAAAATGTTACCATTTTACCAGAACTGATTTTCCTTTGAAGCTGCTGTCTAGGTATACAACGACGACGGATGGGGGTGAAGTCCAGACTTCTTACATGACCTCCACTAACTCTGTGCGGTGAGGGTGGGGAGCCTCAGACTGGCCCGTGGGGATGAAATCCCCAGTTCCCTACTGTCTTTCTCTGACACCACCCTGGCCGCGGTGTTGGGCCCCTTTGGTATAGCCTTGTGAGGGTGGAAATCTAGGCTTTCCACTCAGTCTGTGCTGGTGTAGGTCCAGGTGAGGTCACAGGTTTTTCTGTGGTGGTGTTTGGCTGGAGTAGAACAGTTATTGTCTAAATATGTGCCGTCTTTCTAGGCTTTTCTTAGGGTTTTCTTGGTCTGCAACATTGGCATTTCCTGATTGCTGGTTTCTTCAGCTTCCAAGTCTGAGATACACGAGGCAAAAATAAAACCAAGAAACTCACCACTGGTCATCTTATGTTTATGTATAATCATTTGTCAGAACTGGCTCTATAAACTTTGGGCTATTGCACAAGTAAAACTCACTCTCAAGGTATGATAAATTGCTATAATTAATATTATTTAAATGGTTCTGATGGCTTGCATTTAGCTGGCTTTCCTACATACCCACCAGTGTATTTTGAATTAAAATGCTTAGTTATAGACTCTCCCCATTGCTAGCACCACTCCATTTCAGTGCTCACTTGAAATTTAGTCTTTCCATACAGGCAGCTGCTGGGGCCCTGAGGAGTTGAGAGAAGGAAATCCTTTTTAGTCTTAATGCTGAAAGAGCCACAGTCCTTCTAGCCTAGAGGGAATGGTAGCGAGGAGTTAAGGTAGTGAGGAAAGGCTGGGAAAAGAGACAGTTCCTTAGCTGTTCCAGAATGAAAGAAATGAAAATGCAACTGGTATATTTATAGTCAAATATACAAACACCTGCTCCTGATAAAACAAATGATTTGGAGATGATAGTTGTGATTTGGACTTACCACAGCCCTGCCTCCTGCTTCTATAGGTGTCTGAAGGCTCCTGGAAGCCCTCAAGTCTCTTAAAAAGAGTGATGTTTCTGTTGTCTTTAAGTGACATTGATAGAGCTGCTCCCCAGCTCAGTGGCAATTTCTCTGGTAATTAGGTGCTAAATGCTGTCCATGGAGATAACAGGTGACATTCAACCCAAATGGGATGGAACTAACAGGTGGTTATGGAAACCTAAGACAAGTGCCATAGATGCTGTGCCAAGGGGAATGGCAGAACCTCACACCCACATCTATGATCTGCATATTTTTTCATCATCATAATTTATAGGTATTAAAAATTCACATGCCAGAGCCCCTAAGGAATTACACAGCGTTATGAAAAGAACTGAATGTACAACTGGTAGATAATGATAAGGTTACTCACATTTAACTTCTTAGGCATATAGAGTCCAAATTTTGTTACTTTTTGTTTTTTAAAAGAGACTCAGAGTTACTTATATATAATTAAAATGCTCTAGAACCATTTGGTCATTATTTATTCACTATCATACAAATTTGCCGCATAACTTAAGGGTAACTGTTGGAGTAACTGTTTATAAAATAGGTTTTAAGGGTATGACCACTAAGTTTATCCTAATAAAAAGATTTTTTTAATAAGAAGAAATAACAGATTAGAAACAAATTGTGAAAAGAAAGTATTCTTATACAAATTTTTAAAAAATTAAAAGAGATTTCTGAGTTTTCCTTTAGTCGATATAAATTTCTTTCTCTGTTTTTTTTTTTTTTTTTGGGGGGGGGTTACGCGGGCCTCTCACTGCTGTGGCCTCTCCCATTGCGGAGCACAGTCTCCGGATGCGCAGGCCCAGCGGCTCACGGGCCCAGCCGCTCTGCGGCATGTGGGATCCTCCCGGACCGGGGCACAAACCCACGTCCCCTGAATCGGCAGGCGGACTCTCAACCACTGCGCCACCAGGGAAGCCCCTTCTTTCTCTGTTTTTAATACTTCAAATCCCTTCTTTACACTAACAGAATATACCAGAATCTCTGCCTGTTGTAGACCCTGGCATTAGGAAAAACTGTCTGATCTTTCTGAGTTCATTACCTGTGTTTCATAACTCATGGCATTTTGTGGGCTCCAGAAGTAGTATTTATTTCTACCAAAAGTTCACCAACTCATGAATATGGAACTCAGGTTCATCTAAAAGTCAAAACCAAAAGCACTTCTGCAAATACTGTTGATAGCTATTTCCATAGAATAATACGGAGCATAATATTCTTCAGTTCCTTTATACCTATAAAGGTAATGCTTCTGCATGGTAGAAGTAGAATAATTCCATGTCAATCTTACCAACAATTCATGGAGATCAACATAGTTTAGTTACACCATACATTTTTTTTTGAAGTATGGTTGATTTACATTTACATAACAGATTTACATAAAAACTTTATTATTTTTTGGCCACACTGTGCGGCATGCAGGTTCTTAGTTCTCCAGCCGGGGATTGAACCTGTGCCCCCTGCATCGGGAGTGCAGAGTCTTAACCACTGGACCACCAGGGAAGTCCCTAGTTACACTATATATTTGATAACATGTAATACATATCTGTCATATGTGTAAAACATTAAGAGCATTTGTGTTCAATAAAACAATAGCCCAATTACAAATGACATTTTATTATTCAAATGACTTTATAATGTCAACACCAATGCTGATAAAAATAATATAATAGGCTGAACTCATCAATGGCACAGTTGTAATTCATTTGAAGTAAACCACATTTCAAAGTAAGCCTTTCGTAGATAAATGAAAATCCTCTATTTTGTAAAATTTTAATCTTTACCTGTTAAAGGCTGGGCAAGGCAAAGGCATCCCTACTAGCAGAGCAAGAAAAGCAGAGATGGAACAGATAAGTCACTGTACACGTTGCATGTGCTATGAGCACCTTTTTACTCCTGCAGGACTGAAAATTCTGGGTTTCCACATTCTTCATGCTTTAGCAATCAAAATAAAAGCGTAATTCATATCTAGGCTGATAAAAGACTTGTTTCCATTTAAAGTTGATGTTTCCCTTTTCAGACTATTTACAATTTAAAAGAAAGAAAATTAATTCTGTCTATTACGGTTTTTAAATATTGAGGTTGTGGGTTCTTCTCATATTGAATTTTAAGGGATGGTGCTTTGCTGTGTTTCTAGGCTATCAGACACAAGAAAGTTTAAACTCAATGAATTAGTACGAGGTTGGTAACATGGTGACCCTTTAAAACCAAAGACATACAAAAAGGATTTTTTTTCAAAGAATATTTTAACAAATAAGGGTTTGCTTTGTACATACCTGCCATAGTTAAAGACAAAATTTAGATTAATTGTTATATTCAGGAAATAGGTACTTTATTAATTAGCCCTGTGTGTGTGTGTGTGTGTGTGTGTGTGTGTGTGTGTGTGTGAGAAAGAGAGAGAGAGAGAGAGGAAGAATTTTCAGCTTAAGTAAGGCTCTAACCTGAGAATTTTCTAATTAACTGAAAATACTGGTTGAGATATTTAGTTGTCTTACCAGGAATTGTAAGAAAAGTATACCTTACACATTCATGAGACACTGAAGTACATTGGTTAATAACCTCATAAGACATCTGCTTAAACAGATGTTTTAGTTGAGAAAACTGTAAACATGATTCTAAATTTACAAATATGTTGGTTATTCTTCCTTGCCTGGAAGGTTGAGCCAAAGTTTACGTAGATTAGAGGAAAGCCTGAGTCTGGAAAAATTCAAAGTATTCCATAAATGCAGATAAAGCAATACAATAAAGTAACTTGGCAATTATTTTTTGTTTTTTTTTTTTTTTTTTGCGTTATGTGGGCCTCTCACTGTCGTGGCCTCTCTCGTTGCGGAGCACAGGCTCCGGACATGCTGGCTCAGCGGCCATGGCTTATGGGCCTAGCCGCTCTGCGGCATGTGGGATCTTCCTGGACCAGGGCACGAACCCGTGTCCCCTGCATCGGCAGGTGGACTCTCAACCACTGCGCCACCAGGGAAGCCCTTGGCAATTATTTTAATAATTATTTACAAGGCCTCTGTTCCTTCTTTGCTCACATACAAGTGACCTGAGTTACTCCATCTTCCTGGTCAAACTGTCCATCATCTATTTCCCGCAGGACACTGTCACTGTTGCTGAACCCGGAGAAGCTGCTGTGCTGGGCCGGCCTCTTCTCCTTCATCCAGCATTCTCGAGAAGGAGCGAGGAGGCGCGCCTCGGGCGGGCTCCAGCCCTCTGCAGGGTGTGACAGGGCCGTGTCCAATCCGACGCTCCTACTCGTGACTTTGCTCCTGTCTTCACCTTTCACGTGCCGGCCGCCTTTCCTCTGAAACACAAGAGATTGGCAACCAGGAGTTAAAAGAATGGGCGCCGTCTTGTCCCGCTGGTCTAGTTCCCTGCCCGCTTCTCTTCAAGGGCCAGCTCGGGCCGCCCTTCACGTTCCCTCCTCCCCGCCCTCCAAGCGAAGGTGCGCTCCCCTCTCTGTTCACACCACTTGGTGGCTTCCTGGCCCATCGTTCTCCTCATCGGCGGGCGGGCTGTGTGCCCCTGTCTGGGTCCTCAATGACACCTCTGAGGAGAGGGACCTGCTGAGATCTTATCTGGGGGAGCAAAGCAGGTAGAGATACGCTAAAACCTCCATTTTCCTTCTAGGTGTTTGTCGGGATCTGAGCAGCAGAAAAAGTGCCCCAGAGGCTACCTCTCCCCCATTTCTATAGGAATAGACTGCACAGGTGATTCACACTGAGATCATATTGGAATAAGGGGCACCTTTCTAGGTGGAGCAGACCCCTCTCCTTGTCCTGCTACAAGCCGCTTCTGCCTGACACAGTGGGATTGCTCAGCGGCGGGACCAGCTCCTGCAGACTGTCAGAGAAGCTGCGGCTATTTTCACTATGAAATATTGCTGAGGCCTGACCTCATCCTTGCTGCGGTTCGCAGTAGAAAGACGTGGTCTCTGCCAAGGTAACTTAAGTCAAACTAAGATATCTAAGTCAACAGACGGAGAGCTCAGGGAGAGAACTGTGGATCCTCAGACTCCTGATGAGCCTACAGGGGCTTCTTTAATACCGATAACATCCTTTTGGCTCTCGGAGCAGCGCCATGGCGGTCGGAAAGAACAAGCGCCTTACGAAAGGCGGTAAAAAGGGAGCCAAGAAGGAAGTGGTTGACCCATTTTCTAAGAAAGATTGGTATGATGTGAAAGCGCCAGCTATGTTCAATATAAGAAATATTGGGAAAACACTAGTCACGAGAACTCAAGGAACCAAAATCGCATCTGGTGGCCTCAAGGGTCGTGTGTTTGAAGTGAGCTTTGCTGATCTGCAGAATGATGAAGATGCATTTAGAAAATTCAAGCTTATTACTGAGGATGTTCAGGGCAAAAACTGCCTAATTTCCATGGCGTGGATCTTACCCGTGACAAAATGTGCTTCATGGTCAAAAAATGGCAGACCATGATTGAAGCTCACGTTGATGTCAAGACTACCGATGGTTATTTGCTTCGTCTCTTCTGTGTGGGTTTTACTAAAAAACGCAACACTCAGATTCGGAAGACCTCTTATGCCCAGCACCAGCAGGTCCGCCAGATCCGCAAGAAGATGATGGAAATCATGACCCGAGAGGTGCAGACAAATGACTTGAAAGAGGTGGTCAATAAACTGATTCCAGACAGCATTGGAAAAGACATAGAAAAGGCCTGCCAATCTATTTATCCACTCCATGATGTCTTTGTTAGAAAAGCAAAAATGCTGAAGAAGCCCAGGTTTGAATTGGGAAAGCTCATGGAGCTACATGGTGAAGGTAGTAGTTCTGGAAAAGCTACTGGGGACGAGACAGGTGCTAAAGTTGAACGAGTTGATGGACATGAGCCACCAGTCCAGGAATCTGTTTAAAAATCAGACTTTTAATGGTGACAAATAAAGACCTCATTTGTGATAGAAAAAAAACTACTGATAACATGACAGATATTAGATCATGATCATATACTCAGGCACAAAAGCTGAGTAAGGAAAAATAAGATAAAGATAAAATTTAAAAAACATTAAAAAAGCCCAGTAATTTCCCAGATTACAAAGAGTTTATTTGCTTAAAGCTCATTTATATGTTCGTTGGGAACTAGGATTACATTTTCTCAAATGTGAGAACTAAATTTACTCAAAAAAAACTCAGAAAAATTTATAGAAGTCAGATGCCTAGGCTAGTCTTACAAAAGTTTGTTAATCCATAGGTTTCTTGAACTATAGTGTATAAAATAAAAATGCATGGACTTCCCTGGCGGTCCAGTGGTTAAGACTCCATGCTTCCACTGCAGTGGGCGCGGCTCTGATCTCTGGTTGGGGAGCTAAGATCCCGCATGCCGTGCGGTGGGGCAAAAAATTAAAAAAAAATAAAAGTAAAAGGATTTCATACTGGCTTTCATGGCAAATATACCATGCAAACAGCGGTATTAAACTGAATTTTGCGGGCTACTGTGGAATGTAACCGCGGTTGATGGCACTGTTTGTATAGGAAGATGCAGGCCTCAGTGTGTTGCATTGAAAGGAGTGTGTTGGCAGCTCATCTTTTTCTTGGCTGAGTTACTGGAGTCCTTGGACAAGTTGAAAGGAACAAGTCTGCAGTGGGTCCTGCCTCAATAAAGGCCCACTCTTACAGCCCAAGTCAGACATAGCTTGATGGTAGGGACATTTTCATTTGCATTCATCAAGTGCAAGTCTCAGATCTCAAATCTTTTCCCTTTTTATTCCCATTCACCAAATGTACTGAATTTAATACAAGCAGTGGAACCTGACAGACTTACTCTCAGGGTAGAGGATTTGAGAATGTCTCGTTCTGCCTGGCATTGGGACGCTGGTCAGTGAGGATATAGCCTTTTGGCTGCAGGCGGGGCTGACCGGTACTGCTCCTTTCTCAAGCCTAGCTACTGGCTCCTTTCCCACAGGCACAAAGGATGCATTCACTCCTGAATGACCTCTCCTGTTGACTGAATGAAATGGGAAGGAGGGGGAGCCTGGGAGCACTTGGCAGCCTGGATCTTTCCTTTTTCACCAGCCCCCGGGCCAAAGGTGAATTTTGCAATAAATTCCTTCTTGTACATCAGCCAATAGAGGCCAGCTCTCACATACTCAATGAGAATTTTCTTAATAAAAGTTGGGTATTAAATAAGATAGTGACAGTAATTCACTTTTAAATAAGTATTAATAAGTAAACAGCCACCAAAATTTAAATATTAGAAGATGACAAAATACCTAACTCTATAAAAGATTTCAGAACAAACTCTTTTCTTTTTTTACCAAGTGACTTTTAATAAATACATGTTCAGCAATGATGTCGCCTCCCTCACTCTACATGAAATAATAGCTTTTCCAACAAACCAAACTGCAATGTTCTTATAACTTAGAGTGTAGGAGACTGAAACATGACCAAGTCCTTGGAGATCATCTGCTTTAATCCCTCATTGTACAGAGGTAAGACCCAGAAGGAAGATGGTATTTGTCCAAGGTCAGGGAGTAGCTGGCTTTGAACTGGAGCCGGAGTGTCTTACCTTATTTTTTTCACATTATCTGCTCTGCAAAAACATGAGTAGATTTGTGGTCAAAGATTTGTATGTTTCTCAAATAAAAGTTTCCAATTACAAAAATAGTACACGCTCAGTGTAGAAAACCAGGCAAAAATAAAGAAAAAAGCAAAACCCACCCACAGTCCCATCTCACAGAGATACCACTGTTTAAATTTGGCATGTTTTACTATGTATTTGCATATGCACACATGGATGTGTACCGCTAGCTCACTTTTGCACTTAACACTCACTATATTTTGAGTATTTCACTATGTCAATAAAGAGATTTTTCCTGCAACATTGCCAGACTTATTCATATAGGGTCTCACTTTCTTCTGATATTTTCACTGTAGAATGAGAGCAGATTCTACCAAGAGTTGCATGCAGATCTAATGCTACCCTTTGATAAAATCAATCAACTTCTGAGAATCATCCTCATTTACTAAAAATGAATGACCCATTTCAAATACACGAGACTCAGTGACAAACCAGTCTCAGTTAGGCTGTCCTACCAATGTATCTTTCATTTTCCACTGTTGACATCTTAAAAACAAGTAAAAGAACAAAGTCAGAATTATACCAGCAATCGTAAGACTTTGCATTGTCTTGGACAGTGTTATGATGGATAGAGTGGAAGAGTAGCTAAAAAATATGGTTTATAAAGTAATAAAAAGATTTCTCTTCCCTGTGTGTCTCAGGGTTGAAAGAGGAATAGGAAGCCACTGTAAGACTAAGTGTGACTCCAGTACCAGTTAGAAGAGTCCAAGCTTTTGAATTATGCAGAGAAACCCCAACCCTTCTTGCTCACAGAATATGTTCCTGAGTCATCCAAGCTTGGGGCTGTCAAAATCATTCAAACCTGGGAAGGGAAAAAGGTGTCGTGGACAACCATCTTTCCAGCTAGCTTTCCTATCCACCTTCCTCTCTACTGCAGTGTGGGCATATGACCCAATCAGATCCAATCAGAGTCCTTCCCTGGGATTGCTATATTGACTCTAGGATAAAGAAGTTCTTTCTAAAAATTGAAGTATAATTGATTTACAATATTATATTAGTTTCAGGTGTACAACAGTGATTCAATATTTTTATAGATTATACTCTATTTAAAGTCATTATAAAATATTGGCTATATTCCCTGTGCTGTACAATATATCCTTGTAGCTTATTTATTTTATACATACATACATACATATTTTATATATACATTTTATACATAGTAGTTTGTACGTCTTAACCCCCTACCCCTATCCTGCCCCTCCCCCTCCTTTCCTCTCCCCTCTGGTAACCACTGGTTTGTTCTTTATATCTGTGAGTGTGCTTCTTTTTGTTATATTCATTTGTTTGTTTTATTTTTTAGATTCCACATATAAGTGATAACATACAGTATTTGTCTTTCTCTGTCTGAGTTATTTCAAGAAGTTCTTTCTTTTTGATGAGGTGGCCATACTCACCTCATAAGAAGCCCTCTGCACACACATACGTAGAAGCTGAAACAAACAGAACATGCTGGGGCTGTTGAATCTCTGGAATCAGTCCCTGAGGCACTGTTTTTGGTAGCTCTCTTTTTGATATTATGAGCTATGCCAGAATCCTTCCCAACTAGAAGCCAATAAATTGCCTTATGGACAGAGGCTAATCTGAGCAGGGTTTCTGTCCCTTTCACCCCAAGGGACACCAATAAGTCATGTGGAAACAAGTGTGGGTGGCCCAGAAGAGGGCTGCTCTCCAGCCTGAACACTGCCCTGTGGCTGCGGTTGAGCCCTCGTCCCTTCTGCCCACACCAGTAAGAAGCCCATTTGCTTTGAGTGAAAAGCATTCCCTAGATGAAGGACTTCATTAATGATAAAAGCAAAATGCTTTCATTTTTATCTATACATGATGTTCTTTGAGGTACCTGACATCTTCTATTTATACTGCCACCAAATTAGATTTCACATAGACTTCAACTGAGGATACTAACAGCTAGTGAATGAAATATGACCCTATGACTTTCCAATAATTTCAAATGACTGGAAAAGTAAGAACAAAGTTTGATTAAATAATTATCTTACCATGCAGTAAGGAAAGAAGTTAATGTATATGTTAAACATTTCTTAGTATTCATGTGATTTTATTTTTTTATTATTATTATTTTAATTTATGAATTTATCTTTGGCTGCGTTGGGTCTTTGTTGCTGCACACAGGCCTTCTCTAACTGTGTCTTGGGGGGGCTACTCTTTGTTGCGGTGAGCGGGCCCCTCACTGCAGTGACTTCTCCTGTTTCAGAGCACAGGTTCTAGGCACACAAGCTTCAGTAGCTGTGGCACATGGGCTCAGTAGTTGTCGCTCGCCGGCTCTAGAGCACAGGCTCAGCAGTTGTGGCGTACGGGCTTAGTTGCTCTGCAGCATGTGGGATCTTCCCGGACCAGGGCTCGAACCCAGGTCCCCTGCATTGGCAGGCAGCCTCTTAACCACTGTGCCACCAGGGAAGTCCCCATGTGATTTTATTTATAGTTACCGTCAAAAGATCTAATTCAGAACATTTCTGTGACTGCAGCTCCTTCACTTCTGGGTTTGTATTAGAGAAATGATTCAATAGATGTGCCCAAGAAGTCTTTACCACTTGAAATCATTCGTTTTGAGATACATTTTAAAGATAGGAAAATAATTTGAATGCAAAACTTCTCTAAAGGAGAAAAACAAATGTAAATTGGAACCATTTAAATTTAACTCCTGTCTCCCAGGGTCTATTCTCTCTATCTTTCTTTTAATAACAGAACTCTGCACCCACCTCACCACCAATGCCTTGCAATTTTTAGCTGGGCATGTAGTATTTCACTATGGTACCAGCACATGGTTGCCCCAATTACATTTCCCAGCCTCCCTTGCAGATGCTTGTGGTGACATAAAGTTCAGGCCAATGGGATGTGAGAAGAAATATGTCTGTGACTTGGGGGTCAGTGCCTTAGAAGCATGCCTGGAATTTCCTACTTCTTGCTGGCTGGACACAGCAATGAGTGAAGAAGCAGTCCTGGGTCCAGAGGCAGAAGCCAAATGTTGAGGGTGGCAGAGCTGACCAGTCATGAGGCAGAGCTTTGCCCACCCTGGATTGCCTGCCCATCTTTAGATAATTATGAGAGAGACCCTTCTGTTGTATTTAAATCATTCTAATTGGTCTTTTTGGCATAGCATCTTAGTAACTAATTAGTTACCACTTAGTAACTAACAGAAAAAAATTGTTGGCAACTAATGCTTTTTAGCTTAATTTTTCCCAACTTTCCAATTATGAAAAATTTCAAATATACAGAAAGTTTAAAGGATACTACAATGAACCTACTACCTAGTTCAAAACTTGTTAATATTTTGCCATATTTGCTTTATATATATATAAATATGAACATATATATATATATGTTCATGTGTGTTTTTTTGAACGTCAAAAAGCATCAATGCATTACATTCCTACATATTAGCCGAAGGTAATTTTTAGCTGGAGAAAATGGAGGGTCAGTAGGAGTTTCTGGATTTTTTCTTCAGTTTCTCCATAGAGTTAGTGTTTAATCATCTAGTATTGAAAGAAAAACATTCCTATGAAAACAAAAGCAACATTCCATGTGACCAGGTGCTGTGCCCAGCCCCCTACGTGTTTTCTAACTGAATCCTCCTCCCAACCCTGTGGTAGGTACTAACATTGTCCATTTTACAGATGAGGACACGGAGGCTTGGACAGCCTGGCAGAAGCTGTTTGTACACACACACACACACACACACACACACACACACACACACACACCCATCCCCTGGAATCCCTTTCATGGTTTGTTGTCTACCCCTAAGAACACCACTGGATGGAAACCCTACTCTGAGTCAGTGGAAACTAAATACTTTTAAATGACCTGTTGTTTCTTATAAATAATTATCAAAGGGAAATGGGCTGAAGAATTTAGCTGAAATAAAGATTTTTAGGTAATAGAAAAATCTGATGAGTTTTTTACTTGAGTCTTCAAAGAAACAGAAAAGTTAAGAAAGAAGATCTTGGAAGAAAAATTGAGAACATTTAATAGATGGAGGTAAAATCCTGGTCAGAGTCTCTTACCCTGCTTAGCGTAGCAATCACTTCCTTGAGTCTATCAAGAGCCCTCCCCCCAAAATAAAGAAAAAAATTTTTAAATAGATAAAAGGAAGAGCAAGATAAAAAGAACCTTGCTTTCGGGGCTTCCCTGGTGGCGCAGTGGTTGAGAGTCCGCCTGCCGATGTAGGGGATGCGGGTTCGTGCCCCGGTCTGGGAAGATCCCACATGCCGCAGAGCGGCTGGGCCCGTGAGCCACGGCCGCTGAGCCTGCGCGTCCGGAGCCTGTGCTCCACAACGGGAGAGGCCACAACAGTGACAGGCCCCCCCCCCCAAAAAGAGAAAAAGAACCTTGCTTTATTTATACTACAGAGCCTCATGTAGAGGAAATGGAGGTTAACAATCTCATTATACTTCATAAAAATTCCATTATCCAAGGAGAGTTTTTACTGAAGGACAAAGGTATAAAAAATATAGCCTATGTGATTTATAAAGCATGCAATCTTTCATAACATTTTTATTTTATTTTTAAATTAAAAAAATAAAATTATAAAGCATACAATCTTTTAAATTTTAAATTTAAAAGTAAATATGTAAAAGTGTAAAGTTCTATGAATTTTAATACATGTGTATAAATTTGTGTACAAATCATAATCAGGACACAGAACAGTCCTATTATCCTGCTCAAAACCCCCCATGCTATCCCTTTATCACACCCTTCCCCAAACCCCAAATCCCTGGCAAGCCATGATCTGTTATCCACAGTACAGTTCTGTCTTTTTGAGGATGTCATATAAATAGAACAGCACAGGGACTTCCCTAGTGGTGCAGTGGTTGAGAGTCTGCCTGCCAATACAGGGGACATGGATTCGATCCCTGGTTTTGGAAGATCCCACATGCCTCGGAGCAACTAAGGCCATGTGCCACAACTACTGAGCCCGCGAGCCACAACTACTGAGCCCACACACCGCAACTACTGAAGTCCATGTGCTCTAGGGCCCAAGCACTGCAACTACTGAACCCGCGTGCTGCAACTACTGAAGCCCAAGCTCCTAGAGCCCGTGCTCTGCAACAAGAGAAACCACTGCAGTGAGAAGTCCATGCACCACAATGAAGAGTAGCCCCTGCTCGCCACACCTAGAGAAAGCCCGCATGCAGCAACAAAGACCAATGCAGCCAAAAATAAATAAATAAAAAAAAAGAAAAAAGAAAAAGAATAGTACAGTCTATAACCTTTTGAGACTGGCTTTTTTTTTTGGCTGCGCCATGCAGCTTGCAGGATTTTAGCTCCCCAACCAGGGATTGAACCCAGGCCCCGTTAGTGAAAGTGCCAAAACCTAACCACTGGACCGCCAGGGAACTCCCTGAGACTGGCTTCTTTTAATCAGCATGCTTTGTGAGATTAATCCACGCCATTGTGCATATGAGGAGTGCATTTGTTTTTATTTCTGAGTAGTATTTCATTGTATGGAAGTACCACAGCCATTTGTCCATACACCTGCTGAACACATTTGGATTTTTTCCAGTTTTTGGAGATTATGGATAGAACATATAAACATTTATGTGTAGCTTTTTGTGTGAACGAAAATTTTTATTTCTCTAGGGTCAATGCCCAAGAGTGGGATTGGTGGTTGTATGTAAGTGTATGTTTAACCCCATGAGAAGCTGCAAAACTCTTTTCCAGAGCGGGTGCACCATTTTGCATCCCCACCAGCAGCGTTTGATAGTTCTGATTGCTCCTCATCCTTGCTAGTTCTTAGTGTTGTCAATATTTTTTAATCTTAGTCATTCTAGTAGATGTACGGTAGTGCCTCATCATGGTTTTCATTCGCATTTCCCTTAATGACTAATGATTTAAATGTTTTTTTATGTGCTTATTTCTCATCTACATATCCTCATTGGTTAGATGTCCAAGACTTTTAACTATTTTTTACCTGCGTTGTTTATTTATTTTTTAACTTTTGAGAGTTCTTGATACCTTCTGGATACAAGTCCTTTGTCATATACGTGATTTGCAAAGTTTTTTTTTCCTCCCAGTCTGTGGCTTTTCTATTATTTTCTTAGTGTTATTCACAGAGCAAAAGTTTTAAATTTTGATAAGGTCTAATTTATCAATTTTTTTAAATGAATTATGCTTTTGGTGTCATGTCTAAGAACTCTTTGCTTAGCTCCAGTTCAGAAGATTTTCTCCTATTAATTTTTTTCTAAAATTTTTCTATCCTAAAACAAACTATCTTTCAATAGCTTAAAGAAAATTGAGGCAGTAATTAGGAGTATAAATATTTTGAATTGATATTTTCCGTATTTAAAAAAAGTCTCAAGCTATCTAGAATATTGTATAAAAACATATTTGTGGACTATAAACAAATTCCAAACGTAAAGGTCTTTATAACTTCAGAAGAAAAAATTCCAACAATATGCTTTCTTCATCATGTGATTCTCAATTCCCTCTCCTATACAGAGGCATGAAATGGCTTTGCTTAACATAAAAGTACTGTTCTATGTTGAGTGCAACTGACTACAAAAAGTCTTATATATCTTGACATTAATCTCAGTAAAAGAGAGAACTCTTTTTTTCAAGGGTTAAACCCTAGATCAGTTTCTACCAGCCCGTGAAATTTATCATTTTACTGAAAACTCATTAACGATCCTAGGGCAATGTTTGTAATTGTCTCAAATTTCCACCAACTGGTTTTTAGAAGAAACACCTTTGGGCTTCCCTGGTGGCACAGTGGTTAGGCATCTGTCTGCCAATGCAGGGGACACGGGTTCGATCCCTGGCCCAGGAAGATCCCACCTTCCGCGGAGCAACTAAGCCCGTGCGCCACAACTACTGAGCCTGCGCTCTAGAGCCCATGAGCCACAACTACTGAAACCTGCATGCCTAGAGCCTGTACTCCGCAACAAGAGAAGCCCCCACTCGCCACAAACAGAGAAAAGCCTGCGTGCCCAACGCAACCAAAAATAAAATAAAATAATTTATGTTTTTAAAAAAGAACTAGGGACTTCCCTGGTGGCGCAGTGGATAAGACTCCACGCTCCCAATGCAGGGGGCCCGGGTTCGATCCCTGGTCAGGGAACTGGATCCCGCATACATGCCGCAACTAAGAGTTCAACTAAGGAGCAACTAAGCAGCCCACCTGCCGCATAAGAGCCGGTTCAGCCAAATAAATAAATAAATAAATCTTTAAATAAATAAATAAATAATAAAAAAATAAAAAAGAACTAAACACCTTTGAAATAATTCTTTGAAAACCTTTATAAATGAAGCAATCCCCTTATCAACCCCTCCCAAACAACAACTGATTTCAAGGTACAAGCAAAGAATAGTGCCATTACAGACCTACAACTACATAAAAATTTTTTCAAGACATGTTATAAATGTATAACTTTCACAAAATATATATGAGATAGCTAAATTAACTCTATGGCAATACTGATAGTCTACTACCTTCTCGAGATAAAATAACAAATTATTTCCACTAGAGAAAATTAAAAGAATTTACAAATTGGTTTCCTATTATAGCTATTACATACTTCAGCTCCAGACTGAACCACCTACATGTTCTGCCTTGAAATAATCTCAATATCCTGAGATTTCCTGCTAGGAAAATTAAAGATTTATCAAAGGAAGAAATAGTAAATCCCTTTAGAAGTAGAATTCTAAGCTATAAAATATATTACTCCTGGGCTTCTCATTGATGAAAACTGACCATTTATGTACTTCCTTACTATTATATAAATGAGCCAGAAATTTTATATTACAATGGATATAAATATAAAGATTACCCAAAGAAAAGCTACCACTAGACTACTGAATGGTATTTAAAGTTAAACAAAAAAAGCTCAAATATTTTCAGGGAATCAGAGAACTGATATCTAACCCTAAGAAGGGAGACCATGAAGCAGCTGAATTTGGGTCTTACATCTTCACAAACACCAATTCCAGGGCCCTCAGTTAGTCAAAATCCCATGAGGCTGTGAATTCTGTTTATCTTTCTCAAAAATGATGGCTGTTTGCAGAATATTTAAAAAAAAAAAAAAAAGAGAAAAGAAAAGGCTGTAGCATGGTGAGAAGTTGCTTTGGGGAAGGAGAAAGAAGAATGAAAACCTTTTCTGGCCATTCTTTACATAGATCCACCTTGCTTCTTCTTAACCGAATATTTCTTAATGAACTCGTGAACTTGAGCTACTCTCACCGGGGTTGGGAGGCCCTGCTCACCTGTGGGCTCTAATTCAGTCTTTCTAAAATCTGTGTACTTGATCACTCTGCTCTCCTCCCATGGGAGGAATATCCTATCCACCTTTCCACCTCTCTACCTGCTTACCTATGGAACCAGCTAGAGTCTTTCCAAAATTAATGTGAGACAACGTAGCATGGCTGCATTACATACACTGTCAGTCTAGCTTTGCTAGTTTAGAAAACTTTAAAGTTTTCTAAAACAATATTTTCTTGATATACAGAAAAAGAATCACTTCAAATAATTTTCTGGTCTATTTGCAACTTCCTGTTTTGAAGGTTATGCTTTAATTAATTAATGCACAGATTGCTTCATTCAATGATACTATTCTAGGTGTGAATCTGGTAGGGGTCTATTAAGGATAAGGTGACTTGAGGCTCAGTATAGCCCTTCAGCAAAGGGCTGAAAAATTATGACCTTGAGGAGACAATACAAAAGTGCTCTCAGAAGTCAAGATAGACAAGATCACACAGATATCACGCACATCCACTTATAAGGCTTATAACTGTGGAGAGGAAAAAACTTTTCCTCTATCATCTTATGTTCAGTCTCTCAGACCAGCAAATTAAACTAAAAAAAAAGATTAATAGGAGAAAGGTTTGTTTTGGATGCACATGGGGGCTGCACAGAGAAGTGAAAACCCAAACAGGCAGTTAGACCGGGAGATTATATATCATTTTACAAGGGGTGATAAATTGTGGTGAAGTGACTAGACAAAGGAAAAGGGGTTTGGGCTTCTAGGGACAGTAGATTGTGGGAAGGCAAGTATTTGGGGAAACTAAGGGAAAAGAAGGCTTTAGTAAGGTGATTGTGGGGACTACAGTCTGTGTTGTTTCCAGTGATAAGAGTCATTTCTGGTACAGGAGAGGGGGGCAACTTTACAAATGGAAATTTCTGTCACCTTTTAAAAGGGAAATTTATGCTCTGCTTTTGTCAGAAAGGGAGAGGGTAGAGAGGTCCTCCTGTGTCTGCTGTTTTTTAATTGCCTTTAGCTCAAATTAGTAACCCTTATGCCCAAGTGGCATATTTTAGAGTAATATTCTGATCCCCTTCAGAACTGTCTCACATGCCTGTTTGCTGGCACATTTCCCTTGTTGTATGCTGGTTCAGAAGACTGTTTCCTTATCAACTCCACACTTCCTCATCTGTTCACCATTTAGAATTACAAAGAGAGTTTAAGGTTTAAATGCTTCAGTGTAACATTTAGTTCATAAAGCATCAATTTTACTCACTTCCGGTGTTTGAGTGGCTGAATTCCACATAACTGGTCTCTGAAGGAACACAACCTGCTTTGTAGCCAAATTCCCTTCACTGCAAATTAAAACAATAGCATTAGTATTTGTAAATTAGTAATTCTCTCTATATTTCACACTTGGCTAGAATGTTCCCCATGTGTCCTTTGTAGAATAATCTTCTGATCCAACAATAACTAGGAAATATGATTCTATATAAGTTGCAGCAGATAAGACAGGGGAAAAAAATCCCTAAAAACTAAATATGGTCGTTACAAAAGAAATTTTTTTTTTTTTTTTTTTTTTTCAGCACGCGGGCCTCTCACTGTTGTGGCCTCTCCCGTTGCGGAGCACAGGCTCCGGACGCGCAGGCTCAGCGCCCCCTGCATCGGCAGGCGGACTCCCAACCACTGCGCCACCAGGGAAGCCCCACAAAAGAAAATTTTAACGTTTAAAACTTGTCATCTCACTGTGCTAACATACTTAGTTTCATCTCTTTGTGTCACCTCCTACTCTTTTATCAACATGCGTATTTCTGCATGTCTATAACTTCTGCGTATTTGCATTCTGTATTCTATGCTTATCCTTTTTCTTGTTTGTACAGTAGGATGATATTCTTAATAGCTGCATGATATCCCAAAGAATTAAGATACCAAAATGTACTAAGCCTTTCCTTTATTATTGTAAAATTAGGCTGTTTCCAGTTTTCTGCTAATTATAAATAATGCTGTTATAAAAATATGTACAGTCTTCCTTATTCTTTATGACTTATTTCCTTGAGATAAATTCTCAGGAGTGGGATTATGAGGCCAAAAGGGTATGATTTAAGCTCCTTGGTATGCACTGTCAAATTTGTCTCATAAAAAGAAGAGACCAGTGTGGGCTGCCACGTGTGAGAAATTTTATATACACTTTCCATTGAGGGACTTCAGCCACAGCTATTTTCATTTTCAGATGCTTCTTTGTAGTCAGCTACTCAATATTCTCCTTATTTAACTACCATCATGGCAAATTACCCCTTGCCAAAGACTACTTGGGGTTTGGATTTCTCTGAAATGCTTTTCACAGAGTCTCCATGGATTTTATGGGGAGGAGTGTCTGTAGTTAATGTTGCTCAGTTACGACTTTTATTATGCAAAAAACCCAAACAAAACCTCACTATTAGCTGCATTTTATGCTGAGCTCCTTTTCTGGAAAACAAATGCAACATTGAAACTCTTGCCCTAGTGGTCAACCCCACACCATTTGAAAACCCCAAACTCACTGATACTATTGAATTTTGAGAAACCGCAAATCTTCCCACAAAGTGGTAATGAGAGACTGCTTCTTTTTTATCTTTATTTTTAAAAGACTGCTTCTAGTCTAATCTTATTTTAGTTTGACTCAATCTCTGATTAGAAGAAAAGACTTGTTATGAAATATATCCTAACTTTTGGGAACAACTTGAATCATCAGGAGACATCAGTTATGACACAGGTAGGGACTAGCGGTGTACAGAACAGGCTGGTTTATTTGGGAGGCTGGGAGGATACTCGAAAGGGCAGTGGCTTTGGAACCAGATGAGCCCTGGGTTCAAGCCTCAACTCTACTGTAAAACAAAGAATGTTGCCCACCACCCAGTTCTACAAGAATCAAGTCATTAGCCACTGCAGCCACTAACCTACAATTCACCGTGAAAGGAATTCCGGTGAAGGCACTCGGTGCTCTGGAAAAACAAGCCCTTCCATAGCTAGAAATATTTCAGGAGAAATTTTTTTATGAACCTGAATTCTTACATCTTCCCATACTTAGAAAAGATCTAACGTCATTAACTGAGATACCTGTTCCTCATGACTAACCTTCTACCTGATGTGTGTCTGATTGCACGTGACCCTTCTCCAAAACAACAAATATATACTGACCTGCCCGCCTCACCTCTTGGGAGCAGTTCCTCAGAGCTCTTTGAGAGACTGTATCCTGGGCTAGAGTCCTTAGTAAGTCCCCAAATAAAACTGAAACTCACAGCTCTCATTTCATGTTGGGTTTTTTTTTTTTCCAGTTGACACTACAATAGCCGACGATACCACCTCATAGCTGGTGACTTTGGCAAAGTTTCAAAATTCTCTTCCATTTCCTATCAGGGCCTTTGTGATGGTTAAATAAGTCAGTGTGTATGAAGAGCCTCTACCGTGCCTGTCACTGGAAGGAGCACAGCAAATGGGATTTCCCTCCAGTTCCTCCATTCATTTAATGAAATGTGGGGTGGGTTAAGTGGGAGGAAAATATCTCAGAATTAAGAATATCTTCCAGAGAAAATAGTCAAGGGAAAGGGGACACAAGAATAGAGAAGACAAAAGGCTTCCTAGGTCTTTTTACCTCTGCGAAGCTCATTGACACTCAGTATGAATCTTTTAAGATTTAGCTCTTCCTTCTCCTCCTCACAAAACGTATTACTCAGGCACATCAGCCTATAACAACTCTAGCTTACAGAATTTTATGTTAATTAAAAAAATTAAAATGTCCCATGTTATGCCCAAATTTAAAAACAATTCACTCCTTGCCTCCCCCCATTGCTTCAGTGAAGGGAGAGATTTCTTAAACAATAAACCAAAAAGGGTAAAAATTGATATATTTGCATATTTTAAAATTATAAACTTCTGCTAATCGAAAGACATCACAAAGAGTAAAAAGACAAGCCACAGAATCAGAGATCATTGCAACACACGTAGCAAATAAATTAAGTCTCATCCAACATCTATTTAAAAACTCCTATAAGTACAATTTTAAATGTGGGCAAAAGACTTAAACAGGTACTTGACAAAAGAAAAATCTCAGTGGTCAATAGACATATGAAAATGCGCTCAATTTTAGTAGCAATTTGGTAAATACAAACTAAAACCACCCTGAGATCATACTATCTATACAGTTACCAGAATGACAAAATTTTAAAGTATGACCAATTTTTTGTTGGAGCAATGGGAACTTTCACATCCTGCTGGTGGGAGAGTAAGCTGCAATATTCAACTTGGAAAGAGTCTGGCATTTATATCTAATAAAGCTAAAGAAGTGCCCTGTGAGCCAGCAATTCCACTTCCTGGTCTACACCCTTGAGAAACTCATACCTACACACAACATGGATAAATCTTACAATGCTTTTCTTTTTAATTGAATTTTTAAAATTTTATTATTTTATTTATTGAAGTATAGTTGATTATATGACAATATTATGTTAGTTTCAGGTGTACAACATAGCAATTCAATATTTTTATAGGTTGTACTCCATTTAAAGTTACTACAAAACAGTGGCTGTATTTCCCTGTGCTGCACAATATATCCTTGTTGCTTATTTTATACATAGTTGTTTGTAATCTTACAATGTTAAGTGAAAGAGGCAACATGTGGAAGAATATATATAATTCCATTTTTAAAAATTCAAAACAGGCAAAACTCAATCGTACTGTTAGGGATTCAAAGGTGAGTGGTAAGACTATTAGGCAAGATAAGGAAGTGATTATCTTAAACGTTGGGGTAATATTGCCTCTGCGTGAAGGGAGTGGGTGTGATAGGGAAACACATGGGGTACTTCTAGGGTGCCAGCAATGTTCTCTGTCTTGCCCGGTGGTAATTACACAAGTGTTTGTAGAATTATAATTATGCACATTTGTGTTTTATGCACTTTCTATATGTGTGTTTTATTAACAAAATTGTTTTAAGAGTATATGTAATGCTGATATGTAGGAGAATGGTTGTGGATTTATACATGATAAAAATTCTCCCTCCCCTTTTACATTTATTGTTTTGGTAAAATCTGTATTGAATTCTACTTTTTTTTAAATTGAGGTATAGTTGATGTACAATATTATATAAGTTTCAGGTGTACAACATAGTGATTCACAATTTTTAAAGGCTATCCTCCATTTATAGTTATTATAAAATAACTTGGCTATATTCCTTGTGCTGTACAATATATCCTTGCAACTTATTTATTTTATACGTCGTAGTTGTACCTCTTAATCCCCTACCTCTATCTTGCCCCTCCCCCTCCCCTTCCCCCTCGCCGTCCCCTCTCCTTACTGGTATCCACTAGTTCTCTGTATCTGTGTGAGTCTGTTTCTTTTTTGTTAGACCTATGAGTTTTAAATTAGGAGAGGTCTTTAAGAATTCATTCACCTGTACCTACTTTTCCTTGAATATATCCTGCACTTTGCTGACTCTGCTATGTGCTTATGGTTGCCAGAAAGAGGAGATACTTTGTGGTATTCATACTTCCACTTTACATCTTCTGTGCTCATAGCAGACATCATTAACTGATCACATTCTTTTCTGCTGATCCTGGTTTTAGAATCCTTGTTTTTATGGTGTTTAGGCAGCCACTACCCACAGACCAGTGCTGCTGTGTGAGATGACACCTATTTATTGTTCCTGGTTAGCCCTATCTGCCACCAGAAATATTCTCTCTAAAACTACTTTTGGAAGCTCTATTCTTTCTTAACGGTGCCTGCACCTCAGACTTCTCAGCCTCCACAGACTTCTTCTCCTCTTTCACTAATGTCCTCTACCATATTCACCTGCCTTACACTCAACTTTTTTCATTATTGCTTCCCCAAGGAAACTTTTTATACATTTTCTCCCGAATTCCTTCCCCTTGCCCCATTAAATTTTAATAACAAAGATATGCCATGTATCTGTCTATGTACTGTGACCTTTTGGAGAGCCACAAACCTTTGTAATATCTAAGATTTTTTCACCTCCCCCATAACCAGTTTTCACCCTCTTGTGGTAATGTCACCTCTATTGAGAATATATGCTCTAGACCACTGTTCCACATTCGTTATTTGTGACTGTATTGTCTCTCCAAGTAGATTATGAGTTCCTGGAAGCCAGGGTCTGCCCCTTGAGCAGGTAAAATATTGCCTTATACATACCAGGCACTCAATAAATATTTGAGTTGAACTGAAAGAACTTTGTTTAAAATAAAATGCAAGAATGTGAATCGGTTTGAATACAAACTGAGCTGGTTTCAAATGAGTGGCTTATTTGCAAGTGCTTAGTCACTTGTGAAATAAAAATCTTGTAAACAGATTCCATTTATGGCTTCAAAATCCATTAGACTAGAGAAAACAAAATTGTTAGGTTAATTGTATTTTCTGATTAGTTTTGCATCATCTTATACATTAATTAATTGCCATGGTTTAAAACTGAGTTCCCTTACTGAGTTTATGATTAATTTCTCTACCCAAAACTTCATTCGTTTTCTTGTCCCAACCCTGTTCCCCTCAGGATTGAGGCATATCAAGGAAAGGGGCAGGGGGGCTTCCCTGGTGGCACAGTGGTTAAGAATCCTCCTGCCAATGCAAGGGACACAGCTTCGAGCCCTGGTCCGGGGAAGATCCCACATGCCACAGAGCAACTAAGCCTGTGCGCCACAACTACTGAGCCTGTGCTCTAGAGCCCGTGAGCCACAACTGCTGAAGCCCACGTGCCACAACTACTGAAGCCCACGTGCCGCAACTACTGAAGCCCACGCACCTAGAGCCTGTGCTCTGCAACAAGAGAAGCCACCGCAATGAGAACCCCGTGCACCACAACAAAGAGTAGCCCCCACTTGCCCCAACTAGAGAAAGTCCGTGCCCAGCAATGAAGACCCAACACAGCCAAAAAACAAACAAATAAATAAATAAATAAAATCTGTAAAAAAAAAAAGAAAAGGGGGGTTGAAACCAAGCAGGACCCTGTGGGGCCTTTTAGGTACAAAAGCCCCTCTGTGTCCCCTGTTTCTTGTTTGTAGAACAAAAGGCTTTAGTTTTCTAGGTCTCTCCTGAGTTCTAGAGATCAGACACAAGCAGTTAAAGATTAGGACAAGAGGCACAAGACTCTTAGTTCTTCCAGAAGGGATATCTGATGCATATCTTTAAGTTGTCCTGTAGAAATCAAGACCCCCCACCCAGGTGGAGGATGGTGGCCACATGCTGACCACAAGCAGGGAGACCCCAGACTGGTTGGAACCAGAAGGTTGAGATTCCCAAAACATAGCCCTGTTACCTCACCACCAACCAATCAGAATGTCCACGAGCTGATCATGCACCCTACAACCCTCTCTCCTAACACTGTCTTTAAAACCCTTGCTGGTGGGCTTCCCTGGTGGCGCAGGGGTTGAGAGTCTGCCTGCCGATGCAGAGGACACGGGTTCGTGCCCCGGTCCGGGAAGATCCCACATGCCGCGGAGCTGCTGGGCCCGTGAGCCACGGCCGCTGAGCCTGCGCGTCCGGAGCCTGTGCTCTGCAACGGGAGAGGCCACAACAGTGAGAGGCCCGCATACCGCAAAAACAAAACAAAACAAAACCCTTGCCTGAAAGCCATCGGGGAGTTCGGGTTTTTGGAGCATGTTCTCCTTGCTTAGCACCCTGCAAATAAACTCTTACTTTGCTGCAAACATCTGCTGTTAGCTTGGCTTTCTGCACCATGGGCACATGAGCCCTTGGCTCGGTAACACAACTCAGAAATAAATGAGTAAAATCCTGCTTTTAAAATATGAAGTAGGGCTTCCCTGGTGGTGCAGTGGTTAGGAGTCTGCCTGCCACTGCAGGGGACATGGGTTCGAGCCCTGGTCTGGGAAGATCCCACATGCTGCGGAGCAACTAAGCCAGTGCACCACCAACTACTGAGCCTGTGCTCTAGAGCCCGTGAGCCACAACTACTGAAGCTGATGCGCCTAGAGCCCGTGCTCCGCAACAAGAGAGGCCGTGATAGTGAGAAGCCCGCGCACCGCAACGAAGAGTAGCCCCCGCTCGCTGCAACTAGAGAAAGCCCACAAGTAGCAACGAAGACCCAATGCAGCCAAAAATTAAAAATAAATAAATTTATTTTAAAAATATGAAATAAACTTTACTTTTTAAAAGTAGAATTATAAAATTAAATTTTAGCTTGCACCTTTGTAAGCTAGTCCTTAGTCACGAAGTTCCTTTGCCTTATGACCTTCATTTGTTTCTCATGTATCAGTGCACGTGTTAAAGACAAAAAAAGGTACTTCCACAATTTAGCTCCTCCCAACGCCTCCCCCTGACAAAATGTTAGAAATTTAAGTTCAGATAAAGAAGTGTGGTAACTAGAAGTATATGTAATGGACAAATTGACTATTTCTTAAAAAACGTGGGCCTTATAAAAATGCTGCTCACTGCAAGATTGCTACAAGCTTAACTCACAATGGAATTACATAATACTGTGTCCACAGAAGTTAAATTAGAAAGGGAAGAGACTGTCATGAAAATGGACCAAACGTGAAACCCTCGACTCTCCCTCTACTGTATATAAATAAGCAATTCCTGCCTTGGCTGCCACTCGGGACTTAGAGGAACTTATTGTGCACTTAAGTGTCTCAAATAACTGCAAAGACTTCTAGTGCTTCTGAGCTGTGGTGACCACAGAGCTGTGGAGCCTTTTCCCTCAGGGGCTGCAGAAAATGGAAGAGGGGGCGGGGCGCCTGACACCACAGTGAGCAGAGGATTTTCTCTTTTTGTTGTTCACATCTTGTCCTTTATGACTAGAATTTTTTTTTTTTTTTTTGGCTGTGTTGGGTCTTCGTTTCTGCGCGAGGGCTTTCTCTAGTTGCGGCGAGCGGGGGCCACTCTTCATCGCGGTGCGCGGGCCTCTCACTACCACGGCCTCTCTTGTTGCGGAGCACAGGCTCCAGACGCACAGGCTCAGTAGTTGTGCCTCACGGGCCCAGTTGCTCTGCGGCATGTGGGATCCTCCCAGACCAGGGCTCGAACCCGTGTCCCCTGCATTGGCAGGCAGATTCTCAACCACTGTGCCACCAGGGAAGCCCTATGACTAGGCTATTTAATATTCTCTGTACAGTATAACTTGATTTATTGTACCAAAAGCCCCCGCCTTTAAATTCTGTCTTCTGAGATATAAATGAGGGTGTACACTTTTCTTCTATCTTGTGTTCTAAAATGCTTTCTCTTTCAATGTTAGGTTATAATTCCATATTTCTGCACGTGCATCAGAATCACCTTGTATTCTTGTTAAAACGCACATTCCCCATTCCCTGCCCACCCCAGATTATTACTGGGGAGAGGGGAGCTGATCTGAGGTGACCAAACAGAGGGAACTTTGGCTTCTCCTTCCATTTTCTTCTGGAGATTATTTTAAGGTCAGCAATATTAGCTGCTTGTTCAGCTAATTTGATCCTCTACCAGATTTGCCCTGAAGAATTTAATGTAAATTTTCACCTTGATTTTTTTGAAAAGGATTGGGCCTATTTGTATAGTTAATTATATAGTGATAAGGATTAAAAAGGGATTCTGGCAAGTCTTCAGGGCTGATAACAATAACCCTTGAATAAGATAGTGGTATCAGATTACCACATCTTGATGTTTCCATGGTAACACAGCTTTAAACCTCAGTGGTATGATCTTGCCTAAGGTAATGGAGCCAACAACCTTAACCTAAAGGACACTCTGGGAAAACAACTTTCTGCAATCTGATAACAGGACGTATTTGTTTGTTTTTATTGAAGTCTAGTTGCTTTATAATACTGTGTTAGTTTCAGGTGTACAGACAGTGATTTAGTGTTTTTGTGGATTACATTCCATTATAGGTTATTACAAAATAATGAGTATGTGAGCAGATAGGGTGGTTGGGGGGGGGGTCCCCAGAAAAAGAGAACCAGGCACAACTTTCTTGACATAAGAGAGGCCATTTTGTGATCTAAGCCTGGCCGCAATGCTTGCCCTTGAACAGGTCTCAGCAAATAATGACCTTAAGGGAAAAAAGGAATGCAGGAACAAATGAAAAGCATTCATGAAACAAGAATTCAGCAACAAAACAGTCCTAGGTCCTCCTCAAGGGATGTCCATAACAATCTTATACAGATCTTTGAGTTCTGCAGGAACTAAGGCCCCACCCAGGTGGAGTATGGTAACTACAGGCTATGACCTCAGCCTGGTCAGAACCTAAGGAATGATGACATTGACCTTTTCTGACTCTTGTGACGTCAATCAACTAAAGCTTAGACTCTGGTTAACCTTTCCCCCAATTCTATGCAGAATTCTCCTCTGCTCCAGCCCCTTCATGAACACACATGTATCCTTAGCTTGAAACTCCCCTAGTTTTGCTGTTCGGGGGAACATGGCTTTGGGAAAGATCCCCCATGTTCTCCTTACTTGCTGCAAGTAATAAATCCTTCCTTCTCCTGATCTTGGCCTGGTTGTATATTTTGGCTTGACACCTACCAGGAGGCGAACCCAGTTTTCGGGTAACAGGTATAATTCCCTGTGCTATACAGTATATCCCTGTTGCTTATCTATTTTAAATGTAACAGTTTGTATCTGTTAATCCCATAAGCCTAATTTGTTCCTCCCTCTTTCCCTCTTCCCTTTGATAACCACAAGTTTGTTTTCTATATCTAACAGGATATATTTGCGTAAGGAAAGAAATGAGAGGAAAATACATTACGTAGAGACCATTCAAGTTTTGGCTTAGGTGATAGAAGAGTAGAAAAAATTGAAATGACTTAAGACATTATTGTTTCATATGAGTCAAAAATATTTAAGGAAGAAAGTTTTCACTGGCAGTAGTTCTAAGTTATGTTTTAAGACATGTGGGCCCAAAAAGAAAGATGATAACATTAGTTTCTCTGGGTATGAGCATAACGTGTAAGCATGTATCTTTATAGCGTCATTATTTATTTCTGTCCCTTTTATTGGCTTGTAATACTCAGTGATGATTTTGTATACAGTGAACTACAGTATTGACATTTTCTGAAATATCCTGATTTAGGACAGGCCAAGCCATCATGCTTTTACAATTGGCTTCAACTTCTTAGGGATTCTGGTTCTGCGAAAGGATTAAATCCTGTCTAATAGCTCTAATTTATTAGCCTAGTACGCACAGGCCCTGCATTATCTTGCTTAATCATCAAGATAATCCAGTGAAGTTGATATTGTATCATTTTCCAGATGAGGAAATTGAGACTCAAAGAGGTTCCCAAAATCATATGGCTGGTAAATGGTGAAGGTGTAATTCAAATGAGATCTGCTTAGCTCAAAGCCTGGACCATTCTTCTAGTTTCAGAAACTAAAAACTTTCAGGCAATATCCGCCACCTGGACCAAGATGAGCTGCACGTAATTTTTTTTTTTTTTTTTTTGTGGTACGTGGGCCTCTCACTCTTGTGGCCTCTCCCATTGTGGAGCACAGGCTCCGGACGCGCAGGCTCAGCGGCCATGGCTCATGGGCCCAGCCGCTCCACGGCATGTGGGATCTTCCCGGACCGGGGCACGAACCCGTGTCCCCCGCATCGGCAGGTGGACTCTCAACCACGACGCCACCAGGGAAGCCCACACGTAATATTTTTATTTACATTTAAAGATGACCTGGCTCATGAAAGAATGCTGGTTGTGGTCCATGGACTCACAGAAATGATAAACCATCTTTGAGGAAGGAATCAGTCCATCTGAAGAGTGTATTAAAGGGAAAAATAAGACAAATAAAGACATGGAGCTGCAGCAAGGGGACAAAATGGATGAAGAGGAAAAAGAGAAGAAAACCATGTCTCAAACCCCAAATTCCGCAGGACAGGACTATGGTGCAAAATAGGGTTTACCAGAAGTTGCCCTCGGTGTTCCTTTTTACCTGATATCATCTGCACGAAAAAGTTGTGGTGGAAAGTATTGTGGTACCTGCCCTATAGCCCTGCATCCCTGAGGGGTCCCCTGGCAGGACTCTTGCAGTTTACCAGAAAAATGTTCCATAGTTCACAGTATCAGGGTCAGTTCTTCTGGATGCTGGCTCTTAAGAATTCACAACCTTCTAGATTAGAGAAGAGTCTGGAAAAATACGTATCAGCCTTTTATCATTGGTTATTTTATAGTTATTATATATAGTGGTATTAAATGTTGAGAAATGTTTACTTCCCATGTTAAAAAAAAAAAAAAGATGACCTGGCTGAAGGTGATTCCTATCCTGTGTGTACTGGAGCAGCTAAGACCAGCATGTGACTGTCATAGGGTCAGCATATTTGGACAAGAATAAAAAGGCCCTGCCTTGTGTGGAGGCTTGTGCCAGACACTGGTGGGTGGGGCTGGGTGACGAGGCTGCTAGCTGCAGGGCCTTGGAGGGTCCTGGTAGCCCCTTTGCTAATTTTTTTTTCTTTTTTGGCTGTGCCCCGCACGGCTTTTGGGACCCAAGTTCCCTGACCAGGGATTGAACCTGGGCCACCACAGTGAAAGCACTGAGTCCTAACCACTGGACGGCCAGGGAATTCCTGCCCCTTTGCTATTTTAATTGCACATAAGATGAGCCTTCACAAGGAGGGCCTGAAAGGTCCAGTTTGCCTCCACGGTGTCTTGGTGGATACCAGGGGTACTGAAGAAGTTGGGAATGGTGGTGAGGCAGTGGTGCTACCTCTGCTCCAAGGATAACATACAGCCACTCCTCACTCCAGTGAGCCGCCTAATCACTTGGTCCAGCCTGTGACCTTACACAGTTTGACACGCAAGACAAGGTGGTCAAGCCAAGCATGGCTCCAGGCTCCACCACCCTTCCCCATCACAGTATACTTGAGACCTCTTCCTTCCCACCTTTGGTCTCAGTCTTGTTCTCATTCCCAAACCAAGCAGGAGATGCTCAAGGAGTGCCAGCCCGTGTTCTATGGCTCAGCATCCAGCCTGTTAGTCTTGCCGTCTAATCTAGTGCCTAGTGAGTCATTCACGTCACTTTAGGAAATATTTAGACTCATGGGAACAGAAGCCCTGAGTGAATAGGAGGGAGGAATGAAAAATATATTTTTCATTGGGGAAAAAGGAACATGAAAGGTTCAGAACTCAGAGGACTTTTAGAAACGGTTAACTATAATGGGCCAATGAAACCCTAAATGTACACCTAGGAGAACCACCGAAAAGAGGTGAGGAGGCCAAATACACAAGTTATTCGGAGGGAGGGTAGGGAGTGGGGTAGACCAGCGGCTTGGCAGATGGAAGGTGAGGGGTGGCAGCGAAGCGGGATTTCTTTCTCTCTCTCCTGCAAAGATCCTCAACTGTTGATGAGCTTCTGAAGCTTGTGAAAATGGAGATTCATGGACCCTACCCTCAAAGCTTCTGACTGTCCCATTGGGATGAGCCTCTGGCATGGGTGTGTTCCTAGGTACTTCAGAGCATTCATATAGCTTGGTCTGAAGACCAGATCTTGAGAATTACTGCTGTACTGTGATCTGACGGGTATGTCACAGATTTTTAAAAGTTGGGTAATAATTCAGAGAGTTGTCACTCACAGTTTGAGAACAGTTACCAATAAATCTCTGAGAAGAAAAGCAGATTAATTGCTTTGCTTACTTCTAACCCCTCCTTTTAAAGCTTGAGTGTCTTTACTCTGTATCCATTCTTATCCCTCTCTCCACCTGAAGGAGGTGTGGCTTTATTATAGAGCCATGTCCATCAAATGTTTTTAAAGTCTGTGGGGAGGTAGGGTTACTGGCCAGGGGTAAAGTTGCTAAACTAAAGGGTGGATGAGACTGAGGAAAGGGGAGCTGCTTCCCTTAGCTATACGTGACAATCAATGTTAAACCGTGGTCGACTCTGCTTAAAGGGAAGGCCCTTTATTGTCCTCTACTGTACTGTCCTCTACTATACTGTCCTCTGCAGGTAGTACCAGCCAGGCAGGGCAGCCTTGGCAGTCAGTCATTTTCTGGATGTTGCAGAGGGAACATTGCAGGGATGTTGCAGAGGGATGTTGCAGAGGGCAGAGGGAACATCTCTGAGCCCAAGGCACAGCAAAGCACTTTATACAGAGGGCTTAATTGGTCTCTCTCTCTTTCCAGACAAACAGACATAAAATAACAACTCAGTCTTTTCCTTTCTCAGGAAAAGGAGAAAAGAAAAAGCCGATATTTGTGAAGTGTTGGCATTTTGGTTCTAATGTAGGTATTTATTTTAGTGGAAATAGCTGACAAGTCCATGCTTCAGGGGAAAGCTAACCCCCCACACTGGAGGGGAGGAATGGAAGCGGAAGCACTGACGCCTCTCCATGCCACGCTCTGGGCCTTGCTGCCTCCCTAACCCCAGCTGCATGCTGGCCTGAAGACAGTTTCACACAGGCAGGGCAGAAGAGCAGGACAAAGGGTCCTACAGAGGGGCTGCATTTTCTGTTTGCAGATTCACATCGGCCCAATCTTCACGCTAGGGAAGAATCGGAATCTCAAGTTGGAAAAAAGAAGGTATAGTAGTACAGTCTTTGAGGGGAGAGGCAGCCTTCTGAGTGCTGGAAGCAGCACTGAGTTGGGAGTTGGTCTACCTTGCCCCTGCTCTGGCTCTGTCCTCATGAACTCATATGCCCTTGGGAAGGAGATGCAATTAATAGCTTGTACATACACAGTCAGCCCTCTGTATCTGCAGTTCAGATTCAGCCAACTGCTGATGGAAAATATTTGAGAAAACAGTTCCAGAAAGTTCCAAAAAGCAAAACTTGAATTTTCCAGCAACTATGTACATAGCATTTACATTGTGTAGGTATTATAAGTAATCTAGAGATGATTGAACGTATACGGGAGGATGCGTGCAGGTTATATGCAAATACTATGCCACTTTGTATAAGGGACTTGAGCATCCCGGATTTTGGTATCCATGGGGGTCCTGGAACAAATCCCTCATGAATACTGAGGGATGTATAGAACTCGAGGGCGTTAGATTTGCTGATCTCCAAGGCACATGAAATCAGATTAGAAGTTCAGTGAAACGCTTTTTGTAGGCATTAAATGAGCATCGTTAGGTTGAATTATCTAACAGATGAACTCTATTTGACAAGGAGATGAGAGTGTGTCAGGATACTTTCGGCATTACCTGTCATGTCTCAGTATAGGTGTAGGCAACACGCTTGTCAGGAGCCATCCAAACTCAGCCAGAGTGTGCAGGAGAGGGCCGTAATCCGTTTTGATTTCACAGCCCTGTGTGAATAAGCACAGAGTTCATAGTCTAATGACAAAGATAACCAGCTACACAAGTGATGACAATGAGGGTGAGAAGTGTTAGGATAAGGGGAGTTCACGCTCCATTAAGTGCAATTTCACCGGCTGCAGTCTTCCTGGGCTTCTTTTCTGCTCCCTCTGCCTTCCAACCATTCAACCAAGTTAGAAACACTGGGGATCGGAGCGGAGAGAGGTTTCCATGTGGTTCTCTAAGGTTGGGGCCTACCTTCCCTCGGTCTTGCTTGGGCATCAAACTTTAATATAGGGGGCGGGGTCTGGGAATCTGCATTTTAAAAAGCTCCCTGGGTGATTTGGATCCAAGTAGAGTCCATACACTTTCAGAAACACTGGTGTAGGGGCTGGGAGTGAGGACAGGAATAGAGAGTGAGCACTAGGGAGTGAAAGGTGAGAAGAGCAGAGAATCTTCACTGCTTTTTACTCACTTGGAATTGATTCTTACTTGGAGCTTTATCTCTTACCCCAAATCCTTTTCTCCCCCTCAACGGGATTTCCAGTTTCTTTTTCTCTTTTTTTTTTTTAAATTAATTTATTTTATTTTTGGCTCTGTTGGGTCTTCATTGCTGCGCGCGGGCTTTCTCTGGTTGTGGTGAGCGGGGGCTACTCTTTGTTGCGGTGCGCGGTCTTCTCATTGTGGTGGCTTCTCTTGTTGCGGAGCATGGGCTCTAGGCACGCAGGCTTCGGTAATTGTGGCTTGCGGGCTCTAGAGCTCAGGCTCAGTAGTTGTGGCGCACAGGCTTAGTTGCTCCGTGGCATGTGGGATCTTCCCGGACAAGGGTTTGAACCTGCATCCTCTGCATTGGCAGGCGGATTCTTAACCACTGCACCACCAGGGAACCCCGGATTTCCAATTTCTTTGAAAATGACCTATGTCTCTCTAACCTTTGCAAGGCCAGAAAGGGCAAAAGTGTCCTTGAGAGAGGCTGTCAGTGAGGGCCTCGTGCACACAGCACAGTATACCTGAATTCAGTCTGTACACCTCAACGGCAGTCCATTCGGTGACATCTGAATTCAGAGTGCACAACAACAGCAGCAATGTCATCTCTGATTAGGAAGGACAATGCTGTGTGTACATATTTGGCCTGGTGAGAGAAAGAACACCTTTGGATATTTTTGCCTTTGAAAGTCAATTCACATGGTTAAGAAAGTCAGTCACATTGGTTGCTTGGGTATAAAATTGACTGATTTTTTTTTTTTTTCAGTTTCAGCTAGTTGTCATGGCATTGTGTAAAGAGAATCTCAGTGCCAGGGGAATTTGTTTAGGACTAGAATGCTAAATCTTTGGGAATCTACTGTTATTTATGTATAGATAATTATTTTGCTATCTTTTAACAAAACTGAACATTGAGTAAAACAAACTACCTTTAAACAAATTTGAAAGTTTGTGATGCATTCTGATGAAATTCTGAACATTGAATAAAAATGTGTTTGAAGAATACTGTATGTGTTAGGCAATGAAAACCTTTAACATGTAAAACTAAATGCAATAGTAAAGCCAAATTGTCAGAAAACTTCAGTTTACCTCAATAACTGTCCATTGTTCTACTACGATGGCATCATTTCCTTTCCTGCTGAATCCTGGAACTCCAGAGCCTTCTTCTTCATAGATAAAGAATCCTTCCAAAGATTTCGGCAAATGGTCCCCTGTGAGGAAAAACATACAATTAAGAAGAGTTGTAAATGCTCAGAGTCTCTTGGGATCATCTAAAACCTTAAATAACCCTTGTAGGAAGCTGAAGGAAAAACATATCACCTAATAAACACTTGTTTTAGGGGACTTCCCTGGCGGTCCAATGGCTGGGACTTTGCCTTCCAATGCAGGCAGGGGGTGCGGGTTCAATCCCTGGTCTGGGAGCTGGGATCCCACATGCCTCACAGCCAAAAAACCGAAACATGAAAAAAACCAGAAGCAATATCGTAACAAATTCAATAAAGACTTTGAAAATTGTCCATATCAAAAAAAAAAAATCTTAAAAAACCCCCCACTTGTTTTAGGTGAATCTATGACGTCTCCCTTGAAGGTAATTTTTTTTCAAAGATCAAGACAGTTTGTTTTTTTTAATATTTATTTACTTATTTTATTTTTAGCTGCGTCGGATCTTAGATGCGGGCTGTCTAGTTGTGGCCTGAGTGCTCAGTAGTTGCGGCAGGTGGGCTTAGTTGCCCCATGGCATGTGGGATCTTAGCTCTCCGACCAGGGATCAAACCTGCGTCCCCCTGCATTGGAAGGCAGATTCTTAACCACTGGACCACCAAGGAAGTCCCTCAAAGGTCAAGATAGTTTTATACTTAACTGAATTAAAATTAAACTGTAAACATGAAGACTACAATAACAAAAACAAGATAAAATAATATCATACAGTGAGAAGCAAGTGGATTTCCTAAGCTTAAAAAGCATCTGGAAATGACCTTCACCTTGAAATCAAATTTTGGTTTCTGTTCTATATGCTGTATGTGTGTTAATTATACTATTAAGAGAAACAACATCAAAAATCTTAATCCTTGGAATTACAGGTGTGATATTAAAACCAAGGTGACGTAAGATTACTTAAAAAAATATAAACACAGAACAATTCTTTGCTTCAATGATGCTTAAAAAAAAAAAAAAAAAAAAGAATGGTAACAGGAAGATCCTAAACAGAAGTCATTGTCAAAAGAATTCCTGCTGGGAAGGAAGTTTTAAGGGAGGGCCTCTCTGACATTTTTTTGAATAGCTGACAAAAACCAGCTGGCCAAAACTAAACTGATTTTATGGAAGTTCTTTTGTCTCCTATTTTGCAATAGGAGACAATTTCCCATGGTCATGTGCTGGTTAAGCATTCTAGTTTCATACAGCGTAAGGTCACATCAAAGTTTCCCTTGTTGACAATTATCTAAATAATAACCTACAAAGTTTTCAAAAGATCTATTAAGCTTAAAGATAAAAAAGACAAAAGTAATTTAAATGTAATTTTTAGTTTTCATTTTTATTAATGGGCTATAGGCTTTAAGAGAAAAACACTCTTATTAGTATTTTTACATCAGTTACAGTTAGGGCAGAATATCATGAAGAATTTACATTATTCAGAGCGGTCCCCAACAATCCAGTAAAGTTTAATTGACTTGTTGGAATTGTTTTTCTAATTACAGTATATGTTCCACTTCCTTTAATGTACTTGTCTACTGTCATACCAAAGTGACCGGTGGAACTAAATCTGTTTTAGATTGTAAGTTTAGAGCATCACAAGACCATCTTTAAAATTGTATATTTGGGGCTTCCTTGGTGGTGCAGTGGTTAAGAATCTGCCTGCCAGTGCAGGTTTGATCCCTGGTCCAGGAAGATCCCACATGCTGTGGAGAGCAACTTAGCCCAAGAGCCACAACTACTGAGCCTGCCTGCCACAACTACTGAAGCCCGTGCGCTTTAGGGTCCACGTGCCACAACTACTGAGCCCACGTGCTGCAACTATTGAAGCCCACAAGCCTAGAGCCCGTGCTCCGCAACAGAGAAGCCACTGCAATGAGAAGCCCACGCATCGCAAGGAAGAGTAGCCCCCACTCTTCTGCAACTAAAAGAAAGCCTGTGGGCAGCAATGATGACCCAACGCGGCCAAAAATAAATAAATAAATAAATTTATTTAAAAAAATGTATATTTGCCTCAAGTCCTTTTTTAGAATGGGGGTATAAACTTTAAAAATAATTATATACTGTGATAATTATGTAGTTAATTGTAATCTGCTTCTTATTCACTTTAGGATTATATAATTGGAGAACTATGGGTTTTGTGGCTTTGTGTTTTTCTTGTTCTTGGTATTGAGAGTCCCTAGTACTTCTAAACTTCTTTTGGTTTAAAAGAATAAAAGTATGGTAGACTCATACACTGCAGTACTACCAAGAATAAAAAAGAAAGACTCACCGGTATGCAACAACATGGATGAATTTCAGAGATATTATGTTGAGCAAAAGAAGTGAGATGAGAAAGAATACATACTGTATATTTCAACTTACATGAAGTTCAAAAACAGGCAAAATTAATCTATGGTGCTGGAATTCAGAATAATGCTTGTCTCTGTGTGGGAGGGTATTGATTGGGAAGGGCCATGAGGAGGCCTTCTGGGATTTTGGAAATGTGTATCTTTTTTTTTTTTCTCATTTTTTTCAATTTTTTTGAGATATAATTGACATATAAGGAAATGTTCTTATCTTGAACATTTGTGTTCTATTCTGCGGTACACATAAGATTAATGCACATTACTATATGTATCTTATACTTCAGTTAAAAACAAAAGACCTGCCTTCTCACTTCAGAGCTCCCCAGGTTCCCTGGCTAGCTTTCTTAGGGACCATGCCAGTCCTTAGAGCCACAGAAGAATGATACTTCCACAGGAGAGAGTATTTCTCTCTTGAGAAATTCTCCCTAACAGAAGTGGCAGCTAAGGAGGGTGGCAGGCAAGGCCTCATGGGGGCTGGGGGGGGGTGACAATTTGGGTGTTTGATGTGTTAAATCTTCCAGGTATTGGGGTGAGGTGATAATTCTGAACAATTACTTAATAACTGTCCAGAACTAAGTCATCTCTTTTTTTTTTTTAAGATTTATTTATTTATATTTGGCTGCGTTGGGTCTCTGTTACTGCGCTGGCTTTCTCTAGTTGCGGCGAGTGGGGGCTTCTCATTGTGGTGGCTTCTCTTGTTGCGGAGAACGGGCTCTAGGCGCACGGGCTTCAGTAGTTGTGGCACTTGGGCTCAGTAATTGTGGCTCACGGGTTCTAGAGCGCAGGCTTAGTAGTTGTGGCGCACGGGCTTAGTTGCTCCGCGGCATGTGGTATCTTCTCGGACCAGGGCTCGAACCCGTGTCCCCTGCACTGGCAGGCGGATTCTTAACCACTGTGCCACCAGGGAAGTCCCATGAACTGAGTCATCTCTTAACATCACTTATCTCAGAGCTTCCCACCTTGTGTGCCTTGGCCCATTGGTGTACTTAGAAGGTGTACAGGTGTGCTAAGGCACAGGGCACCCCCTCCTGCCCAGAGCAGCCTTTCCGCTTGTACCCATGTGCCCTGCAATTTTACCATTTGCTATGGATGCATAACATGAAAAAGTAACAAAGCATTGGTCTGACCCACTGCTTCTCAAATTTTTTTTTTTTTTTTTGGCCAAATACCATCAATAGCAAAGGAAAGTACCCTTGTATCACTGAAGGATGGTCTCCAGGTACAGTTTGAAGTGACTTGGGGCAAAGCATAAGCTTTCTTTAAAGTCTAATGTTATATCTTAAAAACCCATGCAAATTTTGCATTCTATTCAAATATGTTCATATGACGTGAAAAAGCAATATTTCCTCTTCTGCTTTCTCCTACCCCCAATCTTAAAGGAATATTGACACTCTAGGAAGAGGTTTATCCTGTGAAGTTGTGTACTCCCTGGCACATAGCTGCATACCCCTAGGGTACTTTGACCCTGGTTTGCGAAGCACAAGTTTAAAGAATTTCCAGGGAATGGTTTACTTGTCTGGAAATGTGATCTTACACATTCATTTCAGCTAGATGTGACATTGACATTTCTGTAAATGTGAGGAAATGTAACATCCCATTTTAGTATTTGGGGCCAAGTGTCATTTTTGGCATTAAACTGCCCAGAGGGTGGGCCTGGGACCACGTCTGAGAAGTGGAGGGCAGGCACATATGGGAACTCTCATTCTGTATCTCTTTTATGAGCATTCTGTCTCCAGAATGCATCTCAGTCTGTTTACTGCTGCCCATCCACCATCATCTCTCTGGATCACTGCAACAGCCTCTTAGCAGCCTCCCCACTTCCATGCTTGCCCTCCATGATCCGTTTCCAAAAGTGAGGCCAAGTAAGTTATTTTTTAAATGTAGGTCAGGTCATAACTCCCTCCTTAAATCTTCAACAAATGACTTGGAATAAAAATCCTGACAGGATGGCAAGTTGGTTAAGAGCACACACTCCACCTACCTCCTACCCCTTCTAGCTGCTTGAACATGAGCCCATTATTTAAAATCTCTGTGCCTCAGTTTCTTCATCTATAGAAGGGGAACAATCATACCTACCCCATAGGGTTGCTGCGGGGATTAAATGAGTGAATAACTGTGAAGTGCTTAGAACAATGCTGGCATAGAGTAAGTACAAATATGTGTTAGTGCCTGTTGCATCATTTATATTGTTAAGATCTAGGTGGCGTGGCTACTGCTCACCTCTCCTACTTTGTCGGGAGCCATTCTCTCTTGTACACCCTGCACCAGCGACACAGACCCTTTCCCAGTTCCTCTCTTGCATCCTAGGTTTTTTTACATTTGGGGGCGTTTCCTCTGGTTCCTGAACACCAGCCCTCTCTAGGCTTCCAGTCTCAGTGTGATTGTTACCCTGTCAGAAGGGACCTCGTGACCACCCATCTAAGCTGGTTCTTCCCAGTTACTCTCATTACAATATCCTGCTGGGTAACGTCACACACTATTCTCAATTTTGAAATTAGGTATATATGTTTTGATGCCCATTACAGCCTGATGCCATGTGACTTTTTTTTTTTTTGGCCTTGCCCTGCGTTGCCTGCAGGATCTTAGTTCCCCAACCAGGGACCAAACCCATACTCTCTGCAGAGGAAGCATGGAGTCTTAACTACTGGGCTGCCAGGGAAGTCCCGTGGCTAGCTTTTTGAGAGGAGGGAAGATGTCCATTTTGCTCATCAGTGTAAACCCCTCATGCCTGGCCTAGGACCTGGCATATACATATATGTGAAATGAACACATACATGTTCCAGTTCTAACTGCTCATTCTGATACATCTCCCCCGCCAACTCCACACAAGCATTTTTATAGGAGTGAAGAGATTGAAATGAATATCAGTTGAAGTCTGAAAAGAATTCACAAAAAATGAAAATGTAGCCTTCAGATGTGGGTATACTAAAGGTGGGAAGAGGCTGTGCTCTGAGGGTGATGGGGGCATTGGTATGCCAGTGAAGTGTGAGAACCTCAAGTGTTGTGTGTGTATGTGTGTGTGTGTGTTTTGTATCACCTGGCAAAGTTGCTTATCTCATCCCTGTCAGCTGCCCCCCTGGATCTCTATATGTTCTGGTAGAATAAAGTGTTTTGTCTCTGTTGGCTCAATTGGGTAAGCCTCTTGTAGCCTCCCTTGGGTTCATTTGGAGCTTTTTGTAAGTGTGCAGAGAATTCAGCTGCAGACCAGTTTGGTGAAGGCTGGGCAGTGCTGGAGAAGGTCAGGAACAGGAGGCCACTGCAGTGAGAACCCTCAGGCCATACGAACAGCAAAAGGGTCCCTGGGTGCCTCTGCCTATGGGACTTTTCAAAGCAGAAAAGGCTTTGAAAATGGGTAGGAAAGGGCACTGAAGAGGAATTTCACAAACCTTACAACTTTTCCACCATGACTTTCCTGAAGGAGAAAACTTTTAAAAGTTTTTTTCCCCCTGTCTCCAGAGAATTTTATAAAGTGAGATTTATAGAATGAGATGTGTGGAGTAATATGTTTAAATTTCTGAGCAACGTTTGGTTTTTTACTTCTATTCCTCATGGTGGGCTGACTTCTGACAATATTTTGGAAGAGGATGGAAGCAAGACAAAACAAAATATGCATTGTCCCCTATGTGCTTTAGATGTCAGGCATCAGATATCCCGGAACAAAGCGACCAATTCAGCCCTGCTTCCTCTGACTTGCTTCTCACAGTGACACAGGCATTGGTCACAATTTCCCCTCCACAGCTTCCCTGTGTACTCCCAGGAAAGTCCCGAGTGACACACCCAATTGCCAGACTTTACAGACCGTGGCTCGTGGCTTGTTAGGGCTTGGCGAGGCCTGCAGAACGTCTAATGAGACATTCCAGGGCTGCTGAGAGGGAAAGACTTTCCCCCGGGCTCTCTAAATAGCTTCTGAGGCTTTAAGAACAAAAGCCCTACAGAGCCTCTGGCTGGCAACTGCTGTGGCTAATTTTATTTTCATCATCAGGCCAGGCCCAAGGCCGGGATGCCTGAAGGACACTGTGAAAGGAGGATTTTTTTGTCTTTCCTTCAGCAGTTAGTCACAATCCAAAATTTGGAATGGATGTTTTTTTTTTTCTGCCGTGCCTTGAAGCTTGTGAGATCCTAATTCCCTTACCAGGGATCGAACCTGGGCCCACGGCAGTGAAAGTGCGGAGTCTTAAGCACTGGACCGCCAGGAAATCACCGCCCCCCTCTCTTTGTTTTGAACAGCTCTAACTTAGAGTATTTGGAGTGAAGAGAAAGAGATGGGGCGGGAGGGAATATATGAAGCATAAACTGAGCTTTAAAGAGATGATTCGTACTAAAAGTAGTGTAGGGACTTCCCTGGTGGCTCAGTGGTTAAGAATCCGCCTGCCAATACAGGGGACACAGGTTCGAACCCTGGTCTGGGAAGATCCCACCTGCCTTGGAGCAACTAAGCCCGTGTGCCACAACTACTGTGTGCTGCAACTATTGAAGCCTGCATGCCTAGGGCCTATGCTCCGCAACAAGAGAAGCCGCTGCAACGAGAAATCTGAGCACTGCAACAAAGAGTAGCCCCCGCTCTCTGCAACTAGAGAAAGCCTGCGTGCAGCAATGAAGACCCAACATAGCCAAAAATAAATTAATTAATTTTAAAAAAATGGAAAACCTGCAGAAAAAAAACCAAAAATTTACTGTAAGTGCATCTAGCAAGTGGCAGGAGAAAAGATCAACCCCAGAAAATGAACTCTGACAGTGGGCAAGGCACGTGGGAGTTACTTTGTACGTACTATATCTTATTAAGTTCTCACAACAGTTAGTAGGAGTGTTTTTATCCCCCTTTTAGGAAACTGAGACTCAATGAGCTCAACTAACTTCCCCAGGTCACACAGCTCTAAGTAGAGGACACAGGATTTAAACCCTGGTCTGTCTGATGCTGAAGTCCATGCGCTTCATATCAGGTCCGGCTATTAACATAAAAGATCAACTTGGAAGAAGTTTCCAGTAACCAAAAATACTAATAAATATTTACTGAGCACTTGCTAAGTGCCAAGCACTATGCAAGGTGATGTTTTTTGTGGTGCTCCATGGGGTGCTCCAATGAGCTAGATCCTTACTCTTGGTTGCTACTTAAAGGGACCTGTTGGAACATGACTCGATAATTTTAAATAATCATCCAAAGTCTTTAGTTGTATTAGTTAAGGTATCACTAGGCTGATTTAATAATAATAGGGTTTATTGAGATCTCATTTTATTTTCTTTTTCATTCCTTCCTCTAACCTCGAGTCATGGTCCCTAACTATCCTGATTTTCATAACCTCCACCCTTCCTAATGCATTTTTCCAGTCTCCTTACTATCTTTGTTCTTTTTTTTTTTTTTTAGCACTAATCTCTTTTATTTTTAAAAAATAAATTTATTTATTTATTTATTTTTGGCCGCGTTGGGTCTTCCTTGCTGTGCGCAGGCTTTCTCTAGTTGCGGAGAGCAGGGGCTATTGTTCATTGAGGTGTGCGGGCTTCTCATTGCGGTGGCTTCTCTTGTTGCAGAGCACAGGCTCTAGGTACGTGGGCTTCAGTAGTTGTGGCATGCAGGCTCAGTAGTTGTGGCACACAGGCTTAGTTGCTCTGCGGCTTGTGGGATCTTCCCGGACCAGGGCTCGAACCTGTGTCCCCTGCATTGGCAGGTGCATTCTTAACCACTGCGCCACCAGGGAAGTCCCAGCACTAATCTCTTTTAAAAAACACTTTCTTTAGAAATAATTTTTGGAAAGATTTGTTTGTTTTTATGATAGACATGAATGATTACATATTCCATTGTAACTAAAAGAAGAAGGTTAGATAAAGATGAAAGATAAGGGGAAGGCATAAATAAATATAGATCAATATAATTTTCTGAACCAAAGTTTATTTTTCTATACGAATTTTAGAAGAAGTCAGGTTTAGACTGGAGGACATGGTAGGTAGTCTCCAAAATTGGGCTAGTGTAATAAATTTGGATAGTAATTGTCAAATGTCATCATAACCTCCTGATTGGGCTGCTGTAGTACATCTTACTTGGAAAATCCTACTAACTAATCACACAGGGGTTTGTCCATTTCTGATAGTCACAACCCAACAGCAAATATCACATTATAATAGTACCACATAGGATGGTTAAGCTTCTAAATTAAAGCTACAGAGTTGTGTAATAATTAGAATCTATTTTCTTAGGAATAATATCTGTCCTTTTAACTTGCTGTATAAGAAATAAGTAAATAAAATAAAATTCAAAAAAATAATATCTGTCCTTTTAGCCATTGAACTTGAGAGGCAAAAACATTTCCACCAACTCTGACACAAGGTCAAATTCTTTAGATATCAACATATCATAATATAAAACTTACCTTTAGATGTTTCCCAGCATACAAAAGAATCGATTAAAGACAAGCCTTGTTTATAATAAAATGTAGTTAACTCCAGCCAATCGGCATCAAGTGTACTAACGACAGAGCCTTTTCTCGTTACTTTCATTGACAAGATGCCTTCCTGATAGGTCCAGCAGGTTGATTCATCCTCAAAATCATTGAAGACTGTATACAACTTGTTATCTGAGTATAGGTGTTCAGAAGGAAGAAAAAAGGGGAAAACTATAATTTTATTGAAAAGATTCCTAAAATAGTTTCTTTTTCTTTTTTTTTTTTTTTTGCGGTACGCGGGCCTCTCACTGTTGTGGCCTCTCCTGTTGCGGAGCACAGGCTCCGGATGTGCAGGCCCAGCGGCCATGGCTCACGGGCCCAGCCGCTCCGCGGCATGTGGGATCTTCCCGGACCGGGGCACAAACCCGTGTCCCCTGCATTGGCAGGCGGACTCTCAACCGCTGCGTCACCAGGGAAGCCCTAAAATTTTTTTTTTTTAAATTAATCATGAGCTATTTCAAGCACACAAACAAGCATACAGAATAATAAAATTATCCACCATTCAGCTTTATCAAATGTTAACATTGGGCCAGGTTTGCTTCAGATTTTTTTCAAGGAAATGAGACATGGATGTACTTGAGGCTCAAGATGTATCTCCCCTAATCCTATTCTCCAGAAATAGCTACTGTAATGAATTTGGTGTTTATTATTCTCATGCAAGTTCTTTTATTCTTTTAATACACATTTCTTTACACATAAATGATGTTTTGCAGTTTAAAAACAATGTTTTGCAGTTTAAAAAGTTTTTAAAAAATGGTATTATACTGTATGTATCAATCTATAAGTTGATTTTCCTGTTCAACATTATGCTTTTGAAGTGTAATTAATACATATAGATCTTATTCATTTAGTTTAACTGCTATATAGCATTCCCGTTTACTTTTCTCCTGTTGATGGACATATACATTATTTCTGAATTTTTGTTATTACAAACATTATTCATTCCTTGGACACATATGTGAGAGTGACTCTAGAATGCATACTTAGACATGGAACTGCTGGATCCTATACTTTACAAGTTAGCAAATTCTTAACTTGGGGGTCTATGGACCCACATTTATGGTTGTGTTTTAGGAAGTCTAACACTACTTGTGTCACAGAGTATTAGGGGTATGTGTGTTATGTGTGTTTTTCTGGGTGAGTCTCCATGGATTTCACCAGACTCTCCAAGAGGTCTTTTGTTGGTCTCCCCCCAGCCCCCATTGCTATTGCTCTCACTCCTATCCCCCAGCACCAAAAGTTAAGAACCAACCACTGCCATAGAAAAGTTATGAAAAAATACAGGGTTTTAAAATAAATAGAAAGCAGAATCTAAAGACTGATAATTAAATTAAGTAGCATACTGGATTTGAAACTTAAAAAACTTGGAACAGACACCTGATCTAATCAAAGTTAGGATGGGAACCAGCAGGAGTTTATAGGTAGCTGTGGGTGGAATATAGTGGGTAGCTCTCTGGCCACAACTCCAACAACTCTTACATTCCTAAATTTACATTCCTAAATTTTGCACTCTGCAGGAAAATCAGCGTGGTTGTTAGCTAGGGAACTGGTAGAAAAATGGGAGGGTGTTGGTGGTGGTGAGGTGGTGAGATGATGAGTTGGGAAATGCTCTGGGTCCTTTCTTTTTTTTTTTGCGGTCCGCGGGCCTCTCACTGTTGTGGCCTCTCCCGTTGCAGAGCACAGGCTCCGGACGCGCAGGCTCAGCAGCCATGGCTCACGGGCCCAGCCGCTCCGTGGCATGTGGGATCTTTCCAGACTGGGGCACGAACCCGTGTCCCCTGCATCGGCAGGCGGACTCTCAACCACCGCGCCACCAGGGAAGCCCTGGGTCCTTTCTTAAGGAGGCTGTGTTGACCGTGGTCCAGTGGGTCTCTGCCATGCACGAATATTGAGCAATCTCACCATAACCCAGAAAGCCGATGCCACCAGTGTGTGTGGCCTTAGCACCAACACTGATCAAAGGATCAGTTAATAGCAGCTAACTTAATAGTCTATTCTGTGCCAGGCACTGGGCTAAGCACTTTGTAGACATCTCATGTCTACTCACAACAACACCCTTTCTATTAAAGACACTGAGGCAGTCTGGCTGCAGACTCTTAACTCTAAGGTGTACATAATCTTTGATTTTCTTTATTAGTGCTTTTTAAAGCGTGTCTGTAAATGTATCAGAAAACTTAGAACAGTCCGAAATACATTAAAAAATACTCTCAACTTCTTGGAAGCCTTGCTAGCTGCAAAGAAGAATAAAACTATTGTTTAAAGTTATTTAAGAATGCAGGCACGGGCTTCCCTGGTGGCACATTGGTTAAGAATCTACCTGTCAATATGGGGGACGTGGGGTTCGAGCCCTGGTCCGGGAGGATCCCATGTGCCGCAGAGCAACTAGGCCCGTGAGCCACAACTACTGAGCCTGTGCTCTAGAGCCCACAAGCCACAACTACTGAAGCCTGCATGGCTAGAGCCCGTGCTCTGCAACGGGAGAAGCTACTTCCATGAGAGGCCCGCGTGCCGCAGCGAGGAGTGGCCCCTTCTCGCCGCAATTGGAGAAGGCTCCCGTGCAGCAACAAAGACCCAGTGCAGCCAAAATAAATTAAAAAAAAAGAAGAATGCAGGCACTATTGTTATATTAGTTGTTTCATCATGATGTGCATTTTAATATTCTAACTGGTGATCAAATAAAGCCAATTAACTTCAAAGGTGAAAAGTGCCCATGAAATGGGAAAGGCCAAAACTAAAATTCTCACACACTGTTTATAGGGAGAAACATAAATCAGAACAGCTTTCTTTACAGAATCACTTTTTTGGTATACATGCACAGGCTCCATTTTACAGAGGAGTTGGTGTATGACTAAATGGGAACCAATTTTCAACACAAAGTTTTGTTATGTGGATGGTGTCGTATGACCATGCTAGGGATAACTGTTCGGAAAACTGCCCTACCTTATTCCAGGTGCAATAATTAAAAAAAATCAAGAAAAGTTTATACTAGTTTTTTCATCTTTATAATCATTAGAGATTTAATTTGCCTCATATTTGTTAAAAAACCCTTAAAAACATATTTGTGCTAAATTTAAACTAATATTTCTATTTCTACTCATCTTGTCTGTTACCTTCTCCCTTTCTTGATTTAGAGAAACTGGGGCTGCCATCTCGTTCCATTTGACACTGTCCACTTTCATGATGTAGTTCTTCCTCAATTCCACTTTCAGATGATTGCCCACTTAATGTTCCTTCATTCCAAATTTTACAGTTTTCCTCTGAACTGTGTCTCACATGTAGTGCTGATTCTGTATCTCCATCCTGGTTGGTTCCATTGCAGAATTTAAGTGGTGGACAGGGCTGTGATACGAATCCAACAAATTTCATTCCTCTTTTAGCACCTCCATTAATCTGAAGTTTAAAAAGACACGGTAGAACAAAATGTAAACTTCATTTGCATTGATTGCTTTATCAATTAACCTTCAGGCTTATTAAGGAAATCCATTAGAAAAGGAGTAAATGGACCAGTAAAGACACATTCATAAACAAATTAATGACCTCTAATATAGCAAGAATCCTAAAACCCTGTCACACTATGTTGGTGGTTTCTTCAAACAGAACTGATACATTTTAGAAACTGTGAAAACAAGAATTATATTTTCGGGACTTCTCTGGTGGTCCAGTAGTGAAGACTCTGCACTCCCAATGCAGGTTTGATCCCTGGTTGGGGAACTAAGATCCCACATACTGCAGCTAAGCCCGCGCGTGCCGCAACTAGAGAAGCCTGCGCCGCAATGAAAAGCCCGCGTGCCGCAACCAAGACCCAGCACAGCCAAAATAAATAAGTAAACGAACAAACAAATAAGTAAATTAACTAATTAATTTTAAAATTATATTTTCTCCAAGAGGTTACTATTTGGGAAGAACTGATACTTCCATAGCATAATTTTTGCAGCCCTGTTAACAATGGTTTCTCTAGTTTAAGCAAAATTCAAAACTATCCCAAGAAATCCTCAAAAATAACATTACTGACTGCTTCCTATTCCCCAGGGAGGGGGGCAGAGTTCTTGAGGCGCTAGGCTACTGTGTACCCTCTTTGCCGGCAAAGAAATAAAGCCACTCTTTCTTTCTCCTCCATTTAAAAGAAAAACAAAACCAAACACATCTTAATAATAAAGAAGAGACATTAATTTAAAAGCAGAAAACATACAGCCTTTTTTGCTTGTGTGTAAAGAAAACTGTTAAAAGACTAATTCTTGACAAATGCATACATATAATGCATAAGCCCAATTCATACTACCACTCTTAAGAAGTTTCTGATTTGCTTATATCTTGGTACTATTATCTCCTTTCTGGGCCAAATACACATGATTAGATTCAGTCCTATCAGTTAAAGAATAGGGTTCGGAAGCACATGAAATAATGCCAGTGAAATAATTTGAGACCCTAAGAGTGATTATTTTCATGCTCAACACTTTTCTCTTTCTCTTTTTCATCATTTCTTTGTTCTTGTGTCCACGTCTTTCTCCTGTGTTAAGCTGACCATTCTTTTGAGGGCAGGCACTATCTTACTCACTTTTGTGTTGCAATGTTTTGTACCTACAGGTGCTCTATAAGTACTCGTTAAATAAGTTAAAATGAAGAAATAGCAACATCTTTTATACGGCCACGGTTTGAAACATTTTAAATGTTTTAAATTCACCTGGGAGGCGAAGAAAGAGTTATGATGGAGGTTGCAAGTGCAAACGTCTATAGTCAGCTATAAAATGGAATGAAAAAGGCCAGGAAGAAGCAGGGTGAAACCAGACAGCAATGGAGGCTGCTGTAACTTAGCTGAGACGGACAGAGGGTGTGGGTGTATGGAGCTTGGACAAACACTGCTGGCACAATATCATTTACTCCTATAAATTAACACATTAAGACTGTGACACTGCAAGAAGCCTTAAAAATAACCATAAATTGTCCTTTATATCAGGTTTCCCGGGAGAGGAGAAGGAGGTGGTGAGGAGGAAGGTAAAGCCCGGTAAATTTAATGTCAGTGCTTTCTCTAGGTCTTATTTGTTGATTTGGGGGGAAAATTGCAGAAGACTTTCTCTATTACTAAAAAGTTGTATCTGGAAAAGCTGGTATGATACAGAGTATTACTGTCTTTTCCGTTTTTTAAGTTGCAAGATTGATGTTTTTCATGTCATTTTTATTTAAAAATCCTGGGGAAAACATTTGTAAATCTAAATTTAAAAAAAGAGCAAACATTGACATAATGTTAAAATGATTTGAAATCTAGCTGTTTAACAATCAACTCTTTATATCAGGCAGCCATTCAAAAATAATATTTGGCACTCCTCTATTGCTCTTGCTCATACACGGGGCAATGTTCAAATATTTCACGTGCTATTTTTCCTGAAGCTTTTCTTTTCATAAAATAACCCCATTACTCTAATTGCTGAAATAACAGTACTTTCCTGTTTAAATAGATCTTTGTGTCCAGGAAGTCAAATACAAAACGAATGCTCTCATGATGATCTATTAAGACTAAATTAGCAGTTAGATTTTTGTTTCTGGAGTGGATTTATTCCCAGAAAAAAAAAAAAATTTTTCCCAGAATAGTAGTAGTAAATAGTATGTGTACCTTGTTTATAAAAATCTAGTTTCAAAGGCTGTTCCTGTAAAACCTTATTAAATGGTGACTTTATATCTAAATGGGAAGTATCATTGGCAGCTCTAACTGGCTAAACACAAACCACAGATAATCTTACACACACGGTCATTTAAAGCTTGGGAAAAATAGAAACAGCGAACAAATTTCACAGTTTCTTATTTGACAGGAAATGCCTTAGGTTTTTGGCAGTATTCATTTAAATAAAAGCTAAACCTTACACATATGACAATGCAACTAAAATAAAAAAAAACCCCAAACTTTCACCATCAAATCCTGTCAGTTTAGAATACTTATGAATGTACAATTCTTTTTTTTTTGGTTTTAATCAATATACATATAGTGTTCAATTTTTCATTTAAGGTTCAATTAAGTTATATTGAATAGACTTTTTTCTCTCAACAGTTAAGATAGTTGTCATGTTCAATGCCCATAAAATAGTCTATCATATTGATAGACCGTTGCTTCCTTCTCAGTTTTCCACTTGTTGAGAATTTGGCCCCTATTCACTGTTGATTAAAATATCTTTGTATAAACATGATTTTTCCCTTTTCAATTAATTTCTTGGAATGGATTCCTAAAGAGGAAATTACTGGGTCACAAAATAAAACAAGATTTATGACTTTTATTACCAAACTGGTATTCAGAAACACTGTACTAATTTATTACAATGCCAATTGCATTGTATATGAATGTATATGAATGTTTTGTTAAAGGTCTTTCCAACATTGAATTTAATATTTTCAATTTAATTTCTCAGTTAATACTGGTAAATTATTACTTCTCAGTTTTTATTTACATTAAAAATTATTAGTTAGGTTGAACCCTTTGCCAAATGTCTCTTTATTATTTGTGTTTCCTTTCTGTCCATGGATTCTGTCTGTCCATTCAAGACTGAATATACTTTCATGCGTTTGTATTCATTTCATATATATTCAGAAAATGAAGCTTCTATAAGACACATTTCCTGCAGATTTCCCCCCGATTCTTTTTTTCCTAGTATATAACTTATATTTATATATTCAAACTCAAATTACTCAATCTATTCATAATTAAATATGTCCACTCTTTCATTTTCTTTCAGATTTTTTGCACTTGAAAAAATTACCTCTTTAACTCATGTGAAATGTGTGGAGTCTATTTTCTATAGAACAATTGCCTATTTTCCCAGCAGCACTTACGCGGTAATGGTTGTTCCCCCATTTTATTTCATCAGGTTTGTTATGAAACTTCTTATATATGTATAAATCTATTTCTGGCATTTCCATACTGTTTCACTGGCCTGTATTTCTGTTTTTAACTCTACAATTTGGTACCTGTGCTTCAATTTGTTTTAAATTCTGGTAGACTAAGTCACCTATCATTTTCCTGTTCTTTTTAAAGTAGGAAAGGAAATTGATGAAGAAGAAATATGAAACATTTCTCAATATCCCATGAAAAAATGTATACTTTTAGTACCTTTTCTATCAGTTCTTTTGCTACGTCATTTGTTTGTGTCTCAAAAGTTAGAGGACATTCCTCAATCACAAGCCTTGGGCGTCTTTGTCCACTGGGTGCTGTCGAATGCTTCGTGCTGTAACAGAGAATATGTTTATGGTTGGAAGCCAATTGCTGATTTTCAGCTAATATGCTCATGTGAAAATGAGCGAGTAACTCACAAGTAAGTTCAAGGCAATCCTTTTTCTTTGTTATTTCGACTCTAATGGCTGTCTTCTTACGTAAAAATATTGGAAAAACACAATAACTTTTATTAATTTAGATTTCCTTAATTAAAACCTCTATTAATTTAATTTCTAATTTAACATGAAAGAAAAGCTCCGCGTCTGTTGTTTTGATAAGTTATGAGAAATGATTTTAGATCACTGTTATACCTCATTATTGTACAAAAGCATAAGTAACAATCCTATTTAAGTGCAGATAAATATTGTCCTGTCTTTTTCCTTTTTCTTCTTTTCTGATCTTCACCCCTCGATTATTCTTAGCCCTGGCAGGGCACTGCTAAATCTATTTGAAGTAATGCGAAAAGAGAAAAATAATTTATCCTTGGTTTGTAAGATTTGTAATTAGGACATAAGTGTTGCTATGGTGTGGTAAATGGCATATTTACTTAGTAATGCTTGAACTAGTAAATATCTGATGAGGTGCCCTGTCATGGTGAAAGTTGCTTGTGTACACGCCCTCTCAGACATGTGTAAGTGGGCAGTTAGTTACTCAGTAGCAGACAGTGTCCCTAAAAAGCACATCTGGGATTTTTTAAAGCCTCTTCTTTTTTTCCCAATTTTCCTGTTTTCTCTCTTTTTCTCTTATTTCATTTTCCCTTCTCAGCTTAGCCCTTTCATAGTTAAAGTCGTTATAAAGAGAAAACACAGTTTTTACCCTGGTCTTTGAGATGATTTGGATACAGTTGGAGAGTTGTGTAAAAAAAATTTAATGTGTTAATCAAAGACATTGGTCTGGTTATTTTCATTCTTCACTGGAAGGAGTAACAGTATTTTGAATACTATGAAACATACAAGCTTGGTTGGCAAAAACGTTTGTAGTATTGTTTGGAAAAACAGCTATTAAAAAAGTTAAAAAAGAACCTAAAATGGATGGCTTTCTGGCTTTCCCATCCTATTTTTTGGAAAAAGCTGATAAGAGACCTATCCAGTTTGTGAGAAGTTGGCATGTAGGCCTTTTTGCTGTAAAAGTTTTGGAAGTTAGAGATAGTTTCTGTTGCCACTATTAATAAAGCAATACAGGACAGTTCAAAAAAAACGCTCAGTGAAAGTGGACTTGTTCAGTCAGCTCTTTTAGCCCAGTGATAGGATATAGCTAATTGATACCCCCTCATCTGCTGAAGTTGCTATATCAGCTTTCAGGTGCTTCTTGAGTCTATTTTCCTTTCCCATTTTTCATTGACATCCTTACCTAGGACCTGTTTGTCTGCAAGGGGCTAAATCTATGAGAAGTTTTAAGGAAGGAGATTTAAGTTTCCTTCTCCCAATTGAGGTTCAACTGCTGGAAAATGTGCCTTAAGCCAAAACCCCGAATTATCCTTTATTCTCCATCACTTTGTTCAAACTTGCTTTGCTTTTAGCCAAAGAAAACTGTCTCTCTCAACAGCTTCTTAGTATGACAGTTTTCTGGAGCGTCAGGCTTACCTTAATTTCAAGCGCGATAGCACCACCCTGTATAGGTAACTTGCAGGCAGGTGTTTTTGCTGCCCAACAGGTTGTATAACAGGATGAATAGCCCCAACAATATATCCTTTAAGATAGTAGTCTTCCACTTTTGTTACTATATCCAGAATTGAATTTATCTTGATTACTTCTGGGTTTGGCGAAGCTGAAATATCAAATGCAAAGAGAGATTTGCACATTCATAAAGTTGAATTACATATTATTTCTATCTACGTATGATAATACTAATGAATAGGAAATGTATCCATATGATTTAATCTCAAATAAAGTTATACTAACAGGTATTATATATTTTCTAATTTAATTTCAGAAAAAGCAAAAGTAATCTTAGCAGTTGTCAGATATTTAGTATTACCAATATGTCTTAAAGTAGAAATACAATGCCCTATATATATTTTTCAAATAAGGCACTTTTATTTTATTTATTTAAAGACACATTTTAATTTTTTTATTATTTTAAAAAAATTTATTTATTTTTGGCTCTGTTGGGTCTTCGTTGCTGCACGATGGGCTTTCTCTAGTTGTGGTGAGCAGGGCTACTTTTCGTTGTAGTGCACAGGCTTCTCATTGTGGTGGCTTCTCTTGCTGCGGAGCACGGGCTCTAGGTGTGTGGGCTTCAGTAGTTGCAGCACGTGGGCTCAGTAGTTGCGGCATGCAGGCTCTAGGGCACGCGGGCTCAGTAGTTGTGGCTCGCAGGCTTAGTTGCTCCGTAGCATGTGGGATCTTCCTGGACCAGGGATTGAACCCATGTCCCCTGCATTGGCAGGTAGATTCTTAACCACTGCGCCACCAAGGAAGTCCCTGTCAAGTGCTTTCTTATTTCTAATTACATTTCAAAAAAATCGTGTTTTAAGTTTCTCTGGGAAACTAAAAATATGGTTTCTTATGGCACTTATATAAATACTTGAGTAAAGAAATTGAAAAAGTAAAGGCAACCAGAAGTTCTTCTTAATAAGTAAGAATTCTAAATACACAGGAAATTTAAACGCAACATTTATATGCAGTTGAAACATTCCTTTGAAGCAGGGCAAATCTGTAGAAACTGTAGAATAGTACAATCTGTATAGTTTTTAGTAAAAGGAAAAGGGTGTGTTATATGGGAAAATGAATGTTCTAGCAGTATTAATTTTAAAAACAACTTCATTTTCTGTGACAATATTTCTCATTTTCTGGAAAACAACCAAGACTTAATAACTAGAAATGGAGCTGCAGTTTGGCTATCTCTTGAATAACAAAACATATGAAATGAACTCCAGGTAGGGGCAGTGCTGGCTGTTGGCCTTCTGTCAGTGTGGTCAGTGCTGTCCAGAAAATAGCTGTTGTTAATTGCCCAAACACAGGAAGTAGGTTAAGAAGCAGACAAGGAAGAAGGGTCAGAGGAAATCCCTACCTCCTCTTACATTAATATCCCTGTGATGGAACAGAAATCCACCACTTGGATTCACGTGGGTTCATGCCAACTTCTCAAATGAAAATAAAGCACTCAAAGAAAAGTTATATAAACCAGCATGAATCCATTTACTCAAATTTTCATCCTCTTTTGGATTTAAACTAATCTACAATATATTTTCATCATTATGAATAGGAATAAAAACAAAGAGACTGATCCTGGTTTTGGAAGAAACAGCTGGATTTCATTGCAAAATGACCCAGTTCTGCATGGTTGTGTGGCAATCACTCCGTGATTCATTTGGTCTTACTTTTTTAGTATTTTAACTATCAACCCTGATTTCCAAACAAAGGAACTAAAAAACTATAAACTAGAATAAACTGTTAAGACTAAGGAATGAAACATAGCCTAAACTTATTTTTAGAACTATACACTAATCCTACAAAAATTTAAAGAAAATTTCCGTCTTTTAATGGATCTCATTGCTTATTGTAGAAAATGGAAATGCTTAGCATGATACGAAAGAATCTCCATAGTCTGGCCTCTGTCTACTTATTCAGCGTTCACTCTTGTCATCCTTTTCCTTGTACATCTTGCTTTGGCAGGACTGAACTACGGGAGCTCCTGAGCCTGGCACACTCTTTCATGTTGCCAGAACTTTGTTTCCTTTCCTGCTCCCCAAGTTGGGTTAATCATTCCTTCCTCTGTGCTGTGCATTCTACTAGTTCCCTTATCAATCTGTATTATAGATACTTGTTTATGTGTTTGTCTCTGCTCTTAGACTGAGAATTCCTTAAAGGCATAAAACCAGAATCACTTACCCTAAGTAGAAAATTACATACAAATAAATACAACAAAAAGAAAATACGTATCAAATTCTAGCTGGTTACTGTTATCTGCCAAGGACTGAGCCACAGCCCTGCTCTCTCTTTGTTGAAAGGGAGAATTAGCCATTAGAGAGGTGTTAAAGACGTAGTAACTCCAAACTGATTGGAAGGCTTAAAAAGAACTGAAAAGGGCACAGCTTTCCGACTATGAGATTCAATGTTATTAATTCTGTGTTTGTGTGTACAACTTAAAAGCATCTCAGGTCTAGTGCTAAGTCTTTTGGTAGAGGCTTGGAACCCCTATTGGGATAAAAGTAGCAAGGACACAGTGATGGCAGCAAGGGGGACAGATGACATCAGAGGGAATAAAATGAATTATAAAACTAGATAAAAGAACCGTAAAAACTTTACAGCCTGAGGTCTCTTAAAGGACTTTCTACACTTCATTGGCCCGATTGATAATGATAATGAAATCATTCCCTCCATTCTATTGTTTCAGAACAAGGTTCTCAAAGGCAGAATTTTGTAACACGTTAAATAGAATCACAAGAAGATAGCTATAACAGAAGGACATTGGTGTTTAAAGAGGTTCCTGTTCAGGTAGAGAATGTATTTCTAAGGAACACCTTGCTCTCTGGCGATGTCAGAGAAATTTTGTGTCAGTGGAACAAATCCAGCTTTTCTAGTCTAATCTACATCCTCTTGCACTTTCAATAAAGTAAGGTTATTGTCTTGAGTTCAATGCAAAAGAAATGTTAATGCCTGAAACACAAAGACACACACACACAGAAGTTTTGAGAAGAATTACAAACTGAGAAATCCAGTAAAGTTACAAAGGGAGAAAAAAAATTGTACATCAGTACTAATAAGCATATCTTACACATAAGTTTCTGTAAAGATCATGTCATTTTGGGCCCAGTGCTTTACATTAATTATTCAACTGTCTCAAATGTGCATGTTCTTCTATTTGGAGGTCTGTGTCTTTTGATAAATAGCACTCGGCATAGACATGATAATTATGATAAGTGCTTGAAAAACACTTGTTAAAGGACCAACTGAATGAAAAATTGGTTGTAACATTAACATATTCAGTGAACAGAGCTCCAGGTTGCTCATGGAGCAGTAGTTTAGAAAATAGACTCTAGGGGGACTTCCCTGGTGGTCCAGTGGTTGGGACTCCTCGCTTTCACTGCTGAGGGCCGGGGTTCAATCCCGGTGGGGGAACTAAGATCCCACAAGCCAAAAAAAAAAAAGACCTTCGGACCAGACTGCCTGGATGCAAATCTCAGCTCTGCCACTTACTAGCCTGGCAAGGTACTTTGCACCCTCGTGCCTCAGTTTCCTCATCTTCAAGGTAAGAATAATAATAGAGTCTACTCTATAGGGTTGTTAGCATTAAATAAGTTTATATGTGTTCCTAGAAAGTATCTGGCATGTAGCATGTGCTATACAACTATTGAATGCTTTGTTAAATAAAGTCCTCCCCTGTGGAACGAGAGGCAGCACACTACTCTCAGAGCATTAGGATCTGGAAGCAAATCACCTGGGCTCAACTCATGCCATTTACTAGATCTGGAACAAGTTAATTTGCCTGTCTGAGACAGGGACAAACAATGGTATTAACTTCATAGAGTTGCTTTCATAGTAATTGTAAAACATGATCCCAGGGCCTGGTACAAAGTAAACACTCAAATATCAGTGATGTGCCTGTCTGTTGGTGGCCCAGCTTAGAAAGATAGTTTCGAATGAAGTTGCCCTCCGAGATGTCATTGTTGGTTTAAAAAAATCTCCAGGAAGATCATTGTAGAGATCTGGATTTATTCCAAAAGCCCAGCCTGGCTCACCATCTGTAGAATTCTGTATCAGAGGCCCCTAACTCATGCTCTAGATCTCAGGTCCCTAACTCACCCTATAGATTAGGTGTCCCTCCTGCCAACTCACTCCAAATAACAGTCCCTACCTCACGCTGATCTGCTCCATTGAGTCCCAGACCCAAATGTCCAAAGGTATCAGCCTGATAAAACAAGGAAAGGGTCTGTGCTGAAGGAAAGGGTCTGTGCTGAAGGAGGGACCTGAAGTGGGGAAGACTTAATACCTTATCCAAGAGTGCAGCAGCCCTGGCCCAGTGCTGCCATGTGGTCATGTCGGCCCAGTGTTGCTGGATCTTCTATTTTTTTAAGAAAACCCCCAAATCCAGATTCTTATGTAATATCTCCCAACTTTAAAAAGTGACAGTTAATTCAAATATCTTAACACTATACACACCAAGCGAGACCTGTCTAAAAGCTGAATATGGCCCATGTCTTGTTGGTTTGCAGCTTCTCCTCTGGGTTGCCCCAGGGATTCTGCAGACCAGAGCCTGCCTAGGTCCAGGCCAGGCCACCTGGACCATCTTAGACAGTGTTCAGCATATCCTAGGACACAGAAAGTGATCCAAATCTTCCTCATTAGTGGGGACAGGAGGATGATGGTGATAGGAGGGCTGGGGTTCATTCTGTTAACAAATTGCCCTTCTTATCCTACATTGTGATTTATTTTAAACATGCCAGTGTCATTCAAGAAAGGTAAACCTAGGAGCAAGGAAAGGTGAAATAAATCTGGGAATTTTGTTGAGAACTTCCCTTCAGGTAATCCCCTCGATTCTTAATAATGTTTTAAACTGTGCTGAAAAGAGACTGGCAGCCTGACTCAGCTTAGAGATGTGAGGAAGGGGCAAGCTGTGCACACAGAGTGAGGCATTTTCATCAGTGCTCACCAGAGTGAATAATTATGTCTCCAAGATAGGCTTGGTGTTTGAAGCCAAGCCTTTGATTTGATGTCCTTACACTGGGGCAGTAATATCAGAGACTCTATTACTTTTTAAACACAGGAAATTAGGGGGGAGGTGTGGTTGTTTTGGCTAGAACTGAACAGCACAGGCAGTTAGCAGCAGCTGCAAGCCATCTTGCTCTTCTTAGCTCCTCAACCGCTGCGAGTTCCTTGGGAGAAGGAACAAATGGTGTTGTTGACAGCATTAATGGGTGGGGTTGGTTGCCGTTCAATCAATGCTACACGATTTGTAAAAGCTTTATTACACCTTACAAGGCTATTGTGAAGAACTGGTGAAGGAAAGTATTTTGTAGTTGCTTTGAAAACTATATACATGCAGCGTGGACTTTTCTGATTAAAACTGAAACGTGCTGAACGTTAAGCAAGTCTATCATTCATCCTCATAGTTTCCAAAATAAAATATCAGTAGAGTTTTTTATGGTCCTTTGCTTAAAAGCTTCATAGACAAAGATCAAATTTTAAAAATAGAAAAAAGTCACATTCTAGTAAAAAGCTAAGAACTTGTTCAATGTCAAAAGGTTTGCTCTGATGATGTAACTCTATGAAACCAGTCCAAGACATATATATGTTCTTTCCACCAATTTACTTCTGAAGATTGGTATGTATTTTTGAAATATTTATGAAACATTGTTTCCTCAGATAAAAGCACGATGTACAAACACTGGCAAGCAATTTTACCATATTTTCAAAAGGGAACAGACTGTCAAACCCCATATTATATCTAGCAATTATAGTAAAAAATAATAAGTAACATGTACCAAGTACATATTTTGTGCCAGGCATTATGCAAAGTGCTTTACATGCCTAATCTTAATTAGCCCTTACAAAAACTCCACAAGGCAGATATTATCATTTCTCAGATGAGGAAACTCAGGAAGAGAGAGATTTGATAACTTGCCCAAATTATTAGTGAGCGGTAAGGCTGTAATTGAACCAGACAGAATGACTCCAGAGCCAGTACATCCGAGCACCGACAGGAAAGTAAAGCTTCATTGATTTGCATCACTGCTAATTCAGAATTTGTGAAGATTCAGACATGAGCTGAGCTAAAGCTTTTGACTACTATAAATTGTTAATCAATCTAATGTACAGATATTAAAAGGAGTATCCGGTTTACTCTACTTATCAAAATGTTTTAAGTTACTTAGAAAGATAAACTACTATATAAATAACATCCAAATTACATAAAATTTTATGTTTTCAATAAAGGTGCCATCTTTGTAGTCACTCATTAATATATTTAATTGAAGTAATACAACTGTGGTCTTGAAATGCACTCAAACTCCAAGGGACGACAGAGCTCATAATTACAGGCAGATATGCAAAAGATTGCATTATGACCATGAAAACTCCTGCAGCCTTGTGTTTCACCGCTGTCTCCTGCATGTGCTGCACTCTGCCTGTTCGGTTTTACTTGTAGTTCCCAGACAAACCATGAGATTTTCTCTTGTTTCTGAGTCTGTACAGCTTGTCTTTCAGCCTTGTTTGCCTTACCCCCACTTCCTTACTCAGCCTTTTTTTTTAACCTTTAAAAACATCTTGTGTGGGGGTAGAAATATAACGTACAAACGGGGTGCACAAAATATACTTAAAACTGCCAGCATTTGGTAACCACCATCCATTCAAAAATCAGAAAATGGCGGGCATGCCAGAAGCCTCACTTCCTGCCCGTTTCAATCACAATCCCCCTCTCCTGCTCTGTGCTACCTTGACTTTTTTTTTTTTTTTTTTTTTACCTTGACTTTTGTGGTCCTCACTCCTTGCTCTTTTTAGTTTACTATGCAAGAATGCAAGCAAACACTACAGTTCAGTTTTGCCAATTTTGTGAGTTTTATATAAATGGAATCATACAGTATTTTGCGTCTAGTTTCTTTCACTGAACATTAAGGTCGTGAGATTAATCTTGGGCAGCTTGTGTAGTGGTAGTTTGTTCGTTTTCACTGCAGTGTAGCAGAGGACAGCAAAGTACTGCCTACGGCCTGTTTTGTTGCATATGGTATGTTGGCACTTCACTGGCCGAGCTGAGTAGCTGTGACAGAGACCACACGGCTCACAAAGCCTAAAATATTTACTATCTGGCCCTTTTCAGAATACGTTGGCTCACTTCTGTGGTGCAGTGTTGCATTGTATGAGTTTACCACAATTTATTTTTCCAGTCTCTTGTTCGTGGATTTCTGAGTTGTTCACACTTTTGGGGTTATTACAAATAGCACTTCTATCAACATTCTTGTATGTGCTGCAGGGTGCATGCGTGTGCACGCTTCCACTGGGTATATGTATCTTCGCTAACTAGGTAATGACAAAGCATTTTTTGTTTTTCCAAAATGGTTGTACCAATTTACCAACACCTGGTATTAGCCTGACGTTTTAGCCATTTTGGATGATTTGTAGTGGTTTCTCACTGTGGTTTTAACATGAATTTTTCCTGATTACTAATGAGGTTGAGCACGGTTTCATATGTCTATTGACCATTTAGATTTCCTGTTTCATCAGCCACCTGTCCAAGTTCCTTGTCCATTTTTCTATTGGGTTGTCTTTTCCTTTTTTGATCTTCAGTTGTATTTTGTATATTCTGGACATAAATCTTTGTCTAAGTCTCACTCATTCTTTAGATCAGATGAGGTGGCACTTCTTTTAAGGAGTCTTTCTGGATCCCACCAATCGGGTGGAGGTGCTCTTCTTTCTGCTTCTATAACTCTCAGACTTCTAGCAAAGTTTGTATCACAGCATAGAGTGTAAGCACTGTAAACAGATGATTAGTCATCAGGGCTCCTCAGCAGGAAGCTCACTAGGATGCAGGTTCACAGAAGTCAAGGACTAGGCTTTATTCCTCACTCGGAGCTCAGTAGGTGCTCAGTAAGTGTTAGTTCAAAAAATAAATAGACGAATTGGGAGACTGGGATTGACATATATAGACTATTGACACTATGTATAAGACAGATAACTAATGAGAACCTACTGTATAGCACAGGGAACTCTACTCAATGCTCTGTGCTGACCTAAATGGGAAGGAAATCCAAAAAAAGAGGGGCTATATGTATATGTGTAGCTGATTCACTTTGCTGTACAGTAGAAACTAACACAACATTGTAAAGCAACTACACTCCAATAAAAATTTTAAAAAAGAATAAATAAATGTCCACCCAGATGTAAGAAAAACCCCCAATGTAACGTAGATTGCCACTAGAAATGTATTTTCTCCCAACATCAATATTTATTTAAGTGGGTCAACTGTTTGCTATTTTCAGAGATTCCCTATCCCCCAGGTCAGAATGGGATCTTTCTTTCCCCCAACAGTCCGAAATTGTGAAGTTTTATTATTTGCCACAACTACTGAGCCTGTGCTCTAGAGCCCAAGAGCCACAACTACTGAGTCCATGTGCCACAACTACTGAAGCCTGCTCGCCTAGAGCCCATGCTCTAGAGAAGCCACTGCAATGAGAAGCCTGCACACTGCAACTGAAGAGTAGCCTCCGCTTGCCACAACTAGAGAAAGCCCTCATGCAGCAACGAAGACCCAACACAGCCAAAAATAAATAAAATAAATAAATAAATAAAAAATAAAGGAAAGTCCTTATGTGATTTTTTTTACCTGACAGAGATTATGTTGATGCTTGAGTAAATTTAGTCATCTTTATTATAAATTTCTTTTTACATAGCACTTTACATTTGAAAATCTTTTGACTGCTTGAGGAAATACTCAAGAACTTATTAGATTCAGACAGACATAGAAAATTTAGCTGGACTGACCTTCTTTCCTTCCTTCCCTCGTTTCTGATACTTTATTCATCTCTTGTTGATTTTTAAATGCATTCTCTTCAGTGCTGCATCTTCATTATTCTTGAAAGTTCTCTAGTATTTACGATTACTGACCATTTCTTGCTTTTTGAAACCCTCCTTTTCCTTGTGTTCTCTGGTGCTATACAGTCGCAATTGTCCTCATTCTATTTCATTTTTGTTGAGTTGTCCTAAATATGGCTAAATATGCCTGATGATTCAGCCCAAGACACTTATGCTCTGCCCATATTCTCCTCTTTAAGACTTTATCTACTTCAATTCCTCCTGGAAGTCATCATCTCTGCCGTGCACCTGTAACTCTCTCTGCCACGATGTTCCACTGCCACCTCACATGCAATGTGCCTGGAATGGAATTGCTGTTTCACCAACTGACTCCCTGTGGGACGCCCCTCCTACTGTAAGAGGCATCATTATTTCCACAATTACTCAGGCTCAGAACAGGGAAGTCATCTTGGATTCCTCATTCTTTCTGTCCCTTCATATCCAGCCAGCCACAGGCTAAGTCCCTCTTGGTAATGTCTCTTACAGGGACGCCCCCTCACTTCTCCTTTCAATAGCCCTTGAAAGTACCTCAAACTCTTAATCTTTTTCTGATTATATAAACCCTATTTTTTTCTTCAGGTTCAGTTAAAGTCCTAATTTGAATTCCAACTTATCCTATTCAAAATTGATTTTTCCTTTTCCTGATACCTCTTGTATCTCGTATTGCAATTTTTCATTCATTACTTCAACACAACTTATTGGCCACTGGTCATGTGCCAAACACTGTGCAAAACACAGCAGTGCAAAGGTGGATGTGGCATAGTTCCTGACCTTGAGGAGTTCATGAGCTTGTCCAGTTTGACCAATTAGAATATAAAATATTGGAGGGCAGAAACTATGTCTTATTCCTTTTTGTGTTTTCACTACTTATCAGCATCTTCTACAGAATCCATACATCAATGTATTTACTACTGTTACAGTGATGGTAAAAGACAATGAGAGTTTCTTGTTCTCATAATAAGAAAGCAAGCTAGGGGCCAGGAAAATTTTACTCAATGTGTTTTACATGATTCTATTAGAAAGTCAAATAAGGAAGTTACCATCTGTCCTTCTATTGGGTTTTTAATACTGTAGAAATTTCTTTTTAATCATAAAGCTATACATGCTCTAAAAATCCTTAAGGCCATGGTTATTCAGATTGTTTTCTGGGATTGCACAAGAAGGTAAACCAACCCTTCTGGATTATTTGCAGAGTTAATTTAACTTTTCACCAAGAAACTCTATGATGTACTCATATATATGCTGACACACTCTCATACATACACATGTATAGATTACTATACAATAATCCAGAAAATTTATCACAAAAATTGTGCTGAAATCTCACTAGTGCGGTTAGTAGATCTGGCATAAAGCCAGGAGGGATAGTTAACTTTTATTAAGTGCTTACTAAGTGCCAGGTATCTTTTCAAGGAGATTATTTTGTATAATCTCCTTTAATCTTTAAAATAACTCTATTATGCAAGCACCATCAGAACCCCCATTTTATAGATGAGGAAACTGAGATACAGCAAAGTTTATAAACTTGCCAAGTTAATGAGTGAAAGAGCCTAGATTCAGAACCCAGGAACTTGACTCCAGAGCCTTATGCAATTAATGATTAGGCTATTATTTCTCCCATAGAGATATATAAGTAATGGCTCAAAGTACTCCCACCAAAAAAAAAAAAAGTGCGGGAAAGGCACACACACACACACACGCACACATGCACACATGCACACAGAGAATGGAACTAAATGGAAAATCAATAAATTGTTCAAGATAACTATAGCCACCATAACACAGGGCACTGGAAATTTCAAAGGGTCTCCTCTTGCCCCACTGGGACTTGACTCTCTGTCCCATGTCCTCTGTTTGGAAAAACAGAGGAAAACAAGGTAAGAGACAGGCTTTTCATGAGCACACACAGCTGTCACTAGACCAGTTTGTTTCCTGAAAGGTTGCTCACTGCACGTGGTCTCTGAGAGGCAGGAGATGCCACTATTTAGTAGTCCTCACAGCAACCCCAGATCAGAATGGCCAGGATTATACGAAGAAGGCTGGCATATTTTAACCCCCATGTGACTCACTTCTCTACACACTGGAGGAATAGGTGGGCGTCAGAGACAACAGAAGAGAGGAAGGTGGTTTGTGGAGCTGGGCTGATACAGAGTCTTGGCTTCTGAGGCAGAGGCAAAGGCAAAGGCAAAGACAAAAACAAAACAGAACAAAAAACATGTGGAAGAATTGTAGAGAAAAGGGACACCAGGAGACTGGGCCCCTGGACCAAATAGGAACCAGGTGCAACTTTAAAATATGTGCCTGCTTACTGAGTTAACATTTGCAAACTATGCCCATACTTACACTTTATAGTGTAATACTCTATTACCTCCTCCACACACCTAGAGTGGAAGGTAGAAATTTTACTCCTTTCACAGAGAGAAGGGCTTCTGATAATAATAAAGCCAAAATGACTTCTGAAGAAAGTTGTAGATCCTTCTGATTCAATGATGGCTGCATTTATACAAATTTGTTTGAGATTGCTAACATGGTTGGGTGGAAATAAATCAAAAAAAAAAATTCAAGTTACTTTAAAACCTATGGGGGTTGTGCAGCAAATCTTAAAGCACAGATCAAAATGGCTCTGGCCTAAACTTTATGAATAGACAAGGTTTTGAGGTTAAGGAAAATATGTGTTTGCATCCTGTGGATTTACAAAAACTTGTCCTAAAAAATAATTGACAAGGACAATCAATGGAGAAAACATAGGACCACATCACAAATATTTTCTCAAATGATGTTTTTTGAAAAAGTATAGAAAAAATTCATTTGAGTGTTACTTTTCTGATTGTCACCATTATCTTAATCTATTTTTTTTTTTAAATCTACTTTTAACTTTCATAATTAAAAAGAAAATTAAGAATATTGACATTTTCCCCTTTGGTAGCCTTAGCCTTAGGTAAAAATGGAAATGTAAATATGTTAAAAGTATATGTACAGACTTTGTGTATGTCTCTGGAAGGGAGTTTGCTTGCTGGCTAGCTCAGTTTTTGACAAAGAAAAATGGGCTGCTCTTGCTTCTTGCACAAAGATGCACTGTTCACAGAGCAAACCAAAAAAAATGGAGAATTTGTGTTTAAGTTGAAAAGAAATTAATATCCAACATAATCTACTTAGTATAAATTTTCTATTAACTGATAAAACGTGCGGCTTATTAGAATTAAAAGCATAACTTTGTAATAAGAACTTAAAATACTGACATCTGGAAATTCTAACAGCAAGCAGGACACTCAATTTCATTTTTAATACCCTGTAATTAAAGATATAGTTCTGCTTTTTAAAAACTCAGTTTTATCAATGCGATTGTACAGTAAAGTTTCCAAAAGAAGTGAGGTAAAGTATTTGTGAAGTTGAGCTGCCTCTGTTCCTTACACAGGGCTGCCATCTGGGCTTGTTTATTTGTGTTTCCAACTTTCTGGAACAGGGAGTTTCTCTGTTAGGGACAGGGCAAGCAAAGGAAGTATCTTACAGAAGACTATCTTTTTTTCTGTATTTTCAAACTTCAAATTTAGTTTGGTCAAAAATATCAAATGACTACCACAATCACAACATTAACACAGTTGGAAACCTCAGAATTGTCTTAGCAAATACTCTTCCACATGATGCAAGTAATATTTCCTACATGCTACCTTCTTGTGCCTTTCAGATCTTTTTCAAAACACAAACTGTCATTAAGGCTAGACCTATTTGGCTGGAAAGCGAACATTTTTCATGTGTCCTTCTACAAATAAGCATTTGATTTAAAAATGAAAGGACTATTTCCAAGCAGTTTTTCTAATTTTATAAAGTACATATGAACCAAATTTACAAAAACCAAACAGAACAAAAATCTTTCAGAGTGTAATTAAGAAACAAAGCATTATTGTTAGATTGATTGTACAATCTGATTATGAGGAACAGTTTAAAAATCCACAAACCAACACTTAAAAAAACTAGAAGTCCCTTATCTCTGAAATCTTTCATTTAACAAATAAAATAGAAGCAAAAAGTACCTTGTAAAGTAAAATCCAGCAATACATATTCGTAAGCAAATTCTGTCTTTGTTTCCACTTGCGGTCTCTTCAGGGTAGAAAATATTTTTCCAGGGCTGCTATCATCAGGGTCTTCTAGCTTTCTAAGTCCGCACCCCATGGCAAAATCTGTAAGGAATTAAATTGCAGGATAGGGGAGGGAGACCAGCAAATTCTGTTGTTTAAGCTGCAAAAAGCAAGTTACAGACTTAACTGCTTTGATTTTTTCAGCTAAACCATAGATACTCAAAAAGAAAACATTTGAGTCCAAAGAAAGAAGCTGAAGACTTTTTCTATCCATTTTTCTGTAAAGTCGTTGAACCCATGATGATTAAGCTACAGCTCCGGGAGGCTGGGCTTGATCTTAGGAGAAACATGCAAGCTGCTACAACTTAGCGGAGAATTTCCATGCCACGTCAATTTACAGCCAGCCCCCTACCAGAGTTCTGTCGCTCAGGGCACCAACAGTGCTTTGTCTATCCCAGTTAGCTGGATGATAAAGGAGGTGTCCAAAAACGGAAATAAAAAGGCAAAAGTGCAAATCAGATGGAATTATCTACAAGTAGAGGCTATATTCAGACATAGTGGTGTGCAATTCTTTTTCTGTTTTCTCTTTTCCCTTTTTCCTGTGCCCACTGCCCCCCCTTCCTCCCTGCTATTACCAAGAAAGCAAAAGGAGAGAGAGAGACAGAGAGAGAGAGAGAAAATGGAAAAAAAAAAAAAAAAAAAAAGATTCTCAATATGGTTGGAAACAAAAATCATTTCCAGAAAGGAAGTCAGGAAACTGTTTCTGGAGTCTAAAAGGAGAAAAGTTAAAGTTAAAAAAACAACAACCCACTTTTAGTCTTTAGATAGCATTTTGAGGATTTCTTTCCAAATGAAGGGTTTTTTTTGGCTGGAAAAATCATGTACTAGTTAAACTGCCTCATATAAAATGTTTATATTTAAATATCATAATAAAAAGACTTTATTTAATTGCAAAGAAGAGACAGTAATGTGGATAATTAGTTTCCCTAACATTTATAAAGTTTAAAAAACTCTACCATTAGAAGGCTTATGATAATAACTAGTAACATTTCCACAGGTCCCAGAGTATCATTAATTAAAAACAACAACAATAACAACAACAAAACTGACAACTTGATTCACTCAGTCTTATAAATTGCTGTTTACCTGAAGTCAAGAACAATTTCTAATGGAACAATTGTGATGAGTGTTTATTGTATTTTACTATTTACGCGTCATGTGGTGTGGTGTACCCATCAAAACTGTGAGCCCTGAAATCATACCGCCTGGGTTCAAATACTGCTTCTAATGCCTACTAGAGACGCGATCTTGGGCAACTTACTGGACCTCTTCAGGTTTCAATTTCCGCCCCTATAAAATGGAGTTAATAATAATACTTACCTCATAGGCTTGTTATGAAGGTTGAATGAGATAATCTTATCTCATATCTTAACATTATGCCTGGCCAATAGCATAAATTTGTTAATGTGCTTACATTATAAAACAGTGTTGAGAATAGTAGTAGAAGGGAAGTGATTCTGCCACCATTCCCATTATTTACAAAATAAATCTCACATTTCAGATTTTATAGAACACAAGCCTGGAAAGATTTTTCAATTACATTGAAGAGTGCACATGAAAACTCTCAAAAGGGTATGGATTATTTAGTTTGTATATCACTATGACCTCTTGTCTCTTCCTTCCACCTCCTTGTCTTTAAACAATTTACTTTTCAGAAGTGTTTTTTAACAGAGGAAAATTCCATAGTCCTTCATTCTCAAGGGTGAGCATGGTTGGTAGTAGCAATTTCTGGGTAAATTTGGCTAAAAAGACAGCAGACTCTGACCTAGTGTGACTCATTTGACTATTCCCAGTGCTTCCATGCCTGTCATTTTTCATGTCCTCTTTTGCTGTGAGCTTCTGGATGGCAGAAATAGAATATTTGAAGTTCACTAGTTCCTACTGCAGAGCCTGGAGTATTATTTATGAAATATTCATTATATTTATTAAGCGCCTGCTATTTTCCAGGCACTAAATTAGATGCTGTTTGGGTACACAAGTTGACTAAACATGGCCTCTGCCCTAAAGAAACTTAAGGCTTAATGGGGAAGAAGACAGACTTATAAACAGGTAATTTCAATTTGATTTGGTAGCTGCTAAGATAGAAGTATGCATAGGTTGCTATAGAAACCCTAGAAGGGGTCTCTAACTCAGCTTGGAGGATGATATCTGAGCTGTCTTGAAGGATGAATATGCATAAGATAGATAAAGAAATGTGGGGAGCATGTGCCAGGAAAAGGGAAAGGCATGAGCAATGTTATGGAATCATGAAACAGTATGGCATGAACTTGAAGGGACATGAAGCAGTTGAGAATTACTAGAACATAAAGAAGTAACATAATTATTAGAACACATCTAGTAACATAATTACTAGAACACGTCTCTAGTAGTCTTCTTTGAAAGAAGACTAAGCTATAAGGGAGGTAAGAGCCAGTTGTAATGGGTTGTATATGCTGCATAAAAGGAATTTTGACTTTATTTTGTAGGCAGCAAATGAGAATCAAATAATCCAATGGAAAATTCAAACGAGGAGCTTGAAATAGGCAAGTGACATAAGTTTGTGTTTTTGATGGGTTACTATGGCTGCTTTGAGGAAGATGGTCTTAATAGGAGCAAGAATGGGGGGAGACTAGTCATTCAGGAGAGTATTGCAGTAGTCCAGTTGAGTTGATGACTGAACAAATGAATGAATAGGATGCATTATTATGTCCTTAAAGAATTTCTTTTATCTCTAGTGAAAGGAACTGTACTTCCTTTTGTTCACAACTAAGCCATCACTTAATCATTTTTCTCTCCAAAAATCCAACAAAATAAAATTTTATTTGACCCTTAATGATGTCTTAAAACACATTTCCATGTCCATATGGCACACATTCCCTCTATTTTAACAATTATATGGGATTTCATTGTATTAATATTATGTTTAATAAGCAGCATTTTGGCTATTTTCAAAGTTTCATGGTAAAGAATTTTATAAAGATTACTTTTTTCTCCACATTGGATTATTTCCTAAACACTTAGATTTTACTTCATAAATGGTCAAAGGAAAGAGTTTACATACAAGGAAATCAGTTAGAAAGTAATAAGCAGAGAAAATGTATTCTAATGGGTAAATAATTCATTTACATTACTTACATAAATATGTGGTTGGCCATAAACTGTTTAAGATATTAACCTTATTATTATTATTATTATTTTTGTCCACACTCTGCAGCAGGTGGGATCTTAGTTCCTTGACCAGGGATTGAACACGTGCTCCCTACACTGGAAGCATGGAGTCTTAATACTGGACCTTCAGGAAAGTCCCAGATTTTTTTTTTTCCTTTAAAACTGTATTTTGGGCAGTAAGATTTTGTTGGTTATCACATGTATTTGCTCCATGCCTCTTTAATGCTTGTACATTTTTAGACAAATACTTTTAGTCAAAAAATTTTCTGCATCTCCAGAAATATGTACATTTCTTCAATAACATATTTCTCCATTTGAAACAAATGTCTGTTTTCTGTTTTTTTATTTTGTTTTTTAAATAAATAAGCTTGATATTTTAGAATAATATTAGGTTCACAGCAAAATTGAGCAGAAAATACAGAAAGTTCCCACATACCCCCTTATCCCTACTCATGCACAACCTTCCACTAATATCCAGCACCATTGTGGTGCATTTGTTACAATCAATGAACCTTCACTGACACATCATTATTACCCAGAGTCCATAGTTTACATTAGGGTTCATTCCTGGTGTTGTACCGTCTATGGGTTTTGACAAACATATATTGACATACACCCACCATTATAGAATCATACAGAATAGTTTTCACTGTCTTAAAAAATCTGTGCTCCACCTATTCATCACACCCTTACTTCTTGCTTAACTCTGATGTATCTGGCAATTGTAGTACACACGGTAAGATGTGGATCTAAGTCTGTTCTCCGCACCCCCGCACACTGATATCCAGCTGTCACAACTACATTTGTTTTCATAGAAAATCTTTTATTAGTCGTGTGTCCCCAGGCTTGTCGTATATTGAGTACTTACAGTAATTAGGATAAATTTTTGGAATAAATGTTTTCTAACATTGGTCATTATTTCAGTATTGATTTACATTTGCTGCCAATCGTAGATTTCAGGGACAGCTTTCAGTTCTGTATTGTAAAGGGGGTTTCCCCAAGTGCAGACTCTTATGTGGCTGGATATGATGGAGATATAGTACCAGTTCTTATCTGTGTTCTAGTATGAGCTCACTTAGTCCTTGAATGAATGAATGAACCTTATGAAAACATTGTCCATAACTGGTAGCATATTATTCTCATAGTAACTACTCAAGTTTGGAACACTTGAGTTTACCAAAGTCTTAAAGCTTTTAAGAAATAATATGGGGCTTCCCTGGTGGCGCAGTGGTTGAGAATCTGCCTGCTAATGCAGGAGACACGGGCTCGAGCCCTGGTCTGGGAGGATCCCACATGCTGCGGAGCAACTGGGCCCGTGAGCCACAACTGCTGAGCCTGCGCGTCTGGAGCCTGTGCTCCGCAACAAGAGAGGCCGCGATAGTGGGAGGCCTGCACACCGCGATGAAGAGTGGCCCCTACTTGCCACAACTAGAGAAAGCCCTCGCGCAGAAACGAAGACCCAACACAGTAAAAGTAAGTAAATAAATAAATAAACTCCTACCCCCAATATCTTCTAAAAAAAAAAAAAGAGAGAGATAATATGTATCATTCAACCCATTCCCTACAGAAAAAAGTTTTTGCATAATAGTAATTTTTGAATCCAATCTATTTTATGTGGCTCTGATCCAAAAAAATAAATTAAACTGTGTTATGGAGTGCCTACTATATAGTAAGGCACTACATGGACACAAAGATGAAAAAGCCAGTTTATGCTCTCCAGAATTAACAAGCTAGCAAACCAACATTGAGTTTTAACTATTTAAAGTACTATTAGTTTCATAATGTAGTCAAACTTCCTAAGTAATGACTTATTGAAAGCACTACTTATTGAAAGGGCCATTCTTTCTTTAATAAATAGAAATCCTACACTCATCACATACGTAATAGTTATATAGACTAAGAATTATATTTTGACTTTTCATTTTGTTCTATAGTTGGGCTTCTCAGCATTACATATTAAATTTTTTTTATGGCTTTATAATCTTTCAATGTCCAGCAGTTGACAATATTATTATTCTTTAAAACATGTTGACTATTCTTAACTATTTATTCTTCTAGATCAGAAGTTTTGAAACTATGTATGACAGAGCCTTCTGATTCCAAAGAGGTGCCACCTTTGGTGAAGAGAACAGGCTTTGATCACGTGGGGAGGCCGAGCAGGCAGGGCTCTGGGTCCCCCTGCCACTCTTTCTTCAAACAGAATATCTTAAGATTTTATCAGTTTCATATACCAGTAACAGACAATTAAGGAAATCATAATTTTCAGAAAAGGACGCCATTTGCATTATTGATAAACTATGCTGTTTCTAGGAATAAATCTACCAAAATATAAGCCAGACTTGCACTTAGAAAATTATAAAACTATAACAGCATTAAAGGAGTCTTAAGCGTATGGAGCGATATGCACAGTCATTTTTAGGAACCCTTAATACTCTAAGTATAGGGCTTCCCTGGTGGCGCAGTGGTTGAGAATCTGCCTGCCAATGCAGGGGACGCGGGTTCGTGCCCTGGTCTGGGAGGATCCCACATGCCGCGGAGCAACTAGGCCCGTGAGCCACAACTACTGAGCCTGCGCATCTGGAGCCTGTGCTCCGCAACAAGAGAAGCCGCGATAGTGAGAGGCCCGCGCACCGCGATGAAGAGTGGCCCCCGCTTGCCACAACTAGAGAAAGCCCTCGCACAGAAATGAAGACGCAACACAGCAAAAATAAATAAATAAATAAATTAATAAACTCCTACCCCCAACAACAACAACAACAAAAAATACTGTAAGTATATCTCCCTCTCAGCTCTTAACACCTGTCACTGAGCTATAGATTTAATACAATGGTGACCTTAACCCCAACAGGCTTTTTTTTTTTGCATGGAATTTGTCAAGTTGATTTTAATATTTATGTGGAAGATAAAAGGGCCAAGAAGGTCCAAGATACTTCTGAAGAAGAATGAGGAGAGGTTAGTTCTCTATATATTAAGACTTATTATAAAGCCATAGTAATTAAAGCTATTTTTAGCAAGGCATAGACAAATTAACCAATCCAACAGCATAAAGAGCCTAGAAACGGGAACATACATATGTGGAAATTTAACATATGATGGAGGTGGCATAGCAGATGGTGGGGAAATGGTGCTGGGACAATCGGCTATCTATATGGAGAAGAAATTGGATCCCCATCTCATATCATATATAAAAATTTTAATTCTACAGAAACAACTTGAACATCAAAAGCAAAACTGTTATACTTTTATATGAAAATATGAATATTTATTGACATCAGAGTACTAAGAGTATTTTTAAGGCAAAAAGATAATCATAAAATAGTCCTAAATGATTAATTGTAAGGTGACAACCATAAGATATATGTTGATAAATTCTATATTAAAATTAAGAACTTCTATTCATTAAGCCTCTTTAATGTGAAAAGACAAGATACAAAATGGTAGATGATATTTGTCAACCATTGAAGGAACAATATCAAGAATATGTAAAGAACTCCTGCAAATAAATAAAAAGACAAGCCAATAGAAAAATAGACACAAAATATAAATAGGCACTTCACCGGCAAAGAAACATATGTAGTTAATAAATATATGAAGAGATGCTCAACTTTACTTCTATTTAGGGAAATGCAAATCAAGACCAAAGTGAGATAACATTTTATTGCAGTAAAATTCAAGTAAAAAATTTACCATTTTAACTATTTTAAAGTGTACAGTGAGTTAAGTACAGTTAACCCTTGAACAACATGGGGGTTAGGGACACAGACCCTCCATATGATGGAAAATTCGAGTATAACTTTATAGTCAGCCCTCTGTATCCCCTCTGTATCAGTCGTTCTGCATCTGTGAATTCAACCAACAGTGGATTGTGTAGTATGTATGTATTTATTTATTTTTTTAAAGATAATTTAAAAAAATTAATTAATTAATTAATCTTTGGCTGCATTGGGTCTTCGTTGCTGCGCGCGGGCTTTCTCTAGTTGCAGCGAGCGGGGTATACTCTTTGTTGCGGTGCACATGCTTCTCATTGCGGTGGCTTCTCTTGTTGTGGAGCACCAGCTCTAGGTGTGCGGGCTCAGCAGTCGTAGCACTCAGGCTCAGTAGTTGTGGCTCGTGGGTTCTAGAGTGCAGGCTCAGTAGTTGTGGTGCACAGACTTAGCCACACCATGGCATGTGGGATCTTCCTGGACCAGGGCTCGAACCTGTGTCCTCTGTATCGGCAGGCAGATTCTTAACCACTGCGCCACCAGGGAAGTCCCCAGTAATATGTATTTATTGAAAAAAATCTGCATACAAGTGGATAAACCCATGCTGTTCAAGAGTCAACCGCACATTCACAGTGTTGTACAATGATCATCATTATCTAGCTCTAGAACTTTTTTATTACCCCCAAAAGAAAACTTATATCCTTTAAACATTCACTCTCTATTCCAACCTTCCTCCAGCACCTGACAACCACTAATATTCTTTGTGTTTCTGTGCATTTGTCTATTCTGAATATTTCATATAAATGGAATCTAAAACATATGGTCCTTTGTGTCTGGTTATTTTCAAAGATTTATCTAGGGACTTCCCTGGTGGCGCAGTGGTTAAGAATCCACCTGCCAATGCAGGGGACATGGGTTCGAGCCCTGGTCCGGGAAGATCCCACATGCCGTGGAACAACTAAGCCCGTGCTCCACAACTACTGAGCCTCCGCTCTAGTGCCCGTGAGCCACAACTACTGAGCCAACGTTCCACAACTACTGAAGCCCACGCGCCTAGAGCCTGTGCTCCGCAACGAGAAGCCACCGCAATGAGAAGCCTGCACACCACATTGAAGAGTAGCCCTCACTCACCGCAACTAGAGAAAGCCCACGCGCAGCAACGCAGCCAAAATAAATAAATTAAAAAAATAAAGATTTATCTATGTGGTGGCATTTATCAGTACTTCATTCAGTACTTTGTATGGCTGAATAATATTCCACTGCATGGTTATATTCAATACCACATTTGTTTATCTAGTCATCAGATGATAGATGTTTGGGTTGTTTCTGTCTTTTGGTTATTGAGACTAGTGTTTCTATGAATATTAGTGAGATAACTCATTTTATACTTAGTTGAGCTGACAAAAAATTAAGAAGTAGATGATATCAAGAATTAGGGAGACCTCTTTAAGGGTATCGCTGATGGGAATGTAAATTTGTTTAATCATGTTGGAAAATAGCATTATCTTGTGAAACTGAACTTTCACATCCTCTGTGATCAAGCAATAGCACTCCTAGGTATACACCCATGAGAAATGTTAGCATATAAGTACCAGGAGATATATGTCGATGAGAAAGTTAATAGCAGTAAGATTTCTAAGAGCAAAAAACTTGAACCACTCAAGTGTGCATTACCAGCCATTTCTTTTAAGAAGCTCTGCTATAAAGGAAAGGAAAGAAATGCAGCAGTAGTGGAGATTGAGAATTTTTTTCTTTTTAAGATGGGAGAAAAAATATCATGTTTGTACACTGAAGAATTGATTCCATGGACAAGGGTGAAAAAAAGAATTGGAGGAGAAAAAAAATAATTTCTGGAGAAACTGATTTCTCAGATACTTAAACTGGGTTTTTCTCGTAGTTCTGGAGGGTACTGTACATACCCTCCAGTTTTAAGTTTTATCTATCCTTCTCTTGCCCTTCTTAAACTGCTGGATCAAATAGCACATTAACTAAGTAGTCAAAGGATATTTGTTGTATCTATTGTAACTCCTAAAGAGCATTTGATTGGTCTACTTTCTATATCACCACGGAAATCAGATCCAACTTACCATATGCCTCAATTCATAAATTATTATGCAGCAGTCAAAATGAATGAACTAGTTACAGGCAAAAACATGAATACACTATACGTGGTATGGTATCTTTTTTTGTTTTTTGGCTGTACTGCGTGGCTTCTGCAATCTTAGTTCCCGGACCAGGGATTGAACCCCAGCTACTGCCGCCACTGCCAAGTCCTAACCACTGGACCAACAGGGAATTCCCATGATATCCTTTTTTAGAATGTTTCATACAAGCAAAATTAAACAATATGTTGCTTAGACATACTTTATATGTAATAACATAAATGCAAAAGTACAAAATTCAGGACAATGATTACCTCTGGGAGGAAGACAAGGAGAAACAGAGCACATAGATCTAAATCACTGGTAATCTCCTAGTTCAGTGGTTCTCAAACTTTGGTGTGCATCAGAATCACCTAGAAAACTCATTAAAACCTAGACTGCTGGGTACCACCCCCAGAGTTTTTGATTCAGGAGGGGAGTGTGGGGCCTAAGAATATGCATTTCTAACAAGGTCCCAGGTGCTGCTAAGGCTGTTCTTTTGGGACCACACTTAGAGAACCACTTCTAGTTCTTAGGTTGGCTTGTGGGGTCACAGGTGTTCCATTCCATTTTATTATTAAATTTTATTATTAAATTAATCAAATAAAATTATTTTATTACTAAATTATTATTATTTTAATTATTAAGTTAAATGGGGGAAAAAAAAGATAGACCGAAGATGAGAGTATGTCAAGAAGCAAGGATTAATATTAATCCAATTCTGGGCTCCCGAGTCATCCTTTTCGAAAAGAGCTAGGGTTCCCTTACTAAAGCAAACTTGAAAAACACTGCTCTAGAAGAACTTCAAGACCATTTAAAAAGAATATTACTAACAACAACATTGAGAAATAAATTTGAAGACTGCTTTTTCCTTAGGTGCAGAGTGACAACGTACTGCATTCCAGCTTTCTGGATCTCAGTAATCTTTGCAAAGACTGGGAACATCACAAGCCTACCTCTTTTGTTGATTCAACAAAAACTGCGTTTAGAGAAAGGATTTCTCTTACTTTTTCAGTTCTTATCCTTCACTCAAGTGCTTTAGGTCATTGGTTTTCTTCCTTCCCATCTCCCCCCTCCCTTCTGGATTTATTGTGCCCACTAGGCTCTGAGAGGAAACGTATATGATATTTCAGATCCCTACGTTTACCAGAGCCTACGTAGAGGGCACACTCCTGCAATGTGCCAGCCACTGGCTGGTGTTTCAGAAATGCCTGAATACAAAATTCTTGCCCACAAGCAACTCAGTCTGGAGAAAAAACCCAGATTCATAAATATAAAATTATAAAGCAGGACACGCAGTATGATATAGAAAGATAAAGATTTATCTGCTTCATAACCTCTCCTTCAGCCAGTTCCTCTAAGCTATCGTTCTCGCTCGCTCCCACATTTCACAACCGCTGTAACCGAGGCCCACGGAGGCGGGAGCGCGGGCGGAGCGGCGGAGGGCCGGCGCTCGGGGCCGGACTTCATTGGCTCTCTGGACGGAAGCGGCGGTGCGGCTCGGCTGCGCATGCGCCCCTCACACGTGCTTCCAGAACGCCCCCACCGCCGCTTCATCTCCGCAGGCATCATGCTGCGGATTTCTGCCTTTCGGCTGCTAGGACGCACGGGGGCGAGTAGGCTCTCGCTCCTGGAGGACTTTAGCTTACGCCACTACAGTTCTGACCCTCTCGGTGTCCGGGACGATACCCGAGACGCGCGCGCCTATTTCACCACACCCATCTTCTACGTAAACGCGGCGCCGCACATCGGGCACCTGTACTCGGCGCTACTGGCTGACGCCCTGTGCCGACACCACCGCCTCCGAGTTCCCAGCGCCGCCGCCACGCGATTCTCCACTGGTACCGATGAGCACGGCCTCAAGATTCAGCAGGCAGCAGCCGCTGCGGGCCTGGCTCCGTCCGAGCTGTGCGACAGAGTCTCTGCCCAGTTCCAGCAGCTTTTCCGGGAGGCTGACATCTCCTCCACCGACTTCATCCGCACCACTGAGGCCCGGCATCGGATGGCTGTGCAGCATTTCTGGGGGGTGCTGAAGGCTCGGGGTCTTCTCTACAAGGGGCTCTATGAAGGTTGGTATTGCGCCTCGGACGAGTGCTTCCTGCCTGAAGCCAAGGTCACCAGGCAGCCCGGCCCGTCGGGGGATTTGTGTCCTGTATCTCTGGAGAGCGGGCATCCCGTCTCCTGGACCAAGGAAGAAAACTACATTTTCAGGCTTTCCCAGTTCCGGGAGCCGCTCCAGCGGTGGCTGCGGGGCGACCCTCAGGCCATCACCCCGGAGCCATTCCATCACGCAGTCCTTCAGTGGCTGGAAGAGGAGCTGCCTGACCTATCCGTCTCTCGAAGGAGTAGCCACTTGCACTGGGGCATTCCGGTGCCGGGGGACGATTCGCAGACCATCTACGTATGGCTGGATGCCTTGGTCAACTACCTTACTGTAATTGGCTACCCAAACGCTGAGTTCAAATCTTGGTGGCCCACCACCTCTCATATCATAGGCAAGGACATTCTCAAATTCCATGCTATCTATTGGCCTGCCCTCCTCTTAGGGGCCGGCATGAGCCCACCACACCGCATCTATGTTCACTCCCACTGGACGGTCTGTGGTCAAAAGATGTCTAAGAGCTTGGGCAACGTGGTGGATCCCAGGACATGCCTTGACCGCTATACTGTGGATGGCTTCCGCTACTTTCTCCTTCGTCAGGGCGTCCCCAACTGGGACTGTGATTACTATGGTGAAAAGGTGGTTAAGTTGTTGGATTCCGAGCTGGCATTTGCTTTGGGAGGTCTCTTGAACCGATGCACTGCCAACAGAATAAATCCTTCTGGGACCTATCCGGCTTTTTGCACTACCTGTTTTCCCAGTGAGCCAGGGTTGGTGGGGCCATCAGGTCGTGCTCAGGCAGAGGACTATGCTCTGGTGAGCGCAGTGGCCACTTTGCCCAAGCAGGTGGCAGACCACTATGATAACTTTCAGATCTATAAGGCCCTGGAGGCAGTATCCAGCTGTGTCCGGCAAACTAATGGCTTTGTCCAAAGGCATGCACCATGGAAGTTGAACTGGGAGAGCCCAGTGGATGCTCCCTGGCTGGGTACTGTGCTTCATGTGGCCTTGGAATGTTTGCGAGTCTTTGGAACTTTGCTCCAGCCTGTCACCCCAAGCCTAGCTGACAAGCTGCTGTCTAGGTTGGGGGTCTCTGCCACAGAGAGGGGCCTTGGAGAGCTCCATTTCTTGCCTCGATTCTATGGACATCCATGCCCTTTTGAAGGGAGGAGGCTGGGACCTGAAACTGGGGTCTTGTTTCCAAGACTGGACCAGTCCAGGGCCTGGCTGGTAAAAACCCATAAGACCTAGAAACTCAGTTCTTATTAGCTGTGGTAAAAAAGCAAACATCTTATTTTCTTATTTTTCATTTTCAGGAAAGTTATACTAATGCTTTCTGAAGTGTTGCATCAAATGAGCACATAAGTAATGTCCCTGTGAAAAGAGGTTTGTAGCCTTTCAGGAGCCTACTCCCTACTCTTCAGTTCTCTGTGTCCATTAACCACTGTCCTTTGCACCCCAGTGTCTCTAAGATGTCTCCAGGGGAAAGGTGGGTAAGAGACAACTTTGCTGATACTACTCCTTCTCATTGTGCCTCTGTCCAAACCACAGTTATTTGCCCAGACTACCTCTCACGGCTTGTTTGTCACTGGCCTGGCCTCTGCTGGGCAAATTAGTGCGTGTGGGGGTTGGAGGCCCCCTCCCTCAGTTTTTACTTTGTTATATATGTTGGGTCTCCTGTTAAAAAGAGGTTGTTTCATTAAACCTTTAAAAACCAGTGTCCTAGACTAGATGATTTTTGCCTATGTTTATATTCTCAATTCTTAACAACTCCCTGTTAAGACTCCCTGCTTTGCTAGTTAATAATCCAGTAGTTGTGCTTTGTAACATTACACTTTAACCAGTAGGTGGCTCTAGTCTCACACATTTAATTACTTAACATTGAGGTTTCAGAATATTTAGAATAGGTTTTCTGCTTCCTAATTTTGCAAAATTTAAATTTAAAGAAAAAATTTTATTGCTTTCCTTAAAATAAGGATAACTGCAACCACTGCTGTTTTACAGTAAGCAATAGAAAGATCAGAATCCTTAGTTTTTTTCAGACTACTGAAAAAGGACATTTACTCTATTAAATGTTTAGTAAGCTAATAAGTAAAGGTATCACGTTTGTTTGGACTATGATGAATTATAAAGCTTTTTTTTTTTTTTTTTTTTTTTTTTTTTTATGGTACGCGGGCCTCTCACAGTTGCGGCCTCTTCCGTTGCGGAGCACAGGCTCCGGACGCGCAGGCTCAGCGGCCATGGCTCACGGGCCCAGCCGCTCCGCGGCATGTGGGATCTTCCCGGACCGGGGCATGAACCCGTGTCCCCTGCATTGGCAGGCGGACTCTCAACCACTGCACCACCAGGAAAGCCCCTATAAAGCTCTTTTGAGGTACTTGGTATGTTAAACATTTTTTAAACTTTAATAACATTAGGTTTATAGGTATGATTTTAAAAATCTGTAGATAGTTCAAAAGGGCAATATTTTCTTTATATTTCTTGGTCTTAATTTTGTTATCCACATACATAATTTACCTTATATGATTTCTTTTGGTCAATCAGGATCTATAATACAATATAGAAATTGTGGAATAGCTAATATAAATGTTAATACATTTACTTTCAAGTAGTTTATTCTAATTTCCCTTTGCTCCTTTAACTTATTAAAGTTTAAAAGTTTCTAAGTACCTTATCCAGATCTCTTCTGTTGCATTTGTTGAAGGTGATGGTGAAGGGAGGAAATGATCAATGCTCCAGGAATCTCAAACTGGATTTAGGGATCTCTCCAAGGCTCCATAAGAGAACATCACAGAGAAGATGTTAAGGTATCAACTTATACAATGACTACAACATAGTAAGCCAGCATTATATCTCATAGGTGATTGGACAGCTAGGGCAAAGTTTAAAATGAGAACTTGCCTTGAGATATCCATTCTAAGCATGGTAGCAAGCAGAGAGGGCTCACCATGAAGTAAACTGTGCTGGTAGTTCCCCCAGATTTATTCTGGGTGCTACTGTTCAGCTCCAATTTCTGTTTATTAGTTGGTGTGGCAAAAGATTTCTGGTTACTTGGAAACATTGCTTAGAAAAGAATGCTTGAAGGCATTCTAAAGGTGGAAGGACCATTTCTACCAGTTCCTTTAGATCCTCCTTATTCTTCATAATGGAATCCTGGGCTTTCCATATGACATATTCCAGTTACCTGCTGGGATTACTAGGGTAGATTACTGGGACCTAGGATGGAGTGTAATGTCTCAGCACTGGATAGCAGAGTAGTGAAAGAGATGGGATGTGTTTACATGGATGAAGGAAAACAGACTTGGAAAACCAGCATTGATAACTTCTGCCTTCGAAGTGCCATTATAAGTCTTACAGTTCCTATCATGAACGGAGGGACAGTGTCTTCCACTTGAATGATCTTACCTATAGCCTAATGCTGGTCAATACACTGGACATTGGCTTGCTGGGTGTTAATAGAATTCCTTTTGTGCAGTCTGTCATTTATGTAGGCACTTAACTTCTACCAGAGTATTTGTGGTACTGGAGGACGCAGGAAAACAGGGAAACCAAAGAGGAGAGGGCATAATTTTTACAGAAGACAGGATATTTTGAGTGAAGAAGTGTGGTAAGTTGGATATGACTTATTCTGTGGTGATATGGAAGATGAACCAGTTGGATTCTCTGTAGGAGGCAAAACAGGTAAAGCAAATACCCTTTGGGTACCGAGGTGATGTGTTATTTAATCCAGCAGTTTAAGAGTGGCAAGTGGAGGATAGGCGAGACTTAAAACTGGCAGGGATGCACTTCCAAGAGAGGACATCCTAACCACTTGTGGGAGAAGATGATGATAAACTTGTAGACATCTAAGAAGTCCCTTATTCCAGAATTGCTAACACCTTATCTGGCATCTTGTGGGTTCCTTGACCAGAAAGAAAGTTTCTCCCAAGTACTACCCTAAGGCTGTCAACTATTCATTTCCGAGTATTTTTGGAGGCAGTGTTGCATGAGTGATAGAGCACTGTTCAGGTGTTCATGGAATGTCACATTAAAGTAATAATAAGCTGTCAACCCAGTAGACTACAGTCTACTATGAAGTCATGCAAGAAGTTGTGGGCAATGTATATGTGTGGCACCATTGTATATTAGAGGGCTATTCCACAAGTGAACTCATAGATTAGGCACCTCAGAAGTCAGAAGACCTATGGCTATGTGGAGGTCAAGAATAGGCAGGAACAAGAAATAGTTACAGTCTCATTTCATTGAAATCTCACACTTACTCTGGAAGTAGGCCTCATTATTTTTCTTAAGCACCTGTGTGACTCTATAAGGGCTGAGAAGAGCCTGATAAATTGAATTTTAAGTTGATGCGCTCAAGAAGGCATAGGCTGAAACATGGGCTCTGAGGCACAGGCCTTTTTTCTTTTTCCCCTATACCCGTATCTATGATTGGCACATAACTCTTTAGATCTTGGAAGTTCCGAAATTGAAGTAAAGTTGGTCAGGTTGTGGGCCTCCAACTAGGAAGACTTATAATCATGAAGTAGCTTGGGTAGCAGGTGGCAGTACCAACCATTCAACAGATTACTCCTTGGGCATTATGGTAGGGATGGTTTCCTGGATGGCTGTTTCACCCCTAAGTGAGTGTGTAGTTGCAGTGTTGGCCTGCATTAGTGTAACCTTGAGTTACAGTGGGGAAGCAGCCATGCCTCTTGACTAAAACTTGGTCTATAAAGCTGCTGTCTGAGAATCTATAATTGCCTCCTAGAGGCAGTCCCCCGCTATCCATAGTTCTACCAGATGGAGAACAACTGTTCTTGCTGGTAAGGTCTGGGACGCTGTAAACCTTGATGGGTCCTTGCCCTCATCTTTTGCCAGAATGAGTAATATCAGTGGATCTGAAAAGGTATGGACCTACTGGCAGTCGTGTGTCTATTTTTGCTGAGAAAGTTACCTAGTTCAGAGAGCCTGGGGGGAGCTAGGGCACAGGTGGAGGTAACCAAGAGTACAAGTTAGGGGGTTCAGTTCTAGAACAAAGCCTTGGAGCCCCTTGCAAAACTAAGACAGTATGAAATATGTAATTTCAGCACAACACAGCTGGCCCTGCCCCTTCTTGTAGGAGCTTTGGATAGGACTGGTTAACTTCTATCAATAGGAACACACTAAATTTGGAGGTTAACATTGCTGGAAGGGCCAGAATAGTAACAACCAAGTTAATTAAGGTTAATTAGTGGGGATTTTCGCCTTTCAAGAAGAGGGTCTTATTCTTTTTTGAGATAGAGGATAGGAGAAGCCCAGCCTAAGCTGCTTTCTTCTATCATCAAGAACTACTTTGAGCTGAGAAGAAGGGACTAACCAGTGTTGGCCTGCATTAGTGTAACCTTAGAGGTGAAACTGACTTATTTTTTAGGTAGTCCTGGGTTACCCAGTTATAGATCCTCTGAATTAAGGGGAACCATCTAACGGAATAGTTGACCATATGTAAAATACCGTGCTTAAGATTATATCACATTAATCAGTTTCTACTTAAATTTCCATGATGAGTAAAGGGGATTGGGAAGAGGTACACACCAAGAGGATCTTCCTATGGCCTTGACAACTACAAACAATATCCTCTCTACGGTGCCTCTTCTCATGAATAGCTACTGGGAGCTTCAGCCTTACTTGGAGCTTCACCAAAGTAAGGTGAGACTATATTATAGAAGTTCCATCCTTGGCTATGAACTATTTCATTCCCATTTGGTTTATGACACAGTTTACTCACCATAGATTTTCAAGTCCACACAGCTCCTCACTTAAGAACAGTATGGTATGAGATGTCAGAATGTTTCAGGAAACCAAATGTATGATCTGCAAGAAGAAAATAACTCCAAGGAGAGATGAGCTCTGCCTTCAATTCATTAAGGATTTTTGGATGAAACATCTGCAGAGGGCCTGGAAGGCTCACTGGGTAAGCTGGAGGGACAGCTCTAGGAATAACTGTGGGAATGGATGTTGCTAATTTTCTTAGTGTATGGTAGGGGTAAAATGGTACCAACCTCCCTATGCTACCACTCTTAAGGCCATGCCTTGTACATATACCCCCTCATTGGTTGACAGTCACTGGTTTGTGGGATTGAACAGGAAGATGAACCTTCAAAAACTAGTTTATGGTTGACTGTTACAGATTGGAATCATTGTTCTATTCTCTTAATTCAATACATTCAATAAAAATATGACTCATTACACATTTTTTCCTGATTAAAATACTTTTAAAAGGGTAATAACCTTTACTCTGGAACATATTAAATATGATAGTTTCAGTAATCTGACTTCCTTTGAACTAATCTAGAAATGTCTACTGGTTAAAAGCCTGTAAATATTAAATAATAAATATTAAATAATTAAAAAATAAATATTGTGTAAATATTACACAATTTAGTTAATCACTAAAATAATACAACTAGAATGTATTTCTTCTTAGCCAGATGAAATGTTTAAAAAACTCAGTCCAACAGAAGACAGGAAGGTGAAAAAAAGGGCAAAGAAAAATGAAAAATATGGTAAAAGAAAACCCATAATAAGATGGCAGAAATGCATATAAATATATCAGTAATTATAATAAAACAAAATATCATAGGATGGACTTTCTGTCAGAAGACAGCAATATTCAAGCTTAAAGTTAGCTATATGTAGTTAAAAGGTATATACTTAAACATAACAAAATAAGACATGAAGAAACACTAGGCATATGTTAACCAAAAGAAAGCTGGTATCATAATATTAATAGTAGACAATCTGTTTTGAGGGGAAAACCATTACTAAAGATGAAGTGAGACTTAATATAAAAGGAATAATGTACCAATAAGTTATAACAATTAAACTTGTATAATCTAACAACAGCCTCAAAATATAAAAAGTTAAAACTGAAAATGACAAGAAGTGTTCAAATTTGGAAAGAAATGAGACTGCCATTTGTGAGTTCAGAGAAACCAGGCAATGAGAAAGTAAAAATTAATAACTTACACTAGACATTAGCATTTCAGTCTTTAATGCTCACTACCCAAGTGTATCATCACTGTTAAGGGTAGAAAAAAATGAAAAATTTATAGCAGGTAAGGTTTTGTGACTCTAAAACCTTATCTTTTCTATGCATGCTTCTGCGAAAATAATAACTTGCTTTTTGAATAGAAATGTCAGCAAATATACTTGTTCAATGAGTCCTCTCTAGATTATTAAAAGGGGAGGATCCCATGGCCATAATTCTGCCAAATTTTCTAATTGAAGAAATCTTCTAATTGAAGATAAATGAAGGTGAAGGAAGAAGACCAACCAGTTCTGTGTTCCTTATTCGTGTTCTCTCATTTACTTTTTCCATCAACCCTATGAAGTATTATTCTAACTCTGTTTAACTGATAGGAAATTGAGACACAGAGACATTAAGTAACTTGGCTAAGGTTATACAGCTTATAAAACAGGAGAGCCTAGACTCAAACTTATTATAGTGCCAGAGCCTCAGCACCATCCTTAACATCAACACCACGACAATCCCTGAGTGTATACTGAAGGAGCTGTACTGTGGGGAAGAGGAAGCAGTAAAATCAGATCCAAAGATCTGAAGATGAAAAGTCTAAATAAGAACACTTAATTAAAATACATTCAGTGTTTAAAGAAGAGGAATTGGTTCTTGATAGCTAGATTATGAAACATAAGAGTGCCAAAAATGAAACTTAGAAAAAATGCTTACCTTATCATGAAATATATTTCTTTTTTTGCTTTCAATAGTTTCCTTTGTATTTGAAGCCTGCTTATGTGTTCTAGTGTAAATTGTTAAAAATTTAAATAACTCTATAGTCTCTATTTTTCTTTTTCCTTAAGATTATTGTGTTTCTTATTTTCAGAAGTGTTCCAAATTTTTGAATCCAACAGTTCCCTAAGTGAAAGTATGTTGTCATAAATTCATAAATCTAAGTATTTAAAAATAACATTTTACTAATCAATACTTTATATATTTATCTCTAAACATGAAAACATATCAATATTTAAGAGTTTTATTTGAATTAATTATTAAAGTAACAAAGCCAGAGAATTTTATTAGAGGTCACAAACACTGAAATTTTTTCATTTCGTACATACAGTTTTAATACAAATGAACTAATTAAAAGACTCATCTATTTATTGACAATTTAAGTTCTATGAATTTACTGAACATTTCTTACTATATTCTTATGACATCTTTCCTAACAAGCTTGCAGAAACCAGATTAAATGCCCTTGACTCTAGTTATTACCAAAGCAAATACCACCCTGTTAGCTAAAATGCCACATACTGGATAATTCCTGGTAAATTATATCTGATATATGTCATATATGATGGTCAAGACATGTTTTAACTTCCACAGATTAGAGACTTTATTATGAATTGCATAAAGAATACTCTGTCATATTTTACTTTTTAAATGAAATGTAGCTAAAGTTGGACATGGGCTACACCTTGAAGAAGTTCAGGATGAAACCTATGTGTATATAGGTCTCTTAGCTATCATCTGAATTGTATTTTTAAAAATGTATCAAAAGGTATTAAAGTCTTTGCTAACTTGGAAGCTAAGAACATCTACACCTTTATTTTACGTTTTAAATAATTTCTTCAGAACTCTGTTTAAATTCAAGCTATATAATCCCATAGTTAGCAAGGCATGATGGGTACTTTTCCAGTATTTTTTGCATGGTAGATTATGACTTGCTTATAGAATCAGACTGATGTATTATAAAAAATACCCTACATATAGCATTTTTAAGATTACCTTTAAAAATCACTTGCTGAAGGAATTTATATAGGCATTCCTAAAGCAAAGAACCTTCAATCCTGGTAAACTGAAATTATTGCATTAACTTTTTATATTTAAATTTTTATAAAAATTATTTTATGGAAACTCGCTACATTTTTAAAAAGCAAAACTTTTTAGTCCTGAGTTCAGTTTCATTTTACAGCTCATTACTGGAATGTAATTAAATAAATCAAGTTACAATGTGTAAGAAGCCCATTTTGGTGTTATAGAAGAAGATCATTAAGTACTAAAATAAAATGAATTATTGAAAATATATATAGTTAAGTGCATGAAAGCTGATGGTTGGATTTTCACACCATTTTAAGATTTAGAAGGAGTATTTTTTGCTGAGTATAAAGGAAATATTTTTAACATTCATTATGACATTGACTCAGTTAAAAAAAACTATTAGTTAATAATCAATCCTCAAAGAATAAAGTTTTTTCTTATTAAAATGTTTTCCACATAAAAATCAGCTTCTAGAAGGTAGTTAATTCCTAACAAATTTTAAGTAAAACATTTTTGGATGTAAATAATGTCATAAAATTGGTTTTCTAGCCTAAGGAGAGTATATAGCACTTCTTCCTTTTTCCATAGTTCATGGAGACCATCTAGAAGTGAAGCTATGAGTTATGGGGCACAAAAACCAGTATAAATATATAACTGTGTAGCTAAGTGTAAAAATTAGGAAATCAACCTAATCTCAGACAGAAAAACAAAGGAAAAATAATGAAAACTTACTGCTTAACATCTAATGTAGTGTGAAGGGGGCTAGCCAAGTTCAACTAAGTTATCAAAACCCATCATTGGTAAGTTTGTAGAGGTAGGTGTTTTAAATATTCAATATGTGAAGGCAGGTAAGTCTGAGCTTGAGTTTTAAACAAGTCTTTCTTTAAAGACAGACACACAGCTAGGGCACAGGCATAAAAATGTATTTGGTAAACATAGGATTGTTGCTGAGTTTATTTTCATTTTTCCTTTGTCACAGACATTAGGATATTAAATGTGTTATTTTATTGAGAGCCATTCTCACAAACAATTGGATATTGCCTGAATAAAATAACCCTAAGGTTGACTTTACTAGTCAGTATTTGGGTATGTATAGGGTAGGAAAAATTTACATCTATTAGTATCTTTTAAAAAATAGTTTGCATAATAGATCAGATACTAATAAGGATTTTAGGAAGTTTGCTCTATGTGTTGCTAAAAATATGTAAGTGGATATTGTGTAGCTTTCTTTGCTTTGGTACCAAAGTTAGACATGTTAAAAACAAAAATCCTAAATATGATTAGCAAGAAACACATTGAAAGTATTAAAAATAACCTCAAATTGTTAGTGTATACTTTAAAATTATTATCCTTTAGATGTTTTCTCCAAAATACCAAAGGAAAAAAAAAAGATATGCTTTCTTAGGTAATACTATTTCCTTTATGTACTGTCATTGGTTGTTTCAGAACTATATGAGGCTAAGCATGAGGGTTTAGTTTCCTTATCTTTGTTCATTTTTATATCAGGGCATAATAAAAAGGACCTTGATAATTAAAACCTAAAACGTTGATCTCTTATTAAAGCTGTTTTTGCTATCATGGATATGTTATATTAGCTATAAAATAAGAGGAAAACATCACAATGTAAGCAGAACAGGTTTTTTTGGGTACATTAACTTTCATACTACCTCCATTTTTTCTGTATTTTATATCTGGAGAGAAAAATGAAGTAATATAATCTTTACAGAATTGAATGAATGCACTGTGGAAATACATCAAAACATTTTGGTAAAGAGCACAACTGCCTACAATATATTAGCTAAGAAAAATACCAATGTAAATCTTTTTTTGAAGCAAAATGCAATTATTCTTGGACTCTAGAAATTTATAAAAGTTTTAGAACAAAAATGCCTTGTTATATACTGAATAAGCCTGAATTATAAATATGGGATTAAAATGTATACTGAAAACACCAGACAGGTGAAGTATTATATTGTTTCATGATCTTTTTTTTTTTTTTTTTTTTTCGGTACGCCGGCCTCACTGTTGTGGCTTCTCCTGTTGCGGAGCGCAGGCTCAGCAGCCATGGCCCACGGGCCCAGCTGCTCCGCGGCATGTGGGATCCTCCCGGACCGGGGCAAGAACCCGTGTCCCCTCCATCGGCAGGCGGACTCCCAAGCACTGCGCCACCAGGGAAGCCCCTGTTTTATGATCTTTTTGACTAGGGCTCTAATTATAGAACACTGGACCATAACATACAGCATGCTACTTTCAAAATTAATGTAGCAAAATAAAATACTCTCAATAGGTGGACTGGCCTTTGGTTGTACCAGAATATTCTTTATATTATTTATTCTATAACTGTGATATTACATTTTATTCCTCAACATAAATATTTTAGCCCAGAAACATTTTGGTGATATACTCCAAAAATATATACATCAATGGATAGTTCATTATTCTTTATGAGACAGGGTTAAAAAAAATTAACTCAAGTTATAAGTGGGTTATCTAATATTGTAAGAAAGTTTTAAAGTATAATTAAAAAAAATAATTCTTATTTTTTCCTAACAGAAGTGCAAACCAGCTCTAGTTCTTTGAGTGGACATGAAATTAAAATAGTGAAAAAAATAAGGCTCCTAGCATTGTGCAATCAAATTTAAATAAATGCTATAATTTCCATGTAGTCAATTTAAATATTGCTTACTTATATAACAATTTTTATTCTTTATTATTAGCCCAACCTTCTATAAAAGGAATATAATGTTTTAGCAGAAGAAAGTTGGGATATATATTAAACAGGTAGCATTTAAAGAAAAGTTGGCATGACCATTTTTTAATTTAAAAAGTTCTACTTAATGTGGCACTTCTTAAAATTATAAACTTTTCCAATTCTGTAAGAGCAGACAATCAAGCTTTGTATTTTGTTTTTTTCAAGTTTTGTATTTAAAAGATGAAAAATATGTTGTGGTTAAGTTTTATTTAGTCACAGTTAATGTTTTTAAAGTCTAAAGACCTCACAAACTAAGACCTGAATGAAAGATAAAAAGGAATATTGACAGTGTCACTGTGTTAAAGGAAGAAATATATATTGAATCGGACATAATATATGCAGTGAATGCTTATACTTGCTAAGATGCTATAAGAACCCTTATACTTCTAGTATGAATAACAAGAGGGCCAGAAATAAATATGGAGATATCTTTAAGTATATTTAAGAATTGTATCAACTTTGGCCATAGTAATTAATATAAAATAAATGGTCATAATATGACAGATTTCCAGATATTATATATACAAATTATATATATATATTAATATCTGGCAAAATTTCTAATGTAAACCTAGAATATGAAATGTTTTATCAAAAACAATATAAGTAAAATATACACAAACCTAGATATACTGAAAACAAAATACTGTGGAAGCTAGAATCTTCTATACATATTATCTCCCTAATTATCAAAATAGTGTTGTTTTGAATTTACCTTATTACAACAAATGGTTTGTTGCTATGTATATTCTGTATATGCCATGCTGTGTCTAAAAACTATAAAACATCTGGAATAAAACTGTAAAATCCAAACACCAAAGATGTTTTTAACTGGTTGTATATGACATTATCATGTTGATAAGATAGCCAGATGATGACCAAATTTTTCAAACTTTATCAAGATACTTGTTTTATAGATATAACCTTTGTTCTATTTGTTACAGATTATAAGTCTGTGTTACTTAAGTGTGTGTGAATTAATAAAGGAAACCATGATTTTATCCTGTAACTCCAGTGTTCTGGCTACTAAGATTTCTTTACTTCCCTTAAAAAAGCAAAAACATTTAACCTTAAGTACATTCAAAACCTCATACTTGTTACCAGACCACACATGGGGCTAGTTGTTTTCTATTATTGGATAAAATAGTTATCCAAGACTCTACTTAACAGAATCAGTAGAGGAAGGTGGAGTAAGAATTGAATCCTCTGCTCTGAAATCTTTTCTAGGATGAAAGTGTGGGCTTCGAGAATATCGAGGTTTCAAACCTACAGATGAAGGTTGAGAAAAGCTTCTTCTCACAGAATGTAACCTTGGTTCCTATTAAGAGATTTAAAGAAAATAATGGTTTTAATGCACTTTAAATGGCTCTTATTTTATTATTACCTAAGGGGAAGATTTAAAAAATAATATTAACTGGTCCTGCATTCTGAGGAGAGAAGGTGTACTTTAGGAAATTCCCACTAGGAAGAGTAGGTTACCTTATAACCTACTGCTAGACAGAGAGGCATCTTAGGGCTATAAAAAAGACTCACTACAAAGGATCTGAGAATAGCCACATCAAATGGTATTTCTAAATTATTAGGTTATACTTCCTTCTTTGTGCCAGCCCTGAACTTTGGTAAAGATTTGTTAAAAAAAAAAAAAAGATTTAGGTACTTAAGTGATATACAAAATTAGAAGGCAGATCCTATGGTTGAGAAAGTGACTAACTAGAGAAAATCAGGTAATTATTAATAAACTTTTGTGTTAATAGAGTGACATCCTACTGTTAAGTAAAACTTCCATGTATAGAATAAGTCCCAACACATGATTTTTATTTCATTCACTGCTGAACATAAGGATTGCTGGAGATACTGCTTTTCTCAATGCACTTGAGAATAGGAAAATGTTAGCTAAGGCATCTCTAATGACTAAATGCCTGCTTCAGAGCATCAGTGTTTAGACAAATCCTTTTGTCTAAAAAAAATCTCATCATTTGCTCTGCCTGCTTTAGATGATTTGAGTTTAAATATTGTGATTCAAGAAGAATGTATCAAGGAGCCAAGTTTATCTCATAAAGCTGAATAAAACACTGGAGGTAGCATGTAGGCTAAATCAATTGCCCAGCTTGAATGTGACAACAGATATGGTACAAGTGTTCTAGTAGTTCTTCTAAAAACTAGCAATTTATATTTAGTTCAGGGAAATGAACTAAAGCTTCTAAGATAAGCCCCATTTCTCTAAAGAGGCATGGTTGATTACCTATTGTACTTTCCAGGATTTGGCCATATATGCCATTCTTTTGACTTAAGACTGAGCATGTCTACTAACAATTTAGTAGAAACAATTTACCAATGCTAGAATAGTTAACAGGAGTAAGTCATAAAAACAATGGGTAATATTTTAATGGCATATCAGACCCTAGATGCTTCTAGGGTTTAAAATGTTTTAAATTGTGCAGTTACACAAAGAGTTTACTGTATCACTTAAGGATACTTTGTGAAGGTACAAAATAGTCTCCTAACCAGAAAAGAAAAAACATTTATAAAGTATTGTAAAATAAGTTAAAAGATAGTTACCAAAGTAAGTGTTGTGAGAAAATTCATTTCAGTGACATTAAGCTATATTTAACTGTGGGCACTGTTAGAATTTTTGAGCTAAGGAGACCAGTAGGCAATTATGATAGTGATCCATTTGTCTTGGAATCACACATTTTATCAGTATAAAAAGTAGCATGAGTTTGGTACTTGTCATTAGGATGTAAAAAAAGATAACTAAACAAGAATAACCCTTACCCCAAATAGCAAACACTACATGGAGGGTCTGTACAAAGACTGATAAATGCCTATATTGCAGTTACTAGCAAGAAGAATGGAAAGGAAGAAGAAAAGCAACCAAAGGTTCATTTGTTTTTGTTGGTGGACTTTATGTTCTCAAAAACATGTGGAAATGTGCCACGTTCCCAAAATATAGAGTAGATGGCACTACCTATAGGTGGGTATCTTTTGCTCTCAGAGGGATTAAAGTTTTTCTGGTATACTTAGAAGGCTTTTCTCACCTTGTGTTCCTTATGTTTCTCAGAGTGCTGAATTGCACAACACTTTTAAAGAAAAATTTTGACCAACAATCTAAAAAATTAAATTCTAGGGTAATTCTATTACTCCTGTTTTGGTTGGGAAACTGTTCACACTTAGGTTACTTGATAAAAGCATGATTAAACAGTTTCAGGTTTATTACAATTTATTTATTTTAGAATTGAAATATTTTTTGATCCTGACTCCAAGATGATTAAGGGATTAGAATAGACATCTTATTTGTGTCTTAAGATTTAATTTTAATGATTCAACGATAGATGGTCTATAACTCTTGAATAAGACAAAAATTATTTCTGAAAAATATTGTGTTCTCTAAGGATCTTCTCAGGTCCCCACCCAACCACTTCCCACTTGCCTCCTTACAGGTGACAATTAGTAATCAGAAGTTCGAGGTTCTATCACTTAATAGTAATGTCATCTTTGGCAATTTTCTTAACCTTTCTAAGCCTCACTTCTCTTGTAAAAAGTTGCCTGATTATGTCACAAAAATATTGAGTGGATAAAATGAGATTATGTGAAGTGCTCGTAAATTTTAAGGTGCTATATAAATATGAGGTGTTATTCTTAGAAAAATATAGTAAGCAAAAACGTGGTATTCTAAGCACGATTTTATAGCAGATTATCATCAACATCAACAAAGTTAAGGCAGTTTTTATAAGGAATGTTATCATGGACTTTAAACAATCTTCAGTGACTAAACCGAAGCTTTTCTTTAGAACTACCTAGAAATTATATAGCAAATTTAGTTACACAGGTTAAGTTACCAATATTTTAAGACTAACATTGTAAGGCTATTCCACAGTTGTAGACCCTGTAGTCCTTAGGTTATATGATTCTATGATTTCATGTTTATAACACAGGGAAACAGGCTTATTATACCTAAACATAATTCAGTTTATTTATATAGCTGTATCAATGGCTAAGCCAGAAACCATAAAGCTTCAAGGGTTAAAGTAATAGAAGAGTTCACACCTATTCCTTATGGCTTAATGTCTTTCAGACTATATTTTTTGATCCTAGTTTAATATTACCTTAATTTTTTTAATGTATTAATAGGGTTACCTACATTCTGATTTCCTGGGGACAGTCTAGGTTTATGCCTTTTGTAATATTAGAATTTAAGTTTTGAAAAATAGCCTTTGAATAGAATGATTTAATGGATTTATTAATGTGATAAACTTCTTTGTTGGTCAATAAGTACATATTTAAAAAATTATGTAATTTAAATTATTTTTGGTGTCCCCTTTCAAGTGTCCTGATTTGAATGATAAACATATCATTTAGTAAGAACTTGGAGCAGAGATGAGCAAAGTCAAGAACTTTCTGACTACTACAAGGAGCAGAAGTGAAAATGGAACTTGATATGATTGATAAAACATCAGAGGATCTTGTCTATAGGTAAATGGCTTTCATTTGTATAAGATAATCAAATCAAGTCTGTCTGCTGCTCATCAATGAAGGTGGGAGTGAGATTCAAGAGGAAATAAGTGCTAGAGACAAGGACTCATAATTCTGAATCCATATAATCATATTTCAGAGAAGGTTAAGCTGATATTCATATTGGAACTTGACAAGTTGCTGAGAATGTAATTATCTCTGAGAAAAGATGAAGTTACATTCTTACACCTGACTCTATTCAGACAGACTCTAATGACAAGCTTGTCTTATTAGAACAAACTGTATTTATTAACAATAGAGACAAGAGTCTTGAAACTGCATGACCAGAGATTAAATCATGTCAGTGAATACTATATTGTTGGCTACCTTTACCTAGAGTGTATAAAGATGTTTGGTTTGAAGGATGTTTAATAAAGAAAATAGACCAACTGGATGATTTACATGAAGAGATGATCTTTAGAGTGAATTTTGGATATTTTCCCCAATAATTCATCATTTAGAAGAAAATAAGGGAAGCTGAATTCTCTGTAATGGGTATACAAAATTTAAGCAAAGGTGATGATGATTTAGAAAGTAATTTTCAAGAAGCAAGTGAATGGATTAAAAAGTTTTTAACTTCAAAAGTACAAATCTGGGGCTTCCCTGGTGGCGCAGTGGTTGCGAGTCCGCCTGCCGATGCAGGGGACGCGGGTTCGTGCCCCGGTCCGGGAGGATCCCACATGCCGCAGAGCGGCTGGGCCCGTGAGCCATGGCCGCTCAGCCTGCGCGTCCGGAGCCTGTGCTCCACAATGGGAGAGGCCACAACAGTGAGAGGCCCGCATACCGCAAAAAAAACACAAACAAACAAACAAAAAAAACCAAATCTGTTAAACTACAAAGCAAAATGTCTGTATTTCATTATCTAGGGTTATACTTATGAGATCCATTGAGGAAACAGGACAGCCCATTTGAAATCTAGTAAGATACAGATTTACAAAAAGATGAATATTAACTAACATCCTGTTTTTTTCTTTTTTAAATTTTCTTTTTTTTTTTATACAGAAGGTTCTTATTAGTCATCCATTTTATACACATCAGTGTATACATGTCAATCGCAATCTCCCATTCATCACACCACCACCCCTGCCCGCCGCTGCTTCCCCCCTTGGTGTCCATACGTTTTTTCTCTACTTCTGTGTCTCAATTTCTGCTCTGCAAACTGGTTCATCTGTACCATTTTCTAGGTTCCACACATATGCGTTAATATACAATATTTCTTTCATTTTGTTTTATTTTGCGGTACACGGGCCTCTCACTGTTGTGGCCTCTCCCGTTGTAGAGCACAGGCTCCGGACGCACAGGCTCAGCGGCCATGGCTGACGGGCCTAGCTGCTCCGCGGCATGTGGGATCTTCCCAGACTGGGGCACGAACCCGTGTCCCCTGCATCAGCAGGCGGACTCTCAAACACTGTGCCACCAGGGAAGCCATGATATTTATATTTCTGTTTCTGACTTAACTTCACTCTGTGTGACAGTCTCTAGATGCATCCACGTCTCTACAAATGACCCAATTTTGTTCCTTTTTATGGCTGAGTAATATTCCATTGTATATATGGGCCACATATTCTTTATCCATTTGTCTGTCAGTGGGCATTTAGGTTGCTTCCATGACCTGGCTATTGTAAATAGTGCTGCAATGAACATTGGGGTGCACGTGTCTTTTTGAATTATGGTTTTCTCTGGGTATATGCCCAGTAGTGGGATTGCTGGGTCATATGGTAATTCTAATTTTAGTTTTTTAAGGAACCTCCATACTGTTCTCCATAGTGGCTGTATCAATTTTCATTCCCACCAACACTGCAAGAGGGTTCCCTTCTCTCCACATCCTCTCCAGCATTTGTTGTTTGTAGATTTTCTGATGGTGCCCATTCTAACTGGTATGAGGTGATACCTCATTGTAGTTTTGATTTGCATTTATCTAATAATTAGTGATGTTGAGCAGCTTTTCATGTGCTTCTTGGCCATCTGTATGTCTTCTTTGGAGAAATGTCTATTTAGGTCTTCTGCTCAGTTTTGGATTGGGTTGTTTGTTTTTTGTAATATTGAGATGCATGAGCTGTTTATATATTTTGGAGATTAATCCTTTGTCCACAGATTCATTTGCAAATATTTTCTCCCATTCTGAGGGTTGCTTTTCATCTTGTTTATGGTTTCCTTTGCTGTGCAAAAGCTTTGAAGTTTCATTAGGTCCCATTTGTTTATTTTTGTTTTTATTTCCATTACTCTAGGAGGTGGATCAAAAAAGATCTTGCTGTGATTTATGTCAAAGAGTGTTCTTCCTATGTTTTCCTCTAAGAGTTTTATAGTGCCTGGCCTTACATTTAGGTCTCTAATCCATTTTGAGTTTATTTTTCTGTATGGTGTTAGGGAGTGTTTTAATTTCATTCTTTTGCATGTAGCTGTCCAGTTTTCCCAGCACCACTTATTGAAGAGACTGTCTTTTTTCTATTGTGTATCCTTGCCTCCTTTGTCATAGATTAGTTGACCATAGTTGCGTGGGTTTATCTCTGGGCTTTCTATCCTGTTCCATGGATCTATATTTCTGTTTTCGTGCCAGTACCATATTGGCTTGATTACTGTAGCTTTGTAGTATAGTCTGAAGTTAGGGTGTCTGATTCCTCCAGCTCCGTTTTTTTCCCTCAAGATTGCTTTGGCTATTCGGGGTCTTTTGTGTCTCCATACAAATTTTAAGATTTTGTGTTCCAGTTCTGTAAAAAATGCCATTGGTAGTTTAAAAGGGATTGCACTGAATCTGTAGAATGCTTTGGGTAGTATAGTCATTTTCACAATATTGATTCTTCCAATCCAGGAACATGGTATATCTCTCCATCCGTCTGTGTCATCTTTGATTTCTATCATCAGTGTCTTACAGTTTTCTGAGTACAGGTTTCTTACCTCCTTAGGGAGGTTTATTTCTAGGTATTTTATTCTTTTTGTTGCAGTGGTAAATGG
>NW_020837946.1:37207605-37343341 GCF_003676395.1 Aethalodelphis obliquidens | reverse complement strand
ATTCGGGGTCTTTTGTGTCTCCATACAAATTTTAAGATTTTGTGTTCCAGTTCTGTAAAAAATGCCATTGGTAGTTTAAAAGGGATTGCACTGAATCTGTAGAATGCTTTGGGTAGTATAGTCATTTTCACAATATTGATTCTTCCAATCCAGGAACATGGTATATCTCTCCATCTGTTGGTATCATCTTTAATTTCTTTCATCAGTGTCTTATAGTTTTCTGCATACAGCTCTTTTGTCTCCCTAGGTAGGTTTATTCCTAGGTATTTTATTCTTTTTGTTGAAGTGGTAAATGGGAGTGTTTCCTTATTTTCTAGTTCAGATTTTTCATCATTAGTGTATTTCTGTGCATTAATTTTGTATCCTGCAACTTTACCAAATTCACTGATTAGCTCTTGTGGATTTCTGGTGGCACTTTTAGGATTCTCTATGTATAATATCATGTCATCTGCAAACAGTGACAGTTTTACTTCTTCTTTTCCAATTTGTATTCCTTTTATTTCTTTTTCTTCTCTGCCGTGGCTAGGACTTCCAAAACTATGTTGAATAGTAGTGGTGAGAGTGGACTTCCTTGTCTTGTCCCTGATCTTAGAGGAAATGCTTTCAATTTTTCACCATTGAGAATGATGTTTCCTGTGGGTTTGTCATATACGGCCTTTATTATGTTGAAGTAGCTTCCCTCTTTGCCCAGTTTCTGGGGAGTTTTTATTATAAATGGGTGTTGAATTTTGTCAAAAGCTTTTTCTGCATGTATTGAGATGATCATATTTTTTTTTTTTTTTTTTTTTTGCGGTACGCGGGCCTCTCACTGTTGTGGCCTCTCCCATTGCGGAGCAACAGGCTCCGGATGCGTAGGCTCAGTGGCCATGGCTCACAGGCCCAGCTGCTCCACGGCATGTGGGATCCTCCCGGACTGGGGCACGAATCCGTGTCCCCTGCATTGGCAGGTGGACTCTCAACCACTGCGCCACCTGGGAAGCCCTTTGCCTCCATTCTTTTTCCAAGGTCCTGGATCATCTTCACTATCATTCTGAATTCTTTTTCTGGAAGATTGCCTATCTCCATTTCGTTTAGTTGTTTTTCTGGTGTTTTATCTTTTTCCTCCATCTGGTACATAGCCCTCTGCCTTTTCATCTTGTCTGTCTTTCTGTGATTGTGGTTTTTGTTCCACAGGCTGCAGGATTGTAGTTCTTCTTGCTTCTGCTGTCTGCCCTCTGGTCAACTATCATCATTTCTAATTTCATCTGATCTTTAGGAATTAGACACAAACATAACTGTGGTTGATCATCATCTTTCAAAGTTTCCTTTTATAATGTTTATAATACATAAAGCAAAAGAAAGAAAAGGATAAAACATTCCACGTTCAAGCAAAAGCTATCCTGGTTCTCTCTTTTTTTTTCATACTTCCAAAGTGCTCACTCTGTTATTATTAGGAAGCATTGTGAACAATATGGAGCTTTAAGAGTACCAATGGGGGGGTGCTTCCCTGGAGGCACAGTGGTTAAGAATCCGCCTGCCAATGCAGGGGACACGGGTTCGAGCCCTGATCCAGGAAGATCCCACATGCCGCAGAGCAACTAAGCCCATGTGCCACAACTACTGAAGCCTGTGTGCCTAGAGATCATGCTCCGGAACAAGGGAAGCCACCGCAATGAGAAGCCCGCGCACCAGAACGAAGAGTAGCCCCTGCTCGCTGCAACTAGAGAAAGCCCGCGTGCAGCAATGAAGACCCAATACAGCTAAAAAAAAAAAAAAAAGAAAAAAGGAGTACCAATGGGAGCTTCCCTGGTGGTGCAGTGGTTAAGAATCCTCCTGTCAATGCAGGGGACACGGGTTCGAGCCCTGGTTCAGGAAGATCCCACATGCCGCGGAGCAACTATGCCCGTGTGCCACAACTACTGAACCTATGCTCTAGAGCTGTGAGCCACAACTACTGAGCCCGTGTGCCACAACTACTGAAGCTTGTGTGTCTAGAGCCCATGCTCCGAAACAGGAGATGCCACTGCAATGAGAAGCTCGTGCACCACAATGAAGAGTAGCCCTCCCTCGCTGCAACTAGAGAAAGCCCGAGCACAGACATGAAGACCCAATGCAGCCAAAAAAAAAGAAAAAAAGAGTACCAAAGGGTTCAGAAATGGAAGAAGGAAGGAAGCTGTGAAAACCAAGAATGACATTCTCTTAAGTATGAATTAGCTACTTGTAAGCTGGATTCCTTAAGCCAAAACATCGTTCCCATATTGCTTGAATTTTTTCATGTTACATTATACTGTTGGAAATTCTACTAAATTGGATTGAGTGTTTGCATTAACTAACATTCTCTTTATTCTTAGGGAAGTCAAGGAGGAGAAAGATCCTTTTTTCTCCCTTTCTTTTATTCCTCAAATCTAGAATTCAGGTTAGTATTATTAGATTACGTACTTAGCCCAATATTGACATCTTTTCTGGGACTAGCTTGTGAATTTAAATATCATCAGTAATATGGTTGGAATTTGGCAAAACTCTTCCAAAATTAAGTATGCTTGATTGCTTTCTTTTCTTTCATTTTAGAGCCATATTTGAAAATGAAAGCAGAGGTGACAGTGTACATATAATGACTACATAGAAAATATACTTAAGCTCTATCATTTTCAGTCAATGAAAATTAATTGGGGGCTTCCCTGGTGGCGCAGTGGTTAATAATCCACCTGCCAATGCAGGGGACATGGGTTCGAGCCCTGGTCCGGGAAGATCACACATGCTGCGGAGCAACTAAGCCTGTGCACCACAACTACTGAGCCTGTGCTCTAGAGCCTGTGAGCCACAACTACTGAAGCCCACGTGCCTAGAGCCTGTGCTTCGCAACAAGAGGAGCCACCACAATGAGAAGCCTGCGCACCGCAATGAAGAGTTAGCCCCCGTTCGCGGCAACTAGAGAAAGCCTACATGTAGCAATGAAGACCCAACACAGCCATAAAAAGACAGGAGAGCATGCATTAAAAAAAAATGTTTGTCTGAGAGAAAAAAAAGAAAATTAATTGAATTGGGTGGATAAGAAAAGACTCAGGGTCCCTAAAAATTTGGAGAAATTCTATCCAAAATAGAAAATAGAGGTCCTCAGAATGCTAAGAGCCAGAAGGGGGAAAGCCAGATGGAGGGGGAGGTCTTTCTCATGGCTAGCACACTCAGTTTCTTTTTTTTTTTTAATTGATTCAAACATCAAGGATATGGTACTTGGCAAACAAGTTGGAAAAGAGATATTCAGGTGAATAGACAGTGAATTGTTTCCAGGTTGAAAGAGTACAACTGGTAGGCTTAGGGAATTCAAGGGACAGGAAGAATATATAGTTGACTTTTGAACGACATACAGGTTTGAACTGTGAGGCTCCATTGGTAGGTGGATTTTTTTCAATAAATAACTACAGTACTAATCCACCATAGGTTGAATTTACAGATAAGGAACAAGGGAGGAACCATGGATACAGAATGGTGGATATGGAGGGCCATAATTATGCATTATACTCAGGGTGTGTGTGTGTGTGTGTGTCAGTGTCCCTAATCCCCGTGTTGTTTAAGGGTTAATTGTAGTTTGATTTTTCACTTGTAATTTTCCAAAGGGAAAACTGCAAAACACTGAAACCTATTAAAGACAAAGGCCTAGAGAGAATGCAACAAAACCTGTTGATGGTAAGTAATGGGAGGAAAATAAATGCTAAGAACTTTGAGACATTTCCTTTGAAGGCTTTGTACTTGAGTCACTTTAAATAACAAAATAACACAAAAGAACTACCATTTCCTGAAAAGTGTTATTTTCCCCAGGAAAGAAAAACTCCCAGAGATGTATTTTACCCTCTCTATTCCACAAAAAAAGAAATGAAGAAAAAAGTTAGAGTCTAATAAAAAAACCTCTTTTTAGAAATTCTCTCTTTAAGCCTAAGAGCATACTGGAATTTTGTAGGTACATACATCCCAAAGGAGTGTGAGGATCTAGGGTCCCCTCAGTTTCCTCTGATGAGGAACAAAAACCAACAAATAAGAGGGCTGAATTGAGGAAAAGACTCTTAGCAGGGGAGGAAGAGAAGGACTTTAGTCCCTGTGTATAGAGAGGTGGCTTCTTACACCCCTTCTTTCCAAAGGGGAGAAAGTGCACAACGATATTTATGACTTATATCACCTTTAGAGAAGTACTGAATGACCATTACTCATGGGTACACACCTTGACAGAAATGCAAAACTGAGGTTAACATACTAGCTTCACTAAGAAAATTATGCACCAAAATACGAGTAAATAATCAAGTATTGGCTTCTTTTGACTAATAAATACATACCAAATGAGGAAAACTGACAAATCAGTAAATGGAAAATTTTAAAATTACATGTTTTAAAAATAAGTCAGATGTCAATATGGTATCACTCACTAGCCTAAGTAAAATGTCTTAATGACTATTCATACTGTTACTATGTATCTTTACTTTGATAGATTCAGGCTTGTCATTATATTAGTTGATACTATTTTAGGCACCATGCCTAAAAAGAATGATAAAATGGGAAATCCTTAATCTGTTATTTCACTAGTTTGAAATCTACACCTTCTATTTTATATCTGTGGATCCTTACAGGTCAGAAAGCAGGTAACATCAAGATAACCATGAATCTTGTATATAGAAAACTGAAGAAGGATTATGTCACATGGAAAGGAGAAATAATGACAATGTTAAATAAATGATCTTGAATGGTACTTGATTTCTGAGAGGAACCAGGAGGATGCAGAAAATATTAGCAAATTTATGCAATACATAAAAGCAGAGAGACAGAAACACACATAGCAGGTCCAACAACAGCAATAACTGTAGCTGTTAATCAGAGAGTAGTACTCAACATGCAAGTACAGAAGCTGATAGCATAGTTTTAGGAATTTATATACAGGAATGAAAATATGGAATAGGGTTGAAAGAAACAGTACCAAAGATGAATATTATATCCATCCTTTGTGTATAATTTGGCTCTTTCCCCCTGAAGTCTATAGGGATTTCATAGTACATTTTAGTCGAAGTATAGGTTCAGGGTCCAGCAATTTACTATTATAACAATAGGGCATGTTGAAGCATGATATCAACGTTGAATTGGATGCCCTCCTAAAATTTTTTCTAGTCCTTTGATTCTATATTTTAATACTATTGAAGCACTACTTCTGGAAAAAATACAAAGAATTTTTGTGTGACCCCGATTCATTATTTTATAGTTAAATATAGCATAAATCCAGGAAACACACTCCTAACATATGGGAGTTATCATGTATAAACGTGTTTGAAAATAATGTACTGCCATTATTGGCAGAAATTTATAAAGCAATGTTATAAACTAAATCATACATCTTTTTCTAAGCTATCCTGATAACTCAGCTGAGAGGAAGTTAAAGTCTTAATTTTCCAAGATGCTTTATCTTTTGACATGCTACCATCTTTCTATCTCTGATTGTATTAGTGGTTTTAGGAAAATAGGTTGCAAATTTATTACCTTGTGCTTCTGGTACAGGGACTAATAATGTATTACCCATTTCATTCTAAAACAGAGTGAACTGCAGCTGTCTTAAGATTGGCTTTTCAAAATGGGTACTAAGTAAGTAAAAACTACGTTTCAAATTTACCTATAGGATATATACTACAGGGAATTCTGCCAGGGAATTAGGACTCGGAGCTTTCACTGTTGTGGCCCAGGTTCGATCCCTGGTAGGGGAAGTAAGATCCCACAAGCCTCACGGCGCTGGCAAAAAAAACCCCCAAAAGACAAAAAAACAAAAAACCTACAGAAAGGAAAAAAATAAAATGAGCTTTATGTAGTATATGTCGGGAGAATTTTCATCCTCCTAATCTGTTTTTAGGAAAACATGTTTGGGCTATCAAGCTAGGCCATGAAGAAGGTTGATGATATCCTGCATATATTTAGGTTTCAATAAATTCTACAGTTTTGATTACCTTCTCAAAATAAAGCTAAATTCTAAGAAAGTCTATATGTATGAATTATATATGCACGTATATATATAAAATATGTATGTGTGTATGCATATTATGTATATATATTAGATGTGTGCATACATATAATCTATATAGCTCTGTAGAAAAACACGCCTGGGTATGCATAATTATCAAAATTCCTTATCCAGTAATACATCATTAATTTTTATTAACAGTCCAGGATTTGTTTAGCATCATGTTTAACATTTTGAAAATCAAGACATTAATTTTTTTTGTTCTCAAGGATAGTACTATTAAAAGAAGATCTCTAACACTGGTAGTTAATAATTTTTCTTACAGAACAAAAAACTTGAAATTTCATTGTGGGACTTTAGTCTTTTTACATTTCTAAAAACTGAGAGTAATTAATGTACATGGAATCCTCATATGCTAGTATATATTTCATATTCTCCTGCTGTTCTCATGAAACCATTTGACTGGCAAGCACATTCACTACGGTTTCAAAAGAAACTCCCTGTTTGACTCACGAGGAAAAACTTTGGGGTCCAAGTCTTATTATTTCTGTTGCTGAGCATGGAATATATTTGGGGATGGAAAAAGAAAGGAAGGAGATTTATTAGGGTAATGCCAATATTTATGGCTTTTCCCCTTCTTGCCTAAAATTAGGAGGTCAGTGAAAGAACTGCAAATGGATTGAAGAAGGCTTTTTTCATACTACAAATAAATTTTAGTGATAAAAACACTTACGATTTGTTCCGTAACTTTTGAACAACGGCTTCTCCTCCCCACCTATTTTCCAATTGTATAATAAGAATTGGCTTTAGAATCAGAATTTAAAGTTTTTCTTTGGTGTAAGAAATAATTTTGCTTTTTATGGAAATAATTAATTGTCCTTTTAAGAACTGATAACATATATAACTGAATATATTGGTAAAACATAAGGAAAGGTCAAAAGATTAAAACATTAAAACACCAAAATATAGTAAAATATTAGTCAATGTTATGAGATCATGTCAGAGGTGAGCCTTCTTTTATCAAAACACCTCTGCTAGGTGATCCATATTATATAAAATTTGGTACCAAATGGTTTATGTTATAGGAAGGCTGGAGCATTATCTCAAATATTAGAGAAAAAATTTACTATAGTCAAATTAATCACATGAAAAGGCAAGAATACTGATCATGTTGATGGTATTTCCAATGTTTGGAAATGTTATTTAAAAAGGAGTATAAGTACTATTCAAATTCTGAAAACCATGGTAAAAGCAAAATTAAATAAGGAGTAGCAGTAACAAATAAATAAAAAAAAGACAAAAAAATGACAGAATTACAAAGTAGTAGAACTGATTCATTAAGATTAAATATGTGATAAAAGGCATGAAAGTACTAAAAATTCTATTAGAATTAGAAATGACTCTTATCCTAAATATTAAAATAAATATCAAAGAATATGAAACATAACTTCTAAAAGATTGAGAGGAAAAGAAATAACACAAAGCAGAGAAAATGAAAGATAACTCACTATTCCCAATGTGGTTATTATTTATGGAATGGATAAAACATGTTGTAGAAAATGTCACTACAGTTAGATCAACACATTAAAAAACCAACATGCCACATCCACCTAAATAATTTTGTAGAACAGCTGAAAAAGCAAATTTCATCAAATTTAGACAGCTTATAGTGGAATAAATAAGTATGGCGAGGTATTAACTAACCCTAAGTTTCACAACGGGCAGCATCTAGCCGGTTCGTTGAAGCTGGGTCTCGGCCACACAAGGATCATAGGACAAGAAATCAGTTGAGCTAGACTAGAGCTGCCCAGTTGTCTTAATAATGAATGCTCCACACTGTCTGTTAAGTAAAGAGAAAGAAAATATAGATCAGAAAACCTGAATGGGAAAAAAAAGAATAAGTTAGAATAGATGAGTGTAGGACATCCACGAACATTTACTAAATACTTGCAGAACATGTGGTGCTAATAGTATTAGAGTGTTAAGAAGTGAGAGGGTAGAGATTAGGAGGGGTCCAGCACTCAGGAAAGGCTTGCTCTCTCTCTGAGAGCTTACAATCTATTTTACACAATCTTTAGTCTAGTGTTACAGTATAAATGTTCCATATATAAAAATGAGAAATAGGTCAACAGAGAAACAAGTGAGTTACAACATTCCTTCTATTTTGAAAACATTATGAGGTGAGTTTTAAAAACATGTTTCTAAAAAAGGGAGTGGAGATAGGCAGAAGGCTATTTAGAAAGTTGTCTAAAACCCCAAAAGTACTCTTCAAGCTGGCATTGGTAGAACAGGCACTTAGGTACCTATGTCATAGAAAACAGAGTAATTCCATATATCTGTGTTATCCTGAGAATTTTTTTGTGCTAATGCTAGTTTGGGCCAAAGAAACAACCTAGTCCCTACCACCTTTTTGGCACTTTGAGCATAGGTCCATTCCTAATTTAGGGAACCAAGTTGTCCTATGACATATTTTTACATTTTGTATAGGCTCAAAATTTTCCATATTCCAATTACTTTAGAGAAGTACTATCTGACAAATTTCTATGTTGATGGAAACGTTCTATATCTACATTGTCAAATATGGTAGTCAGTAGCCACATGGGGCTATTTAGCACTTGAAATGTGGCTTCAACAAGTGGTGCTGGGAAAACTGGACAGCCACATGTAAAACAGTGAGATTAGAATATTCTCTCATATCATATACAAAAATAAACTCAAAATGGTTTAAAGATCTAAATGTAAGACATGAAACCATAAAACTCCTGTAAGAGAACATAGGTGAAACACTCTTTGACATAAATTGTAGCAATATTTTCTTGGATCAGTCTTCCAAGGCAAAAGAAGTAAAAGCAAAAATAAATAAATGGGACTTAATTAAACTGAAAGGCTTCTGCACAGCAAAGGAAACCATAAACAAAACGAAAGGACAACCTACAGGATGGGAAAAAATATTTGTAAACAATGTGACAGATAAGGGGTTAATATTCAAAATATACAAATAGCTCATCCAACTCAATATAAAAAAGAAAATCTAATCAAAAAATTGGCAGAAGACTCGAACAGACATTTTTCCAAAGAAGTCATACAGATGGCTAATAGGTACATGAAAAGATGCTCAGCATTATTAATTATTAGAGAAATGCAAATCAAAACCACAATGAGGGACTTCCCTGGTGGTGCAGTGGTTAAGAATCCGCCTGCCAATGCAGGGGACACGGCTTTGAGCCCTGGTCCAAGAAGATCCCACATGCCACGTAGCAACTAAGCCTATGTGCCACAACTACTGAGCCTGCGCTCTACTGCCCACGAGCCACAACTGCTGAGTCCACATGCTGCAACTACTGAAGCCTGTGCGCCTAGAGCCCATGCTCTGCAACAATAGAAACTGCTGCAATGAGAAACCTGCGCACTGCAAGGAAGAGTAGCCCCTGCTCGCCACAACTAGAGAAAGCCCGCGTGCAGCGACAACCCAACGCAGCCAAAAAATAAATAAATAAAATAAAAAAAAATCAAATACTTTCTCATTAGAAAAAACAAAACACAGTGAGGTATTGCCTCACACCTGTCAGAATGGCCTTTATCAAGTCTACAAATAACAAATGTTGGCGAGGATGTGGAGAAAGGGGAACCCTCTTGCACTGTTGGTGGGAATGTAATTGGTGCAACCATTATGGAAAACAGTATGGAGGTTCCTTAAAAAAACTAAAAATAGCAGTACTATATGATCCAGCAATTCCCCTCCTGGGTATATATCCAGAAAAAAAAAAGAAAACACTAATTTGAAAAGATACATGCACCCCAATGTTCATAGCAGCACTATTTACAATAGCCAAACAATAATCTAAATGCCCATCAATAGACAATTGGATTAAGAAGATGTGATATATATATATATATATATATATATATATATATCACATTATACACACACACAATGGAGTATTACTCAGCCATAAAAAAGAATGAAATATTGCCAGTTGCAGCAACATGGATGGACCTAGTGAATATTATGCTTAGTGAAGTGAGTCCGACAAAGACAAATACAATATAATAGCTCTTATACGCGGAATCTAAAAAAAAAAAAAACAAATGAATGTATATAAAAAACAGAAACAGACTCACAGACATAGAAATCAAATTTGTGGTTACCAAAGGGGTGAGGGAAGGGGGAAGGGACAAATTGGGGGTATGGAATTAACAAACTACTATATATAAAATAGATAAGCAACAAGGATTTATTATACAGCACAGGGAGTTATACCCATTATCTTGTAATAACCTATAATGCAATATTATCTACAAAAGTATTGAATCAGTATGCTGTATACCTGAAACTAAAACAATACTGTAAATTAACTATACCTCAATTGAAAACAAAATAAATGTGGCTAGTTGCAATTGAGGAACTGAATTTTAAATTTCATTTAATTTTAATTAATTTAAAATTGGAATTAGCCTCATGTGGCTAGTGGTTACCATGTTTTGGGAACAGCATGACTCTAGGGGTTCAAACTTGTCTGGTTTGCTAAACTCTATAGACAGGCCAGGATTTCTCTGGCCTGTTCAATACTGTCTAATACCACTTAATATAACTCACTGCTGTATTCTCAGTGTCTTGAGTACTGGCTAGCAAATGGTAGATGCTTGACAAATATTTGGTAAATGAATGAAAGATACTGTGGTAATATATAGCTATTCATGCCTAATCAACTTTTACTTGCAATATGCCCTGGTTCTCTCAGAAAAAAATAAGAGAAGCGAAGTTAAACTGTTCTCTGTATGTGGAATTGCCTGACTGAAGCTCAATAAGCCTAGAGAGAACAGGAGCTAACTTCATTACAGCTCAAAGAAAAAAAATATAAACAGTTGTATATGAATAATTTAGGTCGATAATTATGGGAATATTGAAGGAAGAATATGCAATGGCAAGGAATTTGGCAAGGAAGTATGTGGATAAGAGTTGATGAGAATGATAAGAGGAAAAGAAACTACAGATTAAAAAACTAAATTCAGATTTTATGCATGACTAAAGGATAGAAACTGAAGATAGAGAAGTCTTGAAGAAATAAATATACAGTAATCTGGTTAGTCCATAATAGAGCTTAGAAAAGGGATTTGGCAGTGGAAAGAGAAATGAATATATTATTTTTAGCAAGTTAGTGATCTGAAAAAGGACACAAAACAGTACAAAGAGACCATGTGGCTTAAAGAAGTCAGAAAAAGTCACTGGTATTGTTTTGATTTCAGGGGATAAGGGAGATGGGCAAACTAAAATGAAAGAGGTGAGGATTCTGAAAATAAAATGTATGAAATTGTGTATTCATGATTTTCAGTTTGAGGAGGTAGTGACCATCCATCCAGGTGTTGTTGTTTTAGAGTTAAAATAGGGACAGAATCAAAACACTAGGGTCAGAATCACTATTAAACACTACTAAAATTCAGAAGAAAACTGGAAAACTCCCTGAGAAGACAATTTAGAGGACAAAGAGAATCATGCCATGATTAGCTGGTAAAAAAGGAAAAAATATATTTTTTGAAAGAGATACTGAAAGATCAAACAGAGTGCAAGGAGAGTCACATATAAGAATGAATAAAATTTGAGCACAGGTTAGTTGACAGTACTGTATTAAAGAGAATCTAAGAGGACAAGCACTAGGACAAGACCCTTGCGGTTTGGCTAATAATCATCAAATCTTGGCAATAAATCTTAGATAAGTGCTTTGACTAGATCTCAGTACTGAAAGAACAGTAATTTCATGAGTGAAAAAGATACCCCTATATTCCTCCTTCATGCCTTTCCAAAACAGATAAATTTAAAATATTTTTAGTGAAGTGTGGAATACAAAATCCTATTGCTTATTATCCTGTGTCAAAGTGGGGAAAGATGTTATCCAAAAAATTTCAGGGAGCTTCCCTGGTGGCGCAGTGGTTGAGAGTCCGCCTGCCGGTGCAGGGGACACAGGTTCGTGCCCTGTCCGAGAAGATCCCACATGCCGCGGAGCGGCTGGGCCCGTGAGCCATGGCCGCTGAGCCTGTGCGTCCGGAGCCTGTGCTCCGCAACGGGAGAGGCCACAACAGTGAGAGGCCCGCGTACCGCAAAAAAAAAAAAAAAAAAAATTCAGGAAGCAATTCTGTAAGGTATTAAGGTTTGACGAGTTCAGTCGTGAAAGTAAAATGCTCATCCAAGTAGTATGGGTGCTACGAGGAAAGAAAATAGATTGGGTAAAAGGAGGAAAAATGTTCAAATAGAGGGAATGACAGACTCAGAATGCAAGGGAAGTGAGTGCTAAAACTAAGAATGGGAATACGTAATTGGATTGTGCCACACAATGAGACAGAGTTCCCCCTCTAAACGAAGCACAAAATTTACTCAGAATACTGTGTCAATTAGTACCTATCCTTACACATTAATTAACAAATACCTCGAATTCTCTGGTGGCCTAGTGGTTAGGATTTCGGGTTTTCACTGCTGTGACCCAGGTTAAATTCCTGGTCGGGGAACTGAGATCCTGCAAGCAGTGTGGCCAAAAAACCCCCTAAAACAGAAAAACAACCCCCCCAACCCCCCCAAATATCTCAAATTATCCTTATTCACATTTCCCCCACATTGACTAAGTATTCTGACTGGTAAGAACTTATGGACAATGTGAAATTAAATCAGTCTAGAAGCTAAGGGTCAAATAATCCATGTTAGGTTAAACATAGATCAAAAACAAATAATTAAAAATGGAAATATAATATAAATATGTATATAATATATGATATATTTTCTATAATATAAAAAAGAATGTACATATGTGTATAACTGAGTCACTTTGCTGTACAGCAAAGACTGGCACAACATTGTAAATCAACTATAGGTCAATAAAAAAAATGGAAATATAACCAAAGCATTTGTACTACATTTCACATTACACTTTAAGACGATACATGAACCTGACAGTGGGTTAACCCAAGGGTTGTAAAACTATAGCCTATAGGCTAAATCTGGCCTATCATCTGTTTTTGTAAATAAAGTTTTACTGGAACATGGTCACAGTCATTGTTTATCTGTGGTTGTTTTCAAGCTACAATTGCAGTGAATAGTTGAGCTAGAGACCATGTGGCCTAAAGAGCTTAAAATATTTACTATTGGACCCTTTACAGAAAGTTTGTTGACCACTGGGGGTTTAAACTATTCAGTCTGGAAAAAAAATTTCAGGCTGAGAACTTCTGAAAATCTTTGAAAGAAAACATTAATAAGGTGCCTTAAGAGTGTATCTACTCTATTGTGGAAATAAATTATCACTACCCTCAAATATATTGGATTCACCTTAATTAAAGTCAAAATCAGAAATTACAAGTTTAATAGAAACTTAAGAGAAACTAAGAAGCTATTGATACTAATGCTTTTGAGACTACAAAGAACAGGGATTAACTAGGTTATATATTTAGGTATATAAGAAGTACCTAAAGCACTTAAGTATTGGGACTTCCCTGGTGGTCCAGTGGCTAAGACTCCACACACCCAATGGAGGGGGCCCGGGTTCAATCCCTGGTTAGGGAACTAGATCCCACACACCGCAACTAAAAGATCCCACAGGTCGCAACTAAAAGATCCCGCTTGCCTCAACTAAAAGATCCTGCGTGCTGCAACTAAGACCCGGCGCAGCCAAATAAATAAATAAATAAACAAACAAAAAAGGAGATAAATATTAGTGCTCTAGTTACCACAGTGTTTAAGTTAAATCTATACAACAGTTATTCTATGTTTTACTGTCAGAAAGTCTTTACAAAAGCACAAAGAGCTTTCTTGTAATATTAAAAAGTTTAATACTTCTTAAGGCCTTGACTTTTTAACGTTGAGACTATTAGTGTTTTTTTAATAGAAAATTACGTTTGTTATAATGTTTGTTGTAGAAAGTTGTGTTTACTTAATGTGGTAAACTGTATTTGCAATATTTGGTTGGTATTATTCCTCATCAACCTACTTCCTATGTCACCGCTTATCTAGTTGAATAACCTCAACTAGTATGGAAGACTAAAAAGCTCTCTTAGAATTAGGTGAACATGTAGCTAAAGAAATTCCTCCTGTTAAAATTTATGTTACAAATGAAATAAAGTGACTCTAACACAGAGGTTAACTGTTTTTATTTTTTAAAAATGTTTGTTTTCTATATACTTATTATAGGTACAATAGAGGTCTTCATAAATAGTTAATTGTTTTTGTATATTTGTGCCATGGACTTCTTTGGTAGTCTACTGAGGCCTATGAACCCCTTCTCAGAATCATGTTTTTAAATATCTAAAATAAAATACATAAGATTATAAGGGAAACAAGCTATACTGTAATACACATATCTACAGACTCTTTAGGAGGGGATCTTCGGAGCAGATTAACTTTAAAACTCAGTGCAGAATCTTAGTATCTCTTTTCCTTGAACTCAAAGATTAAATGTAAATGATTGGCATGGTGATTATTCTATAATATCATCAAGAATCAGTATATCACACTTTTTGCTGCAAAGGTACTTAATAACATATAGATCCCCATCTTGCATACTATCATCATTAACATTTCAAGTATAAAAAGTGACATAATATTCAGTTTGACTCTCTTAAGGCAATCTTAGATTAGATTTTAATATTTCAGGAAAACCAAGGACAACAGTATTCAGGTCTATATATTTTCTTAAGAGCAGCAACTAACTTCTGAACTTAATTAAAAATGTAATTCCCTAATTGTTTTAGAGAATTTGATTGAGCTAGGATATACTACCATTGAAAATGTGTTAATAAGATAAAAAGTAAAGTGTGGTGATATAAATTGCCATTTATGTGGGAAAAAACAAAAACTCTCAACAATTATATAATATTATATATAAATATATAATATATACTGCATATATAGATACATGTAATATACACATATAAGGCATTATATTACCTTTTTTTTAAAAAAATATTTATTTGGCTGCACCAGGTCTTTTTTTTTTTAAACATCTTTATTGGAGTATAATTGCTTTACAATGGTGTGTCAGTTTCTGGTTTATAACAAAGTGAATCAGTTATACATATACATATGTCCCCATATCTCTTCCCTCTTGCCTCTCCCTCCCTCCCACCCTCCCTATCTCACCCCTCTAGGTGGTCACTATATTACCTTTTTTTAAAATTAATTTTTATTGGAGTATAGTTGATTTACAATATTGTGTTAGTTTCTGCTGTACAGCAAAGGAATCAGTTATACATATACACATATCCACTCTTTTTTTAGATTCTATTCCCATATAGGTCATTATAGAGTATTGAGTAGAGTTCCCTGTGCTATACAGTAGGTTATATTACCTTTCTAAGAAGACAGACGTATAAAGAAAAGATTGCCATAATTATTAGCTATGAGGGACTAATGGGAAACGATTATTGACACTATTTCAATGTTTTCTTTCACACTGGGCACATCCACAACTAACTGTAGTACTTAACGTATAAAATCAATAGTTAAAGGTTCTGGGTTGAAACCTGGGTACCTTAATAATTTTTTAAAAAATGGACTTTTTTTTAGAGCTGCTTTAGGTTCACAGTGAAAATTGGGCAGAAAGTAGAGAGTTCCAATAGACTCCCTACCATCATATATGCACAACGTCCTCTATTCACATCTGGTACCAGAATGGTGCATTTGTTACATTTGATGAACCCATCATTATCACCCAAAGTCCATAGTTTACATTAGGGTTCACTCTTGGTGTTAACACATTCTATGGGTTTTGACAAATGTATGATGACATGTATCTATCATTATACTAACAGACAGAATAGTTTCACTGACCTAAAAATCCTCTGGGCTCTGCCTGTTCAACTTTCCCTCCCCACAACACCTGGCAACCACTGACCTTTTTACTGTTTCCAGTTTTGCCTTTTCCAAAATGTCATATAATTGGAAACATACAGTATGTAGTGTTGTCAGATTATTATTTGTTTTACTTAGCAATATGCATTTAAGTTTCCTCCATGTTTTTCCATGGCTTGAAAGCTCATTTCTTCTTAGTGCTAAATAATATTCCATTGTCTGGATATACTGTTTCTCCATTCACTTACTGAAGGGCATCTTGGTTGCTTCCAAGTTTTGGCAATCATGAATAAGCCTGATATAAACTTCTTTGTGCAGGGTTTTGTGTGGACATGTTTTCAGCTCACTTGGGTTAATACCTGAGAGCGCAGTTGCTAGATTCTATTGTATGAGTATAGTTAGTTTTGTAAGAAACTGACGAACTGTCTTCTAAAGTGGCTGTACCATTTTGCATTCTACCAGCAATGAATGAGAGTTCCTGTTCTTCCACATCCCTGCTTGCATTCAGTGCTGTCAGTATTGTGGATTTTGGCCATTCTAATGTGGGTGTAGTGTAGTGGTATCTCATTGCAGTTTTAATTTGCGATTTCCTAATGACGTATGATATTAAGCATCTCTTCAAATGCTTCTTTGCCAATTGTGTATCTTCTCTGGTGAGGTGTCTCTTAGGGCCTTTGCCCCATTTTTAAATTGGTTTGTTTTAAATTGTTTTAAAATTTCTTGTTGTGGAGTTTTAAGAATTCTTTGTATACTTTGGATAATATTCTACAAATATTTCCTCTTAGTCTGTGGCTTGTCTTCTCATTCTCTTGACACTGTCTTTCACAGAGCATAAGTTTTTCATTTTAATAAAGCCCCTGTATCAATTATTTCTCTCACGGATTATGGCTTTGGTGTTGTACCTAAAAAGTCATTGTGAAACCCAAGGTCATCTAGATTTTCTCCTATGTCGTCTTCTAGGAGTTTTATATTCTTTTTTACATTTAGGTCTGTGGTCAATTTTGAGTTAATTTTTGTGAGGGGTGTAACATCTGTGTTTATATTCACTTTTTTGCATGTGGATATCCACTTGTTCTAGCATCATTTGTTGAAAAGACTACTTTTCTCCATTGTATTATATTTGCTCCTTTGTCAAAGATTAGTTGACTGTCTTTTTGTGGGCATATATATATTTTATCTGATTTAGTTGTGTGTAGAAAAACTCAAATTCACAGACTCCTATCTTAAGTCTGGGTAATGAAAAAGTAAGCAGAAAATTACTGCTTTAATAAGATATACAAAAGATATGGAAGAAATTTCTAAGTGAACCACTGATATACAGCACGGTGACTATAATTAATATTACTGTATTGTATATTTGAAAGTTGCTAAGAGAGTAGATCTTCCAAGTTCTTATCACAAGAAAAAAATTGTAACTATGTGAGGTTTTGGATGTTTAACTAGACTTATTGTGGTGATCATTTTGCAATATATACATATATTGAATCATTACATTGTCACCTGAACTAATACAATGTTATATATCAATTATATTTCATTATAAAAAATAAACATTTAATGAAGAAAAAAAGTGGACCACTGAGATGTGTAATTATTTCCAGGTTACATAAATTTGATATAAAAGTTATCTGTAAACTTTATTTTTAAAAATGTATAAGATTAAAAAAAGGAGAAAAAACTTAAACATGATTGTGGAGTCGAGATAATTCAAAGATGCAAAAAGCTGATGGTTTTATTATTTATTTAAAAAAATTACTTCTTTTATATATATATATATATATATATGGAATAGTACATGTGTAAGAAAAAACAAATTTCAGCTGTTTTTTTTTTTTTTTTGGTCACTTACAGTGTTTTTCTTCTCAGATGTTCTGGGATTTTTACCTTGAGACAGTTTTCTCCTAAGGGTATTATCATCAGTTAAGATAGTAATACTTACAGGGGTAGAGAAAAATACTTAGAGGGTGGATAGTGGGCCAAACCAGTTCCACTAGCTTGTGCTGTGGTTTGAGAAGGAGTTGGGGTGTGTCATGTCCAGACACAGAGCACTTGGCATCTTCACCTAGGCTATCTCAACCCATATGTGCCATTTTGCCATTTCAACAGGGTGAAATGAAGGATTAAATGAAGGATCCTGAAGGATGCCTGCCAGGGAGTCAATCTCTCAATAACTCTGAGAGTTAATAACTCTCAAAAATCTCTCAATAACTGTTCCACAATATTCTTCTTTGAATATACTCGTTAATGAGTTACACTCATTAGAGAATATGGCCAGTACAATTTACTGTATTTATAGAGATTTACTTTGTGACTAAAATATTATCAACTTTTAGAAATGTTCTATGGATGCTAGAAAAGAAATAGCCTTCTCATTGCAAGGCACAAAATTCAGTATGTATTATTCATATATAATATTTTTTAGGTCTTATTTATTCAAATCTGAGTTATGATCATCATATTAAAGTCTTCCATCACAGTTACGTTTCTTTCTTCTAGTATTTCTAACAGATTTACTTTATATTTTTGATGTTACATTATTAGACTTATTCATTATAGATTTAAACTTTTATCACAATAAACTGGTCTTGTTTACTGCTTTTTACTTTGTTTTTTTTATTATTATTTTTGGCTGCATGGGGTCTTTGTTGCTGCACACAGACTTTCTCTAGTTGCCGCGAGTGGGGGCTACTCTTCGTTGCGGTGCGAGGGCTTCTTATTGCGGTGGCTTCTCTTGTTGTGGAGCACAGGCTCTAGGCGCATGGGCTTCAGTAGTTGTGTCACACGGGCTCAGTAGTTGTGGCTCATGGGCTCAGTAGTTGTGGCTCATGGGCTTAGTTGCTCCATGCCATGTGGGATCTTCCCGGACCAGGGCTTGAACCCATGTCCCCTGCATTGGCAGGCGGATTCTTAACCACTGTGCCACCAGGGAAGCCTACTGCTTTTTACTTTGAAATTTACTTTCTTATATTAATGTCATCCTGTTTTTTTTTTCCCCTACTGTTGTTCACATTTGCCTGACATGTGTTGGCTGAAAACACTCAATCTGGTGTTCATTGTACTTTTGAAGTTAATTTTTATCTTTATTAAAGTAATATATAAAAGTTTTGAAAGTCAAAGAGTGGTTAAAGGGTAAGAAACTACCCCTCCCCTGCCACTGCACTCCTATCCTGAAATTTCACCATAATCTTCCTTTTGCAGTAATTGTGCCAAGTAGTTGGTGGACCCTCTTGTTTTTTTAGTTTTAATCTGTTTTTTTTTTTTTTTTAACTGATGTATAGTTGATTTAGAGTATTATATTAGTTTTAGGTTTGTAACATAGTGATTCAGTATTTTTATACAGTATACGCAAGTTGAAGTTATTATAAAACATTGGCTATATTCCCTGTGCTATACAATATATCCTTGTAGCTTATTTTATACATAGTAATTTGTACCTCCTAATCTCCCACTCCTATCTTGCCCCTCCCTTCTCCCATCTTGCCCCTCCCCTCTTCCCTCTCCCCACTGGTAACCACTAGTTTGTTTTCTATAACTGTGAGTCTGTTTTGTTATATTCATTTTTTTATTTTATTAAAAATTGTTTTTATTGGCGTATAGGTGATTTACAGTGTTGTGTTAGTTTCAGGTATACAGCAAAGTGAATGAGTTATACATATACATATATCCACTCTTTTTTTAGATTCTATTCCCATGCAGCCATTACAGAGTACTGAATAGAGTTCCCTGTGCTATACAGTAGCTTCTTATAAGTTATCTATTTTATATATAGTAGTGTGTATATGTCAGTCCCAATCTCCCAATTTATCTCTCTCCCGTCGCCCCCCGCCCTTAATGCCTGGTAACGATAAGTTTGTTTTCTACATCTGTGACTCTACTTCTGTTCTGTAAATAAGTTCATTTATACCTTTTTTTTTAGATTCCATATATAAGCGATATCATATATTTGTCTTTCTGTGTCTGACTTACTTCACTCAGTATGACAATCTCTAGGTCCATCCATGTTGCTGCAAATGGCATTATTTTGTTCTTTTTTATTGCTGAGTAATATTCCGTTGTATATATGTACCACACCTTCTTTATGCATTCCTCTGTTGATGGACATTTAGGTTGCTTCCATGTTCTGGCTATTGTAAATAGTGCTGCAGTGAACATTGTGGTACACGACTCTTTTTGAATTATGGTTTTCTCCAGGTATTTGCCCAGTAGTGGGATTGTTGGATCATATGGTAGTTCTACTTTTAGTTTTTTAAGGAACATCCATACTGTTATCCATAGTGGCTGTACCAATTTACATTCCCACCAACAGTGTAGGAGGGTTCCCTTTTCTCCATACCCTCTCCAGCATTTATTGTTTGTAGATTTTTCGATGATGGCCATTCTGACTAGTGTGAGGTGATACCTCACTGTAGTTTTGATTTGCATTTCTCTAAAAATTTGTGATGTTAAGCATCTTTTCATGTGCTTTTGGGTCTTTGGAGAAATGTCTCTAGATCTTCCACTCATTTTATGATTGGGTTATTTGCTTTTCTGATATTAAGCTACATGAGCTGTTTATATATTTTGGAGATTAATCCCTTGTCAGTTGCTTTGTTTGCAAATATTTTCTCCCATTCTGAGGACTGTCTTTTTGTTTTGTTTATGGTTTCCTTTGCTGCGCAAATGCTTTTAAGTTTAATTAGATCCCATTTGTTTATTTTTGCTTTTATTTTCATTACTCTAGGAGGTGGATCAAAAAAAGATCTTGCTGTGATTTATGTCAAAGAGTGTTCTGTCTGTGTTTTCCTCTATGAGTTTTATAGTGTCTGGCCTTACATTTAGGTCTTTAATCCATTTTGAGTTTATTTTTGTATACGGTGTTAGGGAGTGTTCTAATTTCATTCTTTTTTTTTAAATTTTATTTTTGGCTGCATTGGGTCTTCGTTGCTGTGCATGGGCTTTCTCTAGTTGCGGCGAGTGGGGGCTACTCTTCGTTGTGGTGCATGGGCTTCTTATTGCGGTGGCTTCTCTTGCTGCAGAGCACAGGCTCTAGGCATGCAGGCTTCAGTAGTTGTGGAGAGCAGGCTTCAGTAGTTGTGGCTTGCAGGCTCTAGAGTGCAGGTTCAGTAGTTGTGGCGCACAGGCTTAGTTGCTCCGTGGCATGTGGGATCTTCCCGGACCAGGGCTCGAACCCGTGTCCCCTGCATTGGCAGGCGGATTCTTAACCACTGCACCACCAGGGAAGTCCCTAATTTCATTCTTTTACATGTAGCTATACAGTTTTCCCAGCACCATTTATTGAAGAGACTGTCTTTTCTCCATTGTATACTTACATCCTTTGTCATAGATTAGGTGACCATAGGTGTGTGGGTTTATTTCTGGGCTTTCTATCCTGTTCCATTGATCTATATTTCTGTTTTTTTTTGCCAGTACCATACTGTCTTGATTACTGTAGCTTTGTAGTATAGTCTGAAGTCAGACAGCCTGATTCCTCCAGCTCCATTTTTCTTTCTCAAGATTGCTTTAGCTATTCGGGGTCTTTTGTGCTTCCATACAAATTGTAAAATCTTTTGTTCGAGTTCTGTGAGAAATGCCATTGGTATGTTTGTGTTTTTAGACTTGACGTATAAGTGATAACACACAATAATTGTCTTTGTGTGACTTATTTCACTAAGCATAATACCCTCTAGGTCCATCCATGTTATTGCAAATGGCAGAATTTCATTCTTTTTTATGGCTGAGTAACATTCCATTGTGTGTGTAAATATATATAAATAAAACAAATAAATAAATAAATATAAATATATGTAATACACCACATCTTCTTTATCCATTTATCTGTCAATGGACACTTAGGTTGCTTTCATATGTTGGCTACTGTAAATAATGCTACTATGAACAGTGGGGTGCATGTATCTTTCCACATTAGTGTTTTCATTTTCTTCTGGTACATACCTAAGAGTGGAATCGCTGGGTTGTATGGCAGTTTTATTTTTATTTTTTGAGGAATCTCCTTTTGGAAAACATACTGTTCTCCACAGTGGCTGTACCAGTTTACATTCCCACCAGCCGTGCATGAGGGTTCCCTTTTCTCTACATCCTTGCCAACACTTATTTGTTGTCTTTTTTTTTTTGGCTGCATTGGGTCTTTGTTGCTGCATGTGGGCTTTCTCTAGTTGCAGCAACTGGGGGCTACTCTTCAATGCAGTGCGTGGGCTTCTTATTGTGGTGGCTTCTCTTGTTGTGAAGCATGGGCTCTAGGCACATGGACATCAATAATTGCAGCACACAGGCTCAGTAGTTGCAGTATGTGGGCCCTAGAGTGCATGCGCTTCAGTAGTTGTGGCATGTGGGCTCAGTAGTTGTGGCTTGCAGGCTCAAGAGCACAGGCTCAGTAGTTGTGGCACACGGGCTTAGTTGCTCTGTGGCATGTGAGATCTTCCCGGACCAGGGATTGAACCCATGTCCCCTGCATTGGCAGGTGGATTCTTAACCACTGCACCACCAGGGAAGTCCCTGTTGTCTTTTTGATGATAGCTTTTCTGACAGGCATGAGTTGATATCTCACTGTGGTTTTCATTTGCATGTCTCTGATGATTAGCGATGTTGAGCATATTTCATGTGCCTATTGGCCATCTGTATCTCTTTTTTGGAAAAACGTCTATTCAGGTCTTCTGCCCATTTTTTTAAAAAAAAATAAATTTATTTATTCATTTTTGGCTGTGTTGAGTCTTCGTTGCTGCGCGAGGGCTTTCTCTAGTTGTGGCGAGTGGGGGCTACTCTTTGTTGCCGTGTGTGGGCTTCTCATTGTGGTGGCTTCTCTTGTTGTGGATCACGGGCTGTAGGCATGTGGGCTTCTGTAGTTGCAGCAGGCGGGCTCAGTAGTTGTGGTGCGCGGGCTCTGGAGCGCTGGTTCAGCAGTTGTGGCACACGGGCTTAGTTGCTCCGTGGCATGTGGGATCTTCCCGGACCAGGGCTCGAACCCGTGTGCCCTGCATTGGCAGGTGGATTCTTATCCACTGCACCACCAGGGAAGTCCCTGCCTATTTTTTAATTGGGTTGTTGGCGTTTGTTTGGTATTAAGTTGTATGAGTTATTTATTTTTGATATTAACCCCTTATTGGTCATATCAATTGCAAATATTTTCTCCCATTCAGTGGGTTGTGTTTTGATTTTGTTGATGGTTTCCATTGCTGTGCAAAAGATTTTAAGTTTAATTAGGTCCCATTTGTTTATTTTTGCTTTTATTTCCTTTGCCTTAGGAGACAGACCCAAAAAATATTGCTACAATTTATGTCAAAGAGTGTTCTGCCTATGTTTTCTTCTAGGAGTTTTATGGTTTCTGGTATTGCATTTAGGTATTTAATCTACTTTGAGTTTATTTTTGTATGTCGTATGAGAAAATATTCTAATTTTTATTTACATGTAGCTGTTCAGTTTTCCCAGCACCATGTATTGAAGAGAGTGTCTTTTCTCCATTGTATGCTCTTGACTCCTTTTTCATAGATTGACCATAAGTGTGTAGGTTTATTTCTGGGCTCTCTATTCTATTCCATTGGTCTATGTGTCTGTTTTTGTGCCAGTACCATATTGTTTTGAATACTGTAGCTTTGTAGTATAAAGTCAGGGAGTGTGATACCTCTAGCTTTGTTCTTTTTTCTTAAGACTGCTTTGGCTATTTGGGGTCTTATGTGGTTCCATATAAATTTTAGGATTATTCGTTGTAGTTGATTTAATTCTTTATAGTTTTCAGAGTATAGGTGTTTGACCTCCTTGGTTAGGTTTATTCCTAGGTATTTTATTTTATTTTAATTAATTTATTTATTTTTATTTTATTTTTTTGTGGTATGCGGGCCTCTCACTGTTGTGGCCTCTCCCGTTGCGGAGCACAGGCTCCGGACACACAGGCTCAGCGGCCATGTAAATTTTTTTACTCCCCTCCTCCATGTTTTGTGTTTTTGATGTCATATTGTACATTTCATGTTTATCATTTCACTGTCTAAGGTAATTATAGTTGGTTTTACAATTTTTTATCTTTTAATCTTAGGACTAGCTTATTTAAGTGGTTGCTCCACAGTCTTTACTATGTATTTGCCTTTACTAGTGGTATTTTTCCTTTCCTATAGATTCTTACCTTTTGTGGCCTTTTCTTTTTCACTTAGAGAAGACCCTTTAACATTTCTTTTAGGGTAGGTTTAGTATTGCTGAATTCTTTTAGTTTTTGCTTGTCTGAAAAATTCTGTATCTCTCCTTTTATTCTAAATGATAATCTTGCTTGGTAGGGTGTCCTAGGTTGCAGGTTTTTCCCTTTCAGGACTTTGAATATATTATGCCACTCCCTTCTGGCCTGCAAAGTTTCTGCAGAGAAATCAGCTGATAGCCTTATGGGGGTTCCCTTGAACTGACTCTTTGTTTTTCTCTTGCTGCCTTCAGAATCCTCTCATTATCTTTAAATTTTGCCATTTTATTTATGATATGTCTTGGTGTGGGTCTGTTTGGGTTCATCTTGTTTGGGACCCTCTGTGGTTCCTGTAGCTGGATATCTCTTTCCTTCTTTAGGTTTAGTAAGTTTTCAGCCATAATTTCATGAAATACATTTTCAACCCCTTTCTCTCTCTCTTCTCCTTATAATGTGAATGTTTTCACACTTGATGTTGTCCTAGAGGTCCCTTAAACTGTTCTCATTTTTTAAATTTGTTTTTCTTTCTGCTGTTCTGATTGGGTGGTTTCCATTATTCTACCTTCCAGATCACATATGCATCACCTGGTCTGCTGTTAAGTCCCTCTAGTTTCTTTTCATTTCAGTTATCATATTCTTCTGTACTGATTGATTCTTTTTCATATTTTCTAGTTCTTTGTTACAATTGTCACTGTGTTAATCAATTCTTTTCCCTAATTCAGTTAGCATTCTTATTACTAACGCTTGAACTCTTTATCTGGTAAATTATTTATTCTGTTTCATTAGTTGTTTTTTCAGGGTTTTTCTCTTATTCATTCATTTGAAACAAACTGCTCTCTCTTCTCGTTCTGCTTAAATTTCTCCATTTCTATGAAATTAGCTCAATCAGTTACCTATTGTGGTTTTGAAAGGGTGTCCTTATGTGGGACTGTCCCTATACAGTCTGTTCGTGCCCAGTGGCTTTGGTGGGAAAGCTGGATCCGATGTGATCATGAGTTACGTCTTTCCCCAGGGTATGCTGGCAGCTATCACCTTGATAAGAGGTGGGACTGGACATGGAGGGGACAGAGCTAGAGCCAGAGCTAGGTGTGAGCCAGGGATTCTCCACTGCTCAGTGGCCAACACTACCCTATTGAAGGAAGGGTCAGGTCCCAAGTTCCTGGAGCAGAAGTCCTGAGGGTCAAGTCAGAGCTGGCTCCCTTCCCTCTAATTGTGTTCTCCCTCCTCCCAGCACTGTCACCCTTGCCCCAAAAGGGAGCAGTGCTGGAACAAGAGGGACTGGAACAGGCTTTTGGCATGGATTGGGGTGTAGGCTGTGGTGGTCCTGGCAGCAGTCTGCATTCCAGACTGCTCCCAATCCGCTGACTCTGCTGGTGCCAGCAATGGCTGCCCTTGCCCTGTTTAGATGCTGTGTCAGGTCTGAGCCGGCTCTGTTCCCCAAAACTGTGCACTCCCCTTGGCTGCAGTAGCCCTTGCCTGGAATGGAGTTGCACCACAGAGTAGGTGGGGCTGGAGTGCCCAGTGTGGGTCGGGGTGTGGGCTGTGGCAGTCCCAGCACCAGTGAGCGTTCTGGACCACTCCCGACCCACTGCCTCCACTAGTGCCAGAAATGGCCACCCTTGCCCTATTCAGATGCTTTTCTGTGTTTGAGCTGGCTCTGTCCCCCAGAGCTGTGCACTCCCCTTGGCCATGGAAGGCTATGAGCCAGTGTGAAGCTGTACTGCAGAGCAAGTGGGGCTGGAGTTGGTGTTTGTCTCAGGCCGGGGTGCACACCGGGGTGGTGGCAGGAAACTGGCCAGAGTCCCAGGCAGTTTCTATCTGCTTCCTCTGCCTTGTTTTGGTAGTGTGTGTGATCTTCACAAGTGGAGTCTAGGTTTCTTACAGCCCTGCTGTCAGTCCCTCTGGTTTTCAAACCTGCTAAGGCAACTTGTCTTCTCAGTGTCAGACCCCCAGGCTGGGGATACCTGAAAGGTGGATTGAACCTCTCACTCCCCAGGGAGTGAGCTGTGTAATCCCTCTCCTCTTCCCTGTTCCCTCCCGACCTGATCATTTCTCTTCCCTTCCTACCCAATTCCATCTGGATCTTGGATCTTTGTTACGACCTTGGTTGTATAACAGTCTTTCTGCCAGATGACTTCCAGTGTGTTTTCAGTGAGAATTGCTCCACGTGTAGATATATTTTTGATGTGTTTGTAGTGGGAGGTGAACTCTACCTGCATCCTCCTACTCCACCATTATGATCTCCCTCTGGGCCCTTTTAATCTAGACACTCCTGTCATTAACTTCCTAGGGAATTTTCTTGTACTAATTTTTTCCTAATTTCCCCCAAAACATTTTCTCTATGTCTTTTTCCAGAATTAATATTTGACTTCTTGAATTAATCTTCTGATTTTATCTTTTTCTCTATTATTATTCACCTCTGTCTTTTAAAAATCTGTTTTCTAAAATCTTTTGCCTATAATGTCTAACCCTTTCACATGTAATTTATTTCAGATATCACATTAGTGGTAAAACTAGTGAAATCTGAAGAAGGTATATAGTTAAGAGAATTGTATTATTGTTCATTTCCTGTACCAGTGCCCTCCAGTCAAAGAACAGCAGGGTGAAGTATACATAGAAACTATTATTTCTGTGACTTTTCTGTAAATCTGAAATTATTTCAGAATACAAAGCTGAAAAAAATTAAAAGGACTAAGATTTTTTTTTTTTTTTGCGGTATGCGGGCCTCTCACTGTTGTGGCTTCTCCCTTTGTGGAGCACAGGCTCTGGACGCGCAGGCTCAGTGGCCATGGCTTACGGGCCTAGCTGCTCCGCGGCATGTGGGATTTTCCCGGACTGGGGCACGAACCCGTGTCCCCTGCATCGGCAGGTGGACTCTCAACCACTGTGCCACCAGGGAAGCCCAGGACTAAGATGTTTGAGAAAAAATAAAGTGTTTTCTGGGATGACTATGCATGGACCACTTCTCATAAATTTTCTCTTATCTCTGAGAGGATATTAATTATAGTTTCTTTGATTTTTTTCTGCTCCCTGAATTATATGTTTCGTCTGAATTTCTTTTTTTATGTTTGTTTTGGTCTCTCATTCTGAAAGCTTTCTTCTAATGTGACTGCACACCCATATTTAATAGGGCAGACTAAAATCCTAATGAATGATGGGTTTGTCAGTGAGCTTCACTGTAGGTATTTCAGAGGGCCAGCCAACTTTTTCTCAGTGATATCAAGCATGCAGTAAAGACAAATTTAATTCTTTCCATCATATTAATAGTTTCATACAGTGTTTTCTTACACTGGCTAGCAACCATTTTATCTTTCCTCTTTTTTAGTTTGTAATTTCCAGGAACATGGGATATATTTTTGAAAATTAATTTAATTTCCTCTTATATATGTTCTTATACGTTATATATATATATGCTATTTATCCTTATCTTCAATGTACTGCCATATGCAAAAAATTTTTCATGAGACCCATGCAGTGTGTACTTTTCTGTTTATTCATCACTGAATGGAGATCCATGACAATTCTAAAAATTGGTTTCATGAGTCCTTGACTCCCCTTACTGTTCTCTGTCCCCTCTGAGGCTATCTATAGTTAGACCTATGCACAGTCCATGAAAATTTTTACCCTCTTGTATGCTCAGAGCTGCAAAGCACAGGTTTTTCCTATTCCTGCCCTCCAGAATGCAATACTTTACAACTGTCCTCCTCTACCCTGAGGATCTGCTGAATATGAAGGAATTTTAATCTCTAAATGCTTTATAGGAAGTGTTAATGATACTGAAATGAGGAAATGGTTAGGAAGAAGACAGTAGTAGAATTTTTCTGTAAGGTAAGATAGTTGCTAATGTTTAGGTGAACGCACATTATGGGTCTCTGAGCTAAAAAAACAGACAGTGGTAGTAGGTCAAATCCCTTTCCAATTTACTTTTGAATCATTCTGTCTTTCCAACAAGTAAGGTCTAACAGGCCAATAGTTGTGTTTTTCATTCAAGCCCAATCAGTGCCTTAATTAGAAGAAATTAATTTCTCATAGCCTGGCAAGTGGTTAAATATTATCCTTAATATCAAATGTTTTCATGAATAGCTAGTAATACATTGGAGTTAAATAAAAAGAACATTTAACTTAAAGGTTAATTTCAAATTATAATTTACTCACTTTCCAGTATCTCAATTAATCCTCATAAGAATAAACTTATTAGACACTTAAATTAATGTAAAAATGGAAAAACACTGTAAGGAAACATAAATACTTTACAATTCTCCACTTACACCCTTATTACCTAGGGATCTGATATTCATCTTAAAAGCTTCAAATGCCCAAATAGACAAAGATTTTCCTTTTGTTCCTTCCTATAGTCTAGTTCAATGGGATAATTTTAACATTATGTGATTTTGCTTTATTGACTTTAAAATTAATTCTGTATGTGACTCTGCTGAACTAGGGAATGATACCCTAATTAATACCATGTTAATCTAATAAATAGTTTCTATATTGGTCTGATTTACAATGTATTGTTTGATTTGACAGAATACAGTAGCCTGTGGCTTACCGTCAGTGAGTAGCTTCTGGCAAACAGTCATTTATAGCAGTTAGACTTGTGCTCTGAACTCTGGATAAGGTCTCTATTTTATTGATTAGATTTGTTGCTTTAAGATAGTTCTGACGTCACTACTTCTGGATATATACAATTAACATCCTTAAAATTATAATAGAGTTTTAAAAACGACTTACACCTTACACTTTTTTATAAAAACAATAGGCTCAAATTCTTCCAAGGAGTATTTCTACAATTGCGGTACGCAGGCCTGTCACTGTTGTGGCCTCTCCCATTGCGGAGCACAGGCTACGGATGCGCAGGCTCAGCGGCCATGGCTCATAGGCCCAGCCGCTCCGCGGCATGTGGGATCTTCCCGGACCGCGGCACAAACCCGTGTCCCCTGCATCGGCAGGCGGACTCTCAACCACTGCGCCATCAGGGAAGCCCAACTTTTCTATAATTTTAAGTCACCAAGGTTTTTGGTACACCAGGGAAAATTTGCATAGGAAGAAAAAAGGTTAATGTTTCAACTGTCAATATTTTAATATTAGTCTACTTTAATAAATTTTAGGAAACAATCGTCTCCTATTGATTTAGTAACATTTGTGGATTAATATTTCTATATTATAATACAAATGCACTATAAACAAAAGTAGATAATTTTCCACACAGCAAAATTTGTATAGTAAAGTATGTCTACAAGATTGTATAGTTTTAGAAAACTATAGAATTGGTTTTGGAGTTTCTGTTGCTGAGTGGGGCACCATTTTCTATTGAGTGCCATCAAATCACCTAAAGAAAAATATTTGAGTATAAAATACATGGAACCTTCAACCTTGAAAGATAAAATAGGAAATATAAAACTCTATACAAAAGCCCTGTGTTGCAGTTTTGATTTTGAAGGTTTATTTAATTGAATTTTCTTTGTTTCCCCTCATCTCTAACAAAAGGGGAATTGTGTTTTTTTTTTCTCCCCTTAACTCAAGCTTCCTACAATCCTGCATATCTAAATTAAAAATAAAACATGACAGGGACTTCCCTGGTGGTCCAGTGGTTAAGATTCTGTGCTTCCAATGCAGGGGGCATGGGTTCGATCCCTGGTCCGGGAACTAAGTTCCCACATGCCGCACAGCACGGCCAAAAAATATAAATAAATGAATAAAAATAAAACATGCCAAACTTCATTGATTCTGAGATATACATCTTTTCATATTTCAAAAACTCTGAATCAGTATACATTTACAATTGATGGCAAGTTTTTCTTCTTTCATAGTGATACATAAAATAATGGTGTGTTGTATAATCCATGCTAGCTCAGATTCGATGAAATCTAATTACAGTTGTGTGAGACGTGGGCTTTGGAGTAAGCTAGTTAACCACAGTTCATAGCTCTTAAACTCTTCCCTAGTCCTGAAATCTTAACTCTGTCAGGACCAAAATCTTCCCTAGGATGTATCCCATGTGAAAACCAGAATTATTATAAGCCTTAACAAGACAGATTAAATACAAATAGAAACAAGTCAGTGGTTTTGTTAGCCTTTAGCCTGTGGCACAGCAGAGCAAAGATCTGTATCAGGATAGAAAGGGTAAAGTTCCTCTTAGCAGCATTTCTCCAGACAAGCAAGAGGCAGATTTCTGATTCCAGTTTTATGCTTATATGCACAAAGAAAGGTGTCTATTCACACCACTGTTATGCTTATATTCAGCATATGTGTAATTTTTATATGGTAAAGAATAAGATACCAGTTTCTCTGTACAATTTCTGAATTACCTACTCACAGATTTAAGAAAATGTAGAAAAGTGTATACTCTTAAACTAGAAGAATTAAACTTTAAATCAAGGATGTTTAACATTAATATTCTTTGGAAATTTCTCCTATCCAACTACCACTCTATCCTCTATTGGAATTATTTAGAAGTACAACTTCAATCATTTGTGTTTATATATATATATATAATGTGTGTGTGTATAATATATATATAATCTGCAATTGATTATCTAATATGGCATAGCTATTTCAGCTATTTCTAAAGAAGTGTATCTGGAGAAAGTATTAACATTAGGAGAAGTTTGTTTTAGAAGATTTTGATACTATAATGAGCTCTCTATAAGTAACGTTTACTAACACTTTAGGCTTTGGTATTAGGTCAAAATTATGATTTTAGTCCATGTTTGCAGTACAGTGGCAAGAGCAGTGAAGGAATGCAGTGAAGGGGTGAGGAGATTCGAAAGACTGTGGAGGCTCCTTAAAGTAGACTGTCCTGGTATTGAGTTCCAATATATGGTCTGGGTCAGAAGCAAAAATATGAGTGTGAAATCGCTAACCTCCATCATTTTACTGTAAAGAGTACACTGCAAGCAAGATTCATAGTACCATCATAATAGTTAATCAGTTTGGGTTCTTAGAGGTGTAGTCACATTTCCCTAATATATTTATATATTGAATACACACATGGATCTAACTAGATTACCACTCCTGGCCTGGATCTGATTTAAGGTGCATGAGCACAAAATTCCCAAACTGGAAGAGTAGATCATTAACTGTTTTCATCTCCCCATAAATGTTACATGCCATTAACATAATAAAAATCTTAGTATATGAAGTATCTAGGCAAATTCATAGAGACAGACAGTAGATTAGAAGTTACCAGGGACTGCAGAGAGAAGAATATAAAGTTATTGCTTAATGGGTACAGAGTTTCTATTTGGGGTGATGAGAAAGTTTGGAACTAGATAGTGGTGACATTTGCACAGCAATGTGGATGTAATTAATACCACTTAGCTGTACACTTAAAAATGAAGGATTTTAAGTCATATATATTTTACTACAGTAAATAAAAAGTTTTGACCATGTGTGGTTTATAAGTTGTTCAAAACTAATTCATAGAAATTATAGCTAGTTTAGAATTGTATTTCCTTCACATGAAATAATTAACTAATTCTGTACTTCTGATTGCAAATGTGACATAAATATCCAAAGTTGTTTCTTTTCAGAAGAGAAATCTGGAAAACTTGAAATATGACTGAGAATAACAGAAAAAAATCCAAACAAACTTCTTACTTTAATTGGTTCAGGCTGCATCACAGGTGCAGGCATAGCAATGGCACTTGGAGCATAAACCTGGTGATATGTTGCTTGAACTCCATGATCAGAATAAGGCTATAACAAAACAAAGAAAAAAATATTGTTTTCCATTTATTAATTAAAAATATTTATTCAGCATTACAATTTACTAGGCATTTTGCTACACAATGGAGAAACACATTCTCTATCTTTAATTCACTTATAGACTTATCTGAGACAGACTAGTCAAAATTATCCTAAGTCCTATGACACATATATAGGGATCCATGGGAAAGAAAAGAATTACTTGATGTAGCTTTAGAAAGTTGGGGAGGGGGTCAGGGGAAGTTTTCTAGTGGAGTTTATGCTTGAATTTGAAGAATTAGGGAGAGAAGGTGGGAAAACTATGTGAAAAGGCAGAGAGGCAACTAAGAGCACACCTCATTTGGGAGACCTGTGTGGGTTGTTTGGTACAGCTGGAAGGAAGATTATTCACCGAATGACAGCTGAAAGATGAGGCAGTAGAGTAACAGGCAGGGAACAGATCACGCAAAAGCAGATTTATGGCTTTTCCAGCAGATGGTGGCACCATTCAGTGAAATATGGAATATAAGAAAAGCAAGTTTGATGTTTATGTTATTGTGAGGGGGTTAAAGAGAAGAAGTTAGTTTTGTAACACATAAAAGTTGAGATATTTGTAGGACTTCTAGTAGAGGTATACAGTCAATCAAAAGCTATTGTAGATGTGGCTCTAAAGCAGCACTAATAGAAATAATGTGAACTACATGTTAATTAAAATCAAGACAGTCAAAAGGTACAAACTTCCAGTTATAGGTAAATAAGTACTAGGGCTGTAATGTACAACATGATAAATATAATTAACACTGCTGTACGTTATATAGGAAAGTTATTGAGAGTAAATCCTAAGAGTTCTCATCACACACAAGTTTTTTCCTATTTCTTTAATTTTCTATCTATATGAGATGATGGATGTTCACCAAACTTGTGATAATCATTTCATGATGTATGTGAATCAAATCATTATGCTGTACGTCTTAAACTTACACAGTGCTGTATGTCAATTATATCTCAATAAAACTGAAAGAAAAATTTCCAGTAGCCATGTTAGAAAAGTAAAAAGAAACAAGTAAAATTAATTTCCAGTAATATATTTTATTTAAATAAATATATTAAAAATATACTAAAGTGTATTCAATATAAAATTAGTGATAAATTTTACATTCATTTTTCATACTATGTCATTAAAACTTGGTATGTATTTTGCACTTACAACACATCTCAATTCAGACCAGCCACACATTTCAAGTGCTCAATAGCCTCATGTGGTAATGGCTATTGTTGTACTGGAGAGTGCAGGTCTAAAATTCAGAAGTGAGGCTGGGGCTAGAGAGATGAGTATGGATGATAACATCAGAGTGTGTATGTAGGGTGAAACAATGTAGAATCGAATATGAAATCACGGGGAGCAAAAATTCAGCTTACAAAGGAAAATGAAAGGAGGTAAAAGGATTGCCAGAAGAGAGCAGTATCATGGAAACCAAAGGTAGGAAGAGTTTCAAGGAGTATGTCCAATGTCTCTGACAGGTCAAGAAAGACTGAAAAGAAAGGAAACTATTTGGCAATTAGGGAATCACTGAGGAACTTTATCAAAGGCAGCTTCAGTGGAAAGGTAATGAAGTAGACTTCAGCAGGTGAGGGGAGGATGGGTAGTGAGGCAGTGGAAATACTAGATGTAGAGTAATTTTTCAAGCTTAGCTTTGAAAGGTAGAAGAGAATTAAGGCATTGGTGGGGGTGTGTCAAAGGATAGTAATTATCTCCTACCAGGTGCTAGGCACTATACAAAGAACTTTCTGTATACAACAACTCTAATCTTTGCATCAATCTTGCAAAATAGATTTTCCGGATGTCTTTATGTTATTAATGTGGATATTACAAAACCAACCCTGTGAAGAGTTAAGTGATTACTCAAAGAAACACACTAGTAAGTGGTGAAGCTATGAACCAATGGAGAGAAAATGTCTTAAAATACATGAGAAAAGAAGGATAATAGTGGAATGAGGTCCCTGAGGAAGAGGGAAGTTATAGTATCCAGAGCAAAGAGGCACAAATAACCTTGGAAGAGAAAAGTTACTAAAAAAATATAAGAAGCTAAGGATGGGTTATGAGTCAGGTAAGTTTGTATGTTGGGGACTGGAAGCTGAGTTGGTTTCCACAAAGTAGTTTCTATTTACTTTGCAAAGTAGAAGGCACTATATTCTAAGAGTGAAGGGGGAAATAGCTACTGAAATAAGTGAGAAATAATGTTAATTCATTTTTATATTTTAGGGAATCTAACTATCAAACTCATAAGAACAAACCCTGTGTTTTTTAATTTTAGGGAAAAAACACTTAAAATATAAACCACCCCACCCTATTTATTAAGTTATATATTAGACTTATATCTTCTACCAGAAACAATATTAAAATAAAAATATGCTTATATCATTTTGTATGGAAATATCATAAAATTAATGGTATAAGTTATAAGCTAATAGAAGCAATATTTCCAGAAAAGTCTTATTAGAGTCCACTAAATAGTGAAATATAACCTGGTAAGTTACCTGATGTCAGGAATTAAGAATATGGTTCAGTGCCAAAGTAGATTGTGGCTAAAAACCTAATGTAAAAGCATTCTTACCTCACTGTTCCCCTCCTTGAAAACCAGAAAACAACAAAAAGAACAAAAGATAGATTTTTAAAATGCCATCATCAAGTAAACAAGGAAGTGTCCACGATCCTGAATCACAATGTAGAATGTCTGCCAAATGCTATGCAATTTGGACCAATATAAGGGAGAATTCTGAAGCCTGAGGAAGGTTATAATTTCCCTGAAGGTAAATGTTCTGAAAGGCCTATTCAAAGATTCTTTAGTCTCAAGTGTAGGGGTGTGTCAGGCCAAGGCAGAAGGAGGAAAGATCTTCACAGAGATCCAATTTTACTTAATAGCAGGGGAGGCAGAATTGAAGGAGAAATTAGGTTTTCACTATTTTGTGGTCTACTACCTTGCATTATAGCTGAGGAACATTGCTGGAGGTGAAGCAGGGTGCAAGTGGAAAGTGAAGTAACAATTATTACACTCCCATACAGAAAATCTACAAAAAAAGAGACTTTGCCAGGAGCCAAATGATCTCCAGAATGCTAAAAACTGAGGGAAGAGCATCTCAAGCAGGAGACATAAGCAGACTTGGTGGTAGGCTGTTTAAGATAACAGCATGCTTCTCCTACCCTGTATTTCAAAAAATAGCTGGCATCATTTAAAGACGTGTAAAGATATGAAGGAAAAGGAAGCAACCTAAGACTCTTCTCATCCTCTCCAACTCCCTCAAGGGAAAAGCAAAAAGGGGGAAAAAAAGAAAAAGATGAGAAATCACTCCAGAAAATAGTAGAAAAGTTCAGATAAATATAATTCTTTAGCTCTTAAAGAAATTATAATAACATGATCTCTATAAAGAGCTCCAAAAAGATTTTGAGCCAACAGACAACATTTACAGGCAATGATGTAAGCAAAGCATCAGAGTTTGGGATAAAAAAGATAAAAATAAAATAGAGATGAAATCTTCATTAGTCATAATAAAAAGTAGACTAAACACAATGAAAAATATAGTCATAATTGTCTTGAAAAAGCATATAAAACAACATTAAAAACTACTATGATAAATTACCTCAGAGATGACAGATATGAAAGACAAAAAAGAGATCTAACATATACATAAATGGTGTTCCTGAAGAAGAAGAAACACACTGGCATAAAAATTTTTTTTTCAAAGTTCTAACAGGAAAAAAGAAACAAATAAAAACTAGCCTGAGAATCAAAGGAGCAAACTGTGTCCCAGGAAAAATATTATAAAGACTGATAAATTCCAAGACATATCCTCGTGAAGTGATTTCAAGTTAAGACAGACTTTTCAGGCACGCAGGAAGAAAAAGCAAATTACGTATAAGGGGTAAAGTCAGGCTGGTTTCAAACTTCTTTACAGCTATACTGAACATCAGAAAACAGTAGACTAGAAGTTCTAAGAGAAAAAAGTGTTGTTATGGGTTGAATTGTGTTCTCTTAAAACTTATGTGTTGAAGTCCTAACCCCCAGTATGTCAGAGTATGACCTTATTTGGAGAAAGGGTCTTTACAGAGGTGAGCAAATTAAAGTATGGTCATTAGGGTGGAAACTAATACAGTATGACTGGTATCTTTATAAAAATGGGAAACTTGGACCTAGAAACAGGAAAGATAATGTGAAGACACAGGGAGACAGTGGTCATCTACAAGCCAAGAAGAAAGGCCTGGAATAGAGCCTTCCCTCACAGTCCTCAGATGGAACCAATTCTTCCAACACCTTGATTTTGGACTTCTAGGCTCCAGAACTGTGAGAAAATACATTTCTATTTTTTAAGCCATCCAGTTCATGTACTTTGTTCCAGCAGCCTTAGCAAACTTATACAAGTATGATGCAGCTATTTTATAGCTAGTCTTAATTTCTTTCAGACTTATAGACAACAAACATGTTGAACAAACAAGGATGTACAAACTCAGAGAGTATATAGCACATATAAGCCTTCTTTAACAAAGACTGCTTGCAGATTCAGTCAACCAAGTGATAAATGGAGGGTGAGATGAAGAATGGAGAAATCATAGTAAAAGTATTGATAGTAAACATTAAGATCCAAAATTGTGGAAATTATTGTTCCAGAAAAATTATGTTATAAACCTTAGCAATAATAATAATAATTATAAAGTAATTGTAATAATAATTACAAAAATACACTCAAATTGGGATGTGGGTATTAATAGATACCCAATAGGTACCCAATCTTTCACAACATATTTAAAACATACCATGTACAGTTTCTGGCATATAGATGATGAGGTTATTAGTAATGGTTTGCAAATATAATTTAAACACATGGAAGATAATATTTACAGTTTACAGTTATAAAATAAATTTGATTTACATTTTTGAAGGAAGAATTTTTTAAAGATTATTTTCTTCTTTGACTTCATTTTTATACACTTTTAATTGACAGACTGTTAGTAACAATACAGATTGACAGGCAAACCAGAAGGAGAAGCATTTATCTTACTCTTTCAAGGGGACTGAGTCAGGGAATAGCCTAGTAGAGTGAACAGATTTGAGAAATGGTTCAGCATTAGTTAGTGAAGAAGTCTAAGATGAAGCGTTCTTAGATATAAAAAAGGGGAAGAGATGTGAATAAATCAAAGAAAACATAAGATGTTCAACCTCAATGAGGGTCTTGAATAAATATCTTTAGAAAAGAAAAATAAATAAGTGTTAAGAGGAAGTGGTTATAGATAACTTACTTTGAGACTAACACATACCTCTGGAACTGAAGCTTCCATCAGAGACAGCGGAGGAGGAACATATCCACCATCCTGTGCAATTTCCACTGGTTGATAAATAACCTCAGAAGGTTGCAGGTGTAAGAATGGAGCAGAAGAGGCAGGAGACTAAAACACAAAACCATACTTCTAATTAAAATCGGATTGGTTATTTCAATTAAACCAAATGACTTACCCAACACACAAGAGAAATATTGGTTTCACATTTTCCTAAAGTTGTTTTTCAGGGACAGAACAGAAGTATCTTAGCAACAAACCAGGAACTCTGGGTTGTTATAAATTCCAATTGTGTAGATGTTATTAATAACTTTATCACTTACAAGTACTAAAATTTCTTAGCACTTTAGAACCTTATATATAAATTAAGATAATCATTAAGATCACAATTAAAGGTTGTAATAATATAACCTATAGTATTTAAATTGTCATAAACGTCTATTCTCGGCTTTCCGACTTCCCATGGAAGTGGGACGTATCATTAAACAATCTTTTTGATGGTACACTATTTGTTATCAAAAGTTGGGAGATGGAATACTTATTTAGGAGCATAAATAAAACAAGCAAAATCTGAAGTAAAGCTATAAAAATGCTAAATTTTCTAATAATACTAATAGTAAAAAGAAGTAAATTTTCATTTCAGTTTACATAGCGCTCACTTATTTATAAAATGCTTTCACTTACATGATCTTATTTGACCATCACAAAAATCATGTGAGAAAACTTTCAACAATATAGTATCATTACTTCCACTTTGCAAATGAGGAAGCTGAGAAATAAAGTGATTAAATGAATTGCCAAAGGTATCACAGTTAATAAATACAAGAGGAAGGTCTCAAATCTAGTTCTCCTGACTTAAATATTCAGGCAGTCTTCACAAAAACAAGGAAAAAAATTAATATTTACCTGAGGAACACCCCACTGCCACTGACCTGGTAGACACTGTGCAGGGGCCTAAAATGAAAAAAAAAACAAACACCCACCCACATTATAAACAAGGGTTAAAACTGAATATCAACATGCGATAGTATGAAGCTGGACCCCTACACCTCAAACCATATACAAAAATTAACTCAAAATGGAACAAAGATCTAAATGTAAAAGCTAAAACTATAAAACTCTTATAAGAAAACATAGGTGCAAATCTTTGTGACTTTGAACCAGGTAATTAAAAAAATTATGACCTCAAAAGCACAAGCAACAAAAGAAAAAAAGGATAAACTGGATTTCATCAACCTGAAAAACTTTTGTGCTTCAGAAGACACCATCAAGGAGGTGAAAATAAACCCACAATATTGGAGAAAATATTTACAAATTATAAGAAACTTATAAGATTATAAGAATCTGATAAGAAACTTGTATCTACAATATACAAAGAACCCTTATAACTCAATAGTTAAAGGTAAGTAACCCAATATAAAAACTGGTAAAGGATATGAATAGACATTTTCTCAAAGAAGATATACAAAAATGGCCAATAAGCATATAAAAGATATTCAACATCATTAGCCTTGGGCTGTGGAAATCAAAACTACACTGTGATATCACTTCACATACACAAGGAGGGCTATAATCAAAAAGGTAGATAATAAGTGTTGGCAAGGATGTGGAGAAATTAGAACCCTCATAAACTGCTGGTGGGAGTGTAAAATGGTGCAGCCTTTGGAAAGTATGACACTTCCTTAAAAGGTTAAACACAGAGATACCATATGACTCAGCAATTCTACTCCTAGGTATAAGACCTTAGAGAAATGAAAACGTATGTCCACACAAAAATTTGTACATGAATGTTCATAGCAGCATTATTTGTAAAAGCTGAAAAGTGGAAACAACCCAAATGTCCATCAACGTAAGACGGATACACAAAATGCGGTATATATCCAAATAATGTCCAGAACAGGCAAATCTATAAAGACAGAAAGTATATTACTGGTTGCCTAGGACTGGGAGGAGGGGTAAGGGGAATGCCTACAAATGGGTAAGCTTTTTTTTTTGGTGGTATGGTTGCATAGCTCTGTGAATTTAGTAAAAACCACTCTGTTGTACACTTTGAAACGATAAATTGTATGGTATGTGAATTATATCTAAATAAAGCTGTTATTTAAAAAAAAGAGGGTCAAATTACTTAAGGTACTTATTGTAAGATGAAAATATAGAACATAGACTTATTATTTCTTAAATTAGTTGTATTATTCCTTAATAATAAATGTTTTACTTTTAACTTATTCTCCACATTTAAAAAGGCTTTTTTTAATTATTAAAGTAAAAAAACAGAAAAAAAGAAGATACCATGAATCTACCATCTAAACTGTTAATTTCATGCTGACCACATCAATTTCTAATGGATTACATCACTGTGTTATAATGATGACCAAGATAACGTGAGGTCTATGTTCTGTATACCATATTAAAAAAGGCAGGATAATGTATAATCTCTTAAGAAAATATTTTAATAAAAAATCTGAAATAAAATGACATATATGTAGATTTGTTAGATAAATAAAATCACTATCTACTTATGAAGTAAGAAATACAAAGGAGATAAATACTGATTGAACCAGGCATTATCTGATTTGACTAACAAAAATTTCTGTTTTGCTTGCTAAAGGATGCTGCTTATTTATTATTTTTTTGTAAATTTTTAAAATTTTTATTGGGGTATAGTTGTTTTACAATATTGTGTTAGTTTCTCCTGTACAGTGAAGTGAAGCAGAGTTCCCTGTGCTATACAGCAGGTTCTCACTATTTATCTATTTTATATTGACTAACAAAAATTGATAAAACTATCAATCTCAGAATTTGTAGAAAGAAAGAGCAAGGGAAGATATTATCAGAGTGGCAATTTTTAGGGCAGAATGATGATGAATAAATATATAACTGTAAAGAAATATGTGAAGTGAAATTATTTCTTACATTGCAAAATACTATGTTACAAATTGGTACAAAAATCTTTCCCGAGTATATCTAGGTAATATACTTCCAATTTTATAATTTGTGTCAAGTGGAAAACCAGAGCCAAAGTATAAAATTAAATTGTATCAGAGTTCTATTCAGAATACATCTATGTCATGTATGTATATATGTAATCAATTAATGAAGGAGGAGCTGGTCTCCACAAGGTGCAAGCAGAAAGAAAGCAACTTTAGTCTTTCTCATCCCTGGCACTTTAAAAGCATTGTGTTGAAGCTAGTGGTTACCAGTGGTGAGAGGGACAGGGGGAGGGGCAAAATAAAGGTAGGGGGTTAAAAGGTACTAACTACTATGTATAAAATAAATAAGCTATAAGGATATATTGTACAGTACAGGGAATATAGCCAATATTTTATAATAACTATAAATGGAGTATAATCTATAAAAAATTTGACTCACTATGTTGTACACCTGAAGCTAATATAATATTGTAAATCAACTATATTTCAACAAAAATAAACTGAAAAGGGTAAAACAAACAAACAAATAAAAACCACTGTGTTGAGCTGTTTTTCCTTGCCCCTGGATAAAAATTAGGATAGATCACTGTTTGGTGTGTGGCAGATTGCAAATGCTGACACTCTGGTTAGGTACTTTGTTCCTTTGGTGATCTCCCTGCTGAGACTGCAAATCTAGACCTTGATTCTAGGACTCTACTTCACACAGATATTTTTTTCTCCTGGGGTCACCTTAAAGTTTTTTGGAAAGAGTCTCTTCTGTGAGGTTCGTATCTTGCTCTTGGGAAACATAAACCTTTGCTTGCTGTGAGACGTGCAGCACATTCCTACCGTAGCGCTTCTCTTCTGGCTCTGCCTCCATAGACCACTCCAGCTTCTTCTTCAGGCCTTTTTTTAAGGAGAGGTCACGCCTAAGTGATACTGTCTCACAAATTTCAGGGGACAAATATTAAACTCTCTTAGTCATTCTCTGAAGTCACCTTCACTTGGTTGAGGAGAATGGGAAATGCCATAGCACTCTAACAACTCTCTTGTTAAAAAGCCCTCATTACCAATCTCCCTTTTTAACCTCATCCTTTCACATGCTCCAGATGGGCAATAAGCTAAGGGTCCCAAAACTGGTTTCACAACTTTTGGCTTGTCATGTTAAATGGCCTGGTACTTAATGTTGTCTTTGAGGCCTCTCAAAAGTTTGAATTAGGAATAGTCACACAACATATATACTTTATTTATTTTTAATTTTGGCTGCGTTGGGCCTTTGTTGCTGCACCCGGGTTTTCTCTCGTTGCGGCAAGCGGGGGCTACTCTTCATTGCAGTGCGCGGGCTTCTCATTGCGGTGACTTTTCTGGTTGCAGAGCACAGGCTCTAGGTGTGCAGGCTTCAGTAGTTGCAGCACGCAGGCTCAGTAGTTGTGGTGCATGGGCTCTGGAGCACAGGCTCAGTAGTTGTGGCACTTGGGCTTAGTTGCTATGCGGCATGTGGAATGTTCCCAGACCAGGGATCGAACCCATATCCCCTGAATTGGCAGGCAGATTCTCAACCACTGCACCACCAGGGAAGTCCCTACATATATACTTTAAATAAATGCCATTAAGTTACTTTCATTTTTACTAAGTGAATGAAACACTTTAGATAATTTTATATTTAGCATAGTAACAGAATTTAAAAATAAGTGACCTCCCCAAAACCTAGTCTAACACTAAAAATAATTCCAGTAACCGTAACATTTCATGTGGGTCTATTTTAAAAGTCTAAAATGAAACCCCCCCCCCCCAGAAATAAAGTCTCTTCCACTAGTTCAAAGGTATAAAGGAATGCGATATTATTTGTGAATGCTACAGACAAGAAGTTGGCAAACGTTTTCTGTAAAGGGCCAGAGGGTAAATGTTTTAAGCTTTGCAGGCCGTATATCTCTGTTGCAACTACTCAACTCTGCCACTGCAGCACAAAAGCAGCCACAGACAATATGTAAACAAATATGGCTGTGTTCCAATTACACTTTATCTACAAAACACCAAAATGGTCTGGCATTAGAGTTCACTTACCCTCAGTCTCCCACAAGAATTAATGAAAAGAGTGTTGGTTAACTAAAAGGGGCTGTCATAATATAAACCATAATCTATTACTTATTCTAATATATACTTATTAAACTGACATAATGGTCACAGTAGCATTAAACAAATATCAGCTTGTGGTCAACATCTTTATCTTACTTTGGGAATTATTTCTATGCTAACCAGGGGAGCAAAACTGACCTCATTACATTTGATAAAAGGAAGTAAACAGTCCATCTTCTTGTATGACATTGTTTAGATCCCTCATCAAAAAAGAAGAATGCCACTGTTATCAAGGCTTAACTACCTCTTTTTAATTACGAGAGTATTTGCATGAGAAAGATTAAAATGAAACTTACTCAAAAAAGGACTGAAAGTATCAAAGAAGATCTTCATTGTAATTTAATGTTTACCTGGTAGTGATTTGCAGGTTGCTGATAAACGGGCTGAGCTACCATCACAGTGGAACTAGATATAGAACGTGACTATAAGAGGAAAGAAAAAGAAAAATTATTTTAGGCAAGATTCTTTAAAATAGTTTATAATGAAATTTATCTCACATTGTTACCTAAACCCAGTCAACTTATGGCTTATGATTGGAAATGTCATTTTTCCACCTCTTACTGATATTATTACAACTCCACTTTAAGTCTATTGAAATTATCACAGTATTTCTACTTCCATGTGGTTTCATTTCCATAGTAATGCTAAAACAACCACCAGAAAAGTTGCTTTTAGTCCAAATATTATGAAAATATAGTTCTAAGAGAATGTTTAGAGGAAAAATGGCAGCTGGACTTAAGGTGACACTGCCTATTTCCATTGTGGAGACCAGCAGTAGATAATGTTTACATAGCATTTAGAACTGAATGAATAATCATATCTGATTTTGCCACTAATTTCCCACTATTTATGAATAATCAACATCCTATTCCTTTGTTATACATTCAATTAAAGCAAATACATTATTTATTGAAGAATTTGTTAAATTCTATTTTATCATTTTGATATTTAAATGAGATAGTCATCCAATAAATTTACAGGTGATTTATTACGTCTTAAAAAAGTACATGTAACACTTGATTATTCAAATGGAGTAAACCCCAAAATAGGTTATTTATTTATTTATTATTATTATTTAAAAAATTTATTTTTGGCTGCGTTGGGTCTTCGTTGTTGCACATGGGCTTTCTCTAGTTGAGGCCAGCAGGGGCCACTCTTCACTGCGGTGAGCGGGCTTCTCATTACAGTGGCTTCTCTTTGTTGCGGAGCATGGGCTCTAGGCACGTGGGCCTCAGTAGGTGTGGCACGTGGGGTCAGTAGTTGTGGCGCACGGGCTTAGATACTCCGCGGCATGTGGTATCTTCCCAGACCAGGGCTTGAACCCCTGTCCCCTGCATCGGCAGGCGGATTCTTAACCACTGTGCCACCAGGGAAGTCCCAAAATAGGTTATTTAAAATCAGATCATTAGAAAAACAGGCAAATTGTATTACAATATAGGTAAAATAGGCTTTAATGATAGCAATTAAAATTTAGTTTCTAACATGGGATCTAATTTGCATTGTTTTGTTTTAATGTTCACCCCTTCCCCCAAAACTGAAGAAAAGTATCATAGTTTTGCATAATTTTCAGACTATCATGTGCTAATAAAATTGTACCACAGATTAACATTAGAAAATAATAATGTAATTTATATTAATAGATTAAAGGAGGAAAAAATGATAATCTAAGCAGATGCAGAAATTGCATTGTTAAAATTCAATACCCTTTCATGATAAAAACTCTTAGTAAACAGAATAAAAAGTAACTTCCTTAATTGACTTCGGGCAATAATTCTCAACCAGGTGCGACTCTGCCACCCCCCCCCCCGGAAACATTTGGTAATATTTTGGTTTTCATAAATGTAGGGAGGCTAGGATACTGCTAAAAACCCTGCAATGTACAGCACAGTCTCCCACAAAAAAGAATCAGTTATCTGGCCCAAAATGTCAATAGTGCTGAGGTGGAGAAAACTTGGTTAAGGTTAAGAGTATCAACATATATATGTAGGTTTTGGAAGATACTCATATAAAGCTTAATAGTGAGTTACTGAACTTATTTCTTCTTTTAAGAAGAAGTGTCATATAAATACTGTAGCAGAGACATTGCCAGTCAATAACTTGATGAGAAAAAATGAGAAACAGAAGAGCAGAAAGAAACAGAAGTATTCTGAGTCCTAAATGATTGCCTATATGAGAGTTTGGCAGGGTTACTGATAAAAGATCAACATTTACAAATCAAAAGCATTACTACACACCAGTCACAATCTATTAGGAAGTGTGATTAAAAAAATACACCATTCATAAAAGCAACAAGAACTACAGAGTACCTAAGAATAAATTAAACAAAAGATATGCCAAACTTTTTTTACAGAGAAAGAAAATTTTATTGATGGATGGAAACTCTAAATCATGTTTATGAATGGGAAAATTCAGTATTATGCCTAAATGTCCCAAGTTAATCTATATATTTAATGCAATTCTAACAAAAACTAAGGCTTTTCACAGAGCTGAACAAGCTGAATTATGAAATTTATATTTATAAAAGCAAAGACTTAAGGATAGATGAGGGACTCTTAAAGAACCGAGTAAGACTATGGCCCTATCAGATTTTAAGACTTATTATAAAGCAACAGGAATTAAAACAGAATTGGGCAGGGCAAACAAATACACCAATGGAACATAACAGAGAGCCCAGAAAGAGACTCCACACACAGAAACTCAGCATTTGACAGAGGATTCATTTCAAAACAGTGGAAGAGGATGGATTAGTCAATATGTAAACTGCAGATTTAAAATCTAGATGTGAAAAACAGCAACAGCATAGTATTTTTTTTAAAAAAACACTAAAAGCTGAAACCATAAAACATTAATACATCTATCAACATTAAAACGAAAAACTTGTATATCACAAAAAATACCATAAAGTTAATGGACAAGCCACAAATTAAAACATATTTACAACCCATAGAACTCATATAATGAACTCAAGAAAAAGATAACAATCCCAACAGAAAAAATGGGCAAAACAAATGAAGAGGCAGCTCATAGAAGAAACTGAAATGGCAAATAAATATATGAAAATGTGTTTAATCTTACCACTGACTAGGCAAATGAAAGGTAAAACAAGATACCATTTCATAATAATATTGGCAAAAATACAAAAATCTAGTAAATTAAAGGATTAAAAATCTAGTAAATTAAAGTAAATTATGGAGAAATTGAAGCTCTCATAAACTGTTATCTAACCTTTATACTGGTACACTTTAGAAAGATATCTGGGAACATTTAGTCAAAGATGTGTATAGTCTATAAAGGTGAAATTCTACTTGTACACGTATGTCATTGCCTAGACCAATGTCAGAGAACACAAAAATCTTCCAGTGGTGCATGAGCATGAATAGGTTTAAGAGTATTAATTTTCAGATATTTCATATGGTCTCCTTTCTGATTTGATCTGTCTGTGAATGTATCTGTGTACAATGGATTCTTCTTTTCAAAACTCCCCTTTTACAACACTTTTCCCCTTCACTATGAAAGGCACACTCTCACTCATTCTGGATCTTGTTATAATGCTTTGTTCTGGAATGTAAACATTAACAGAGCATCAAACAAACAGACAATTCAAAAAGGCAATGCCCTTCAGAAACAGGAAAGAGCAAAGCAAAAAGAGTTTGTATAAGAAATATTAAGGGGAAGATGGTACCTTATTTCATATCCAGGGAACAAAATAAATTACAAGATGGTCACAGGGATACATATTAATTCATTTATTTGAACTTAAAAATAGAGTCAGAAAAAAAAATAGAGTCAGAATTTTCTAATAGAGAGTAAGTTTTATTTGATTGGTTAATTTTATTTGGTTGACTAGTTTTGTTAACTGAATTATAGAGCAGGCATTTTCCGTTTTTTTTTCCTTTTTTTTATTGCGAGATATTTGACATACAACATTATCCTAGTTTCAGGTGCATAACATAATGACTATATACATATATAAAGAATGAAATGATAACCACAATGAGTCTAGTTAACATCCATCACTACATGTAGGACATTTTCCAGTCTTAAATGAAATCTATAGCTACAGACTTTTATAAAATATATATCTAAAGCAAACCTACAATATATAATATGTCTAAATTATTTAAAATTATGGTAAATTTTAGATTTCAACTTAAAAATGAGAGTATTCATAATTTTTCAAAAAAATTTTAGAGGCTATATAAGCAAAAAACTTTGAAGATTACTGTCCTAGACAAACTCTCACACAATACATACAAAATCTAGATGTTCAATTTAGTCTGCTTAAAAAAATTTTATACTCTGTTTATTATTTATTTACTGTTATGCAACTTGCAACTTTTCTAAGTGGGGTAATGTATTATAATAAATAATTGTATTTATTATATTTGTATATTCAATATATTATAATCATAAACAATATATTAATTATATTTATAGAATTATATTCATACATATATATTCTTCACTCTCAGACCTACTAAATGTAGATCAGTAGGGGTTGGTTCTGCCCATTTTTTAAAAATATATTTTTGAATTTTATTTTTTTATACAGCACTTTCTTATTAGTCATCAATTTTATACACATCAGTGTATACATGTCAATCCCAATTGCCCAATTCAGCACACCACCATCCCCACCCCCCCGTGGCTTTCCCCCCTTGATGTCCATATGTTTGTTCTGTACATCTGTGTCTCAACTTCTGCCCTGCAAACCGGTTCATCTGTACCATTTTTCTAGGTTCCACATACATGCGTTAATATACAATATTTGTTTTTCTCTTTCTGACTTACTTCACTCTGTATGACAGTCTCTAGATCCATCCACGTCTTAACAAATGACTCAATTTCGTTCCTTTTTATGGCTGAGTAATATTCCATTGTATATATGTACAACATCTTCTTTATCCATTCGTCGGTTGATGGGCATTTAGGTTGCTTCCATGACCTGTCTATTGTAAATAGTGCTGCAAGGAACATTGGGGTGCATGTGTCTTTTTGAATTATGGTTTTCTCTGGGTATATTCCCAGTAGCGGGATTGCTGGATCATTTGGTAATTTTATTTTTAGTTTTTTTAAGGAACCTCCATATTGTTCTCCATAGTGGCCGTATCAATTTACATTCCCACCAACAGTGCAAGAGGGTTCCGTTTTCTCCACACCCTCTCCAGCATTTGTTGTTTCTAGATTTTCTGATGATGCCCATTCTAACTGGTGTGAGGTGATAGATACCTCATTGTACTTTTGACTTGCATTTCTCTAATAATTAGTGATGTTGAGCAGCTTTCATGTGCTTCTTGGCCATCTGTATGTCTTCTTTGGAGAAATGTCTATTTAGGTCTTCTGCCCATTTTTGTTCAGAAAAAAAACAAAACAAAACTCCACACGTGATTCTCTGAACTTGTGGAATATGACCATAGAATGTACCCCAAGAAAGCTCCAAACGGATTAAAGACTTAAGTATAAAGTAAAATGAAATCATGGAATAACTAGCAGAAAGTAAATCTGAGTAGTTATCAGATCCCTAGTGGGGCAAAATTTTAAGTGATGAAGTAAAATGAAAAGATTAATTGATTCAGTTATAAAATTTTTAAACTCAGAAAGAATGAAAAAGATTAAATAATACCGTATAAAATTTATATATAAAATGATGAAGTTTTGATTCTACATTGTCATGCAAATTGACTAGAATAAAAAATAGGACCTTGATGGTTAAATTTTAAAAAATCACAAGCAATTTAAAAAGAGTACATTCAATATCAAAACTGCATTGAAAATACTTCATCTTACTAAATTTTTTTATTGACGTATAGTTGATTTACAATGTTGTGTTAGTTCCAGGTGTACAGCAAAGTGATTCAGTTATGCATATATATATAAATGTTTTTTCTGAATTTTTCCTTTATAGGTTATTACAAAATATTGAGTATATTTTCCTCAATGTAGTCTTGACTGTAGGAAAAAACTTACAATGTCCATCAATAGGGAATATACACTCATACAATGGAATATTATAAAAAATTTAAATAAATGAACTAGATATGCTAGGATCAACATGGTTTAATCTCAAAAACATAATGTTGACTAGGAAAACCAGATTATTTATATAGTGTTTAAAAACCGCCTAAAGCAATACTATGTATCTATTGTTTAACAATCTCTACATTTGTAGTGAAAACATATAAAATGGAAAGAAAAGATACTCTGGTTAACCTCTAAGGAGGAAAAGAGGGTAAGATAATTGGGGCAAGGAGAGTTTACTTGAATTTGTCATATTTTATTCCCCCTATTAAAAGAACTTAAGTAAATATGGTAAAATGTTAACCTCTATTAAATTTGAGTGGTAGCTACATGGCTGTTATTATTTGTAATTGTCTGTGGTTGAAATATTTCAGAAATAAAAAATTTAATAGTAATAGATGGAAACCCTTCTAAAATGAAATTACTTACAGGCCAAGGTGGTGGGACAGAAGCTACCTCTGGAGTATGAAAATAAGCAACACCATTATGATAAGTGTAAGGATATCCAGTTGAAGTTGTTAGATACATTGTTCCAGCAGCTGGCATTACACTGGGACCTAAAACAAAGTGTAAATAGTAATAATTGAAATGTTCAGTTTGACATTTAAAAATGTAATTTCTGAACAATGGAAGATGTTTATCTTAACACATATATATAGTTACAGTAAAAATTGAATATTATAAGTTCTTTAAAAAATTCCATATGTTAAAGTATATTTGAAATATATATTTTCAAACTCACTACCTTAGAGCTTTTGTTAGCTTAAGGTAAATGAAAGAAAAAGAAACAAGTTTAATAAGGAATACTAAAAATTCACCAATTCAGATTTTAATACTAGTATAATGAAACACAAAACTTAACAATTGAGATTATTATCAGCAAAGTCATTATTATTACAAATATAAATTACATACAATTTAGAGTTTCCTGAAGACTATAGACACTGTAGTGAAGTTCCTAAGATCTTAGTAAGACTGTCTATTTGTAAAAGGCCAAAGAAAATGGAGGCAGTGAAATTAGACAAAATTCTACTTTCCTCAAGACACTTGTTCCACCTTACAAATTCTTTGGATCTACTATCAGCAAGCACTCACTCATGCTATGACTATATTTTATTCTCTAGTCTCCCTTTGCTACAACTGCTGCTATTACAAACATGACCACAGACCTTTATGTTGCTAATTTTGGGTCCTCATCTCTTTTCCTAGGTGAAAGTTATATATACTCCTCCCCCCCAAATTAAAAAAAAAGACTTTAAAAATTTTATATGCCAAGTTAGATTTAAGTACTTGACCAACAGGTTATATAAATTACTGAACTGGCAATCCTCCTTCCACTATACTAGTGCTTCTCAAAATTTAAAATTCATTATAATAACCTAGACAGCTTATTAAAATACAAATTCCAGTTCTTTCAAGAGATTTTGATTCAGGAGGCCTGGGATAGGGCCTGAGGAACTGCATTTTGACAGATTCCAAGTGAACTGTTGGTGGCTGCAAACCACACTGTAAGCAGCACTGGCCTGCCACTCTAAATAGCAGTACTACTTCTCAGCTTTTATATTTTCACCACATTTTATCGAGTATTGTTATAGCATATTTTAGTGGTTCTTAATCCAATGCTTTTGAGAATCTGATGAAAGCCACAGACCCTTTTCTCAAAAATACATATATTCAAACAAAATTTTGCATGCAATTCAGAAGGTCCATGAATTTCCCTCCAAAGATCATCAAGGAACCACAGGTTTATCTGTTAAATAAATAAATTTTGAGTGTTTACTATTACAAGGCATTGAACTAGGCCCTAGTGATACAGCCAAAAAGAAAAAAGAAAAAAATGAGCATGCCATGGCCTCTATCTTCATAGAAGTTAGGTTCTGGTAAGGAAGATAGTCATTAGCTAATTACACAATTAATTAAATACAATTTTGATAAAGACATGAAGAGGTAGTATAGGGTACAATGGTGAACATTTCAAATATATATATATATATGTATATATGTAGCATCTGTGAGGAAATGACATTTGTTTTGGGCTGAGCTTTAAAGAACGAATGGGATGGCAAAGATCACTCTAGGTAAAGAAAATAGTATATCAGGAATATGGTTATGTTCTGAAACTGAGGGAAGGCTAGATGGCTAAAGCATGGAAAGAAAAGAGAAGGACAGCTCAAAATAAGCAGAGAATAACATGATAAGATGTGCACTTCTGAAAGATCACTCTGGCTGCCTTGTGTGTGATAGGTTGGAAGGTAGCATGACTGGATTCAGAGAGACCAGTTAGGAGGCTTTTCTAGAAATTAAGGCAAGAAAAGTGGGTAGCTGGGTCTAGAATATTGGTAATGGAGATGGAAAAGAAGTGATAGATTTGAAAAAAAATGAGATAAGAATCCCTTATATTTTGTAAATATATCTTTAATACTTATCCTTTCTTTGTAGACAAGTAAAAATAGCTTTGGAGTCAAACTGTCCTGGATTTGAAGGCTAATGCTACCATTTGGTTAAGTTATTTAACCCCATACTTCTCAAATTTGGGCCTAGCATGGTTATGTCAGGAAACATGAAAAGGCACAGGCTGAACATGGTGATCTTCTTACAGAATCAGTCTTATTCAAACAATTATTTTTAGGAAACATTTTAATAAACAATACAGTGTTATAGAACAGAATCCAAATTGCACATGAAGTTTTATATAAACCATGAGACTTTAAAGACAGTTTAAAGAAAATTAAAGAATTTAAAGAAAATTTATAATTCTGGTATGGTGCCATTGGGTTAAGACCCACAACATGACCAGATTAACTCTCCCCTACATTTAAGATTATTTCAGCAGAAATGTTTCTAAAACAATGACTTTACCTTTATAAGCTGAATTTTCTATTTACAAAAATAGAACTAATAATACCTCACAGATTGCTGTAAAGATTAAATGAAATAAATGAAAACCCATAACATTGACCCTTGCGCTGAATAGTTCTTAAATAACTATACATCTGTTTGAAAGCATTCAGCATACTGCTGATTTATGTTCTATTTTTAGCAACTTGTGGGTCATAATATGAACATTACTAGTTGTTCCTACTGATGGTGATAATGGGCTAAAGAACTGCTATTACATGTTATAGCTTAACTCTTGCATCTAACAATAGTAGTCTGAAAATATTCAGCATTCTGCCATATTTACTGCATTCCATTTTGGAGTATCAACTTACTAAGGACACTTCAGTTATCTTCTGAATTAACAAACACTAAGTCAAAATTAAACTTGATATCTGTTAACTTCTAAGTCAAAAACAGAACAGTCCAAATGAGCACAATCTATTAATTTGTTAACAGATGTACAATATCCACCTAATGTTTTAAACATCCCAGTAGACACTAGGACACAGCTAAGGAAGAATGAAAAATTGAGTTACAAATTTTATGCGAAGTTTCTCCTTCTAGCCAAAGATTCTGTTGGAGATTTTAATAAATATTATAGGTAAAAGTTAACTGTAAAGATGTCTAACTTAATAAATGGGAAGAGTGAGGAAAAAAAGAGTAGAGTCGAAAGCATTACCAAAATTTGAGGAAGGCATCTAACTTAGCCAGTTCCTAAAGCTTTAGGGATTGTTTCCTCTGTTATGATACATGTGGTTGGGTTACAGTATGTACCATACAACCAGAGTTTCTGATATTTGTTCTATATTTTCACTTTCTGTAATTTTACTCTAATTTTAAATTACTTTGTTAATTAGAAAATTTTCTAAATAGTAATTAACTACTTTTAATTTCTTTTGTAATTTTAAACTATATTTTTATCATAAAAGATTTTTCCTTTAAAGATGTAACTATATGGAATATAGTTAAACACCATTATTTATATAAATTTTGCCTAGTCCCCCCTACCCTGCAAACTAATATATTTTAATTTGTGGTAAGAAATATTCATTTGACCACCAACTTCACTAAATTTACTTTATTAAATGAAAGAAAGCTGATATTTTAATGAAGTTCTATTAAAACTCTAATATTTCAAAAAAGAACCATGCAAAAATACTGAAAAATACATTAGTTCTCAATACATACGAGGGATCCCTACTTGTTGTTTTCTTATTGCTGGACCAATGTTCAGTTTCTTGTCCTTGTAATTAAGTTTTTCAGCCTAAAATAAGAAAAAATAAATTATTTTATTATCATTCTTTGAAAGTGGCAAGGCATAGTGGAAAGGACAAAGTCTTTGGATTTAAATAGATCTGGGTGTGAATCTTGGTTCCAGTGCTCTGGCCCTAATTCCTCATCTGACAATTTACTAGTTATTAGTGTGTGTGAGCAGAGAGGTGAAAAATTTGAGTCTCCTTACACACGTGGTCCCAGCTAAGGTCAAACAGGGTGACACTGTTTTCTTTTTCCATCTTTTATACTGTAAACAATTGTCCTTTTCATGTTCTATTTAGTGTCATGTTTTTCACATTTTTGTGACTTATGTTGGTATTTTTGCTATTTAAAATGGCCCTCAAGTGTAGTGCTGAAGTGCTTGCTAGTGTTCCTAAGTGCAAGAAGACTGTCATGTGACTTAATGGAGAAAAATATGTGCTAGCTGGGTTTAATTCAGGCATGAGTTATAGTGCTGTTGGCCACGAGTTCAGTGTTAATGAATCAAAAATATAAATTAAATATAATATCTTTAAACAGAAGCACACATAAGACAAAGTTACGTATTGATCGGCTGATGAAAATATTGTGAGCAGAAGCTTGTGGGACCCTAGCCCTGTATTCTTCTAGGTGCAGCACTTCAATATTTGCTAATTCAGTGTTCGTGGTGATTTTATAGAACACACCACTACAAATAATGAGAATTGACTGCATATGACTTAAATACAATTTAAATAAAATTTTTTCCTAAAAAATTTAAATGTTACAGTTGCCAAATTTAAAGTTATTATATATTGAACTGCAGGCTATAGACTTTTTCTATGAGTGCTCTTAGTTTATATAAAGTTTTTCAGAGGAGGGAAATAATCTCAGATAACCTCACTCTAGGAATCTACATTTGTAGTGTTTTTTAGGAATTCAAAGTGCTATTAACACTTCAGGAAAGATACATCCTTAAATTCTTAGTTTAAGCAAATAAAGTGAAAAATTATATACAAACTTCACAACCATACTTACATAATTATTTGGAATTTGTTTTTCTGTAGATAAAATTTCTCTTTAATCTTTTTTTTTTAATTCATTTTTTTGGAGACCAATGTCAATCTTAAGATGCAAAGAAGATAAAATTTTTTTTTTTTTTTTTTAGCAATCAATCATTGTACTGGAACCCTACTATTATTAAATTAATACCTTAAAGGATTAGTTTCAGAGAAAGAAGTTCTAAAAATTAAGTTAAATACACCAAAATATCTTACCTCTTGTAAAATTTTTTGTGCATCTTCTTGTGTTTCAAAAGTGACAAAGCCATACCTAAATAAATGCATTAATTATTATCTTAGAACATTACATTGGAATATATTAAGATTAAATTTTTTTTTTTTTTAAGAATGGGCCATTGCGGGGGACTTCCCTGGCAGTCCAGCGGTTAAGCCTCTGCATTCCCAATGCAGGGGGCATGGGTTCGATCCCTGGTTGGGGAACATCCCACAAGCCTCAAGAAGCAGCCAGAAAAAGAAAAAAAACAAAAAAGAAAGAATGGGCCATGGTAGGAGTGAACATTTTTCCTTGGTGCACCAGTATGCAAAACTTAGGAGAACCATTCACAGCTTAACACTGTCACCTCCTCTTAAAGGGAGGGGCCTAAAAGAAAAAAAAAACCCTGGGGATCTTGAAACAGTTTCAGACCTGAGCTGTAAGTAAGGCAGGAAAGCATGCGAGATTTGTATTCTGGTTTACAAATTGGAATGCAATAAATTTCAGTCCAGAGCACTAATATCCTTTTAAAATGATAGAAGTTTGGTTTAAATAGAAATCAAAGTAGAAAAAAACCTTTAAAAATTTAAAAGTTTCAACATAATAAAATTTTTTATGTGGGTAAATGAGTATACAAACATATTATTTACTATTATCAGCATATATAAACTGATAATGCAACTATTAGTATATTTCCCAAATAAAATCAATTAAAAATATGTACAACCCAGACTTTATATATGCTTTTTCATATATACTTGTTACCTTCAGAGTATAAATCATGATCAAGACACAAATACACAATGTATGCCATGTCCAAAAAGCCAAAATAGGTAGAAAAAAAGGAATGAAAGAAATAAAAAGTATATCCCCCGAAAATGTAATCTCTATTTGTATAACTTAAGGAAACTCTTCTTTGTAGTGCTAAACTATTATTTTCCTCAATTCATAATTACTATTATATAATTATGTATTGTGTAATTAGTAAACATTTACTGTTTCTTCAATTCATAATTGCTGTATTATATATGAATTTTCTTTTTCAACAAAGGAATTTCTTTTTTTCTATTTGCCCAAACATTAAACAACGGCTAAAGAAATATTTTTACGTTATTATTAGTTTTTTTTTTTTTGGTAGAACACATATACCACCCAGTGGAAAAAGCATAAAATACAGTCTACATTTCTATGTGTGTTTTTCAATGATTAAAAAATGTATATTACAAATTCTATTAAGCCAAGTAAAAGAGGTACAATCTCACTTCATCCTAATATTGATTGTCAGTCTCAGGAAATATCTCATTTGTTTAAAAATAACCTCTGCAGGATCTCATCTCTTCCAAAGTGTCCACCTGTCATACTTACACGTAGTTTCCCACTAATATAATTTTCCCTCCACCTTATTGGTCCCTTCTTTTATGCCTATAAGAATGTATATATTGTCTTTTTTTCAAGAAAACAAACATAATCCTTCATCGATTTCTTTAACTTTGCAGTCAAACTTCTTAAGCGAGTACCCTATGCAAACTACCGTTTTCTTCTCTGGTATTTGGCTTTTGAATATACCAATCCACTGAAACAGCTGTAAGGGCACTAGACAGTTCTAGACAAATCCTACTGCTTTTTTCCCTTAATTTTCATTCTCCTTGATTTGGCAATTAAAAATCATTCTCATTAAGAGTTATATTTCTCAGATTAGTCCCCTAATTAGGTCTTTGAGGCACAACCTATGGACGCTCTTTTGTGTCAGCCTTTTTCAGGTAAAGTTCTCTCTAGTCTAAAGCAGGTATACAATTCCAAAAATATCAGATTCCTTTAGCTTCTGGTGCCTTGGCTACTGGACAAGAGCTACTTGACATTAAGTGCTTATTACCGAACAATGAATGGTCCCTCAGCCTTTGCAAGAATAACTTTCCAATAGATTAAGGAATATTATAGTGTCACTATTCCTCCAAAATACACAAACACACACACACTGAAATCAAAAGGTAGGAGGAAAGAAGAAGGCATGAAACTCTCTTTTAAAAAATGGAACCAAAGTAAATTAGTATACAAAACCTAGTAATCCAATAAAAATACAATTGTCAATTCCATGTACTATCCATAGTGATACTAACCCTTTGGGCACTCCAGCTCTGTCATTTACAATCTTCACTTCTTTTACAGACCCATACTGGGAAAAAAATTTTCTTAAATCATTTTCATTTGTCTAATGGTATAAAAAGAAAACACACAAAAACCATTTTAATTGATAAAAGATGAAACAACTCCTATGCTTGGTTTGGAGACACAAAAGGTAACATAAATAACAATATGGATGTAAGAATGCCTCTCATCATAAAAACAGTGCATGAAACCACTAGGTTATTAAAATCAATATGAATACTTTGCTTTATGCAGAGTTGTTAATACTATGTCATAAAATATTACACTGCAATAAAATATTTTAAGCTGAATTTTTAAAAAACTACAAAGAAAGCTCACTATTTAAAGGAATTCTTGTTCTCTAGTTAGCCAGTTTTTAATAAAATGTACTAGGCATGGTATACATAGTACATACTAAGGGCATACTACTATTGGTTCTTGTGGTTCAGAGAGGCCCACAGTCATAGCAGTGGAACTAGGTTATGCTGGCCTATACCAGTCACTCTATTTTAAGCAGCAGAGTCCCCAGGAAAAGTAAGGTCTTAGGAAGGAAATATATTTCCAAAAGTACCTGAACTCAATTTGTGATAACAACAGAGAGGCTACAAGATTTAAAGTTTTTAGATGCTTTATCTGTATTCAATATACATGTCAGCTAAATACAGACATTATGATGATATGCAAAAAAAATTGAGTCATAATTAGACTATCACGTACAAGATGCCTACAAAGATAGTTTGGCATATCTGGTTTTAATTGAAATAGTCTCAAAATAGACCCATATCACCTTTCTCTAGAGTATTCACACTAAATTCATTGCAATTTCATTTTCTGGTTCAGCTATAAGTGTTTGCCCCCAAGAGGTACTTTAAATATCCATAGAAAAATTTTTTCTTTATATATCTAGGAAAAGACATGCCTAACAGCAGAGCAATATTTCTTGAGTTCCACTGCTACCTCACTACTTACTGGTTTTTAGTTGGTAACCTAAAGCCTGCTAAACTGGATGATGACAAATACTGAGTTAATCTGAGAATAACTGACTGCCTCATTTCAATAAACACAAAATGGAATCAACGTCAGAATAAGGTTTCTATTAGAGACTTGAAAACAAATTAATTCAAACTATTCTCTGATAGAAAAATCACTAGCTCAATTTTGCAGCTCCATTTCTTTGCTGAAAAGTAAGGACACAGAAAGTCAAGATGATTAAATATTAAAAGGGATGGGCTGTAGGGTTCTAAAAAGAAGAATTTTAAAAAGTTTGAGACTGCTTGCTACTACGGTAAACTATTTCCTTGCTGGAAATTACCTATGGTTTTGCGAAAGGTGTAAGTATGAGGGAGAGAACCCTAGCAGTTATGTTAAAGCTATGACTGTATTGTAACAATGGCCCCCAAAGTTCATATTGTAGCTGATTGGCTTCAATAAAAACCTACACTAACCTAGCCATATAAATTATTACATTTATTATTTATTTAAAAGTATACTGAGCTAATATAATATAAATTCTGAACAAGAATATTCAACTTGAATATTTATGGTCAGCTATTAATATTTGCTACAGAAACAGAAAATTTTTTTTTAAAAATAAGCATTTCATAAGAAATTATTTTCCTTAATTTATTTTTAGTGAACCAATCACATACTTGCTTAAGACTCACAGTTTTGACAAATACATTAAGTGTAACATTTATCTTGAGCAGGAAAAAAGTAATTCCATACAAATTGTGAGAGATTGATCATTGGAAGATAGCGAGTATTAAATGTCAAATATCATACCCCAATTGCACAAGTTTTTTTTTTTTATTAAGACAACTCCCCCTGAAATTTCCAGTATGTAATATGGAAGCTTGGAAATCCTTCGATATATCCACTTGGAAGTAAGAGTGTTCCTAAATTATCCATGCTTGCCTTTCCTGTAGGTGTTTAACTACCACCACCCACATGGGGGTGCTGCAGAACATCTCACAAAACCATGCCTCTCTGAAAGAGTGAAATGGCTATTACATTATTTAAGCATATTACTGTTAAAATGCTTTATTCTGACTAGGACACAGGCCTTTTTTAGTGACCAAATTCTAAATTAGGTGATAGAAAGCAACCTGCAAAAGACAGAAATCTAGGAAGTTACTCAGGAGCCTAAGATGAAAGTTGGGATAAAGAAACAGGATTTCATAAAACTGCTGTGTTTTTGTTTTTTTTTTCCTTAATTGAGTCTTCTTTTGAAAATTATAGTCACTCATTATTTGGGCTATTAGAGTGTTATGTAAAAAAGTATAATTAGTGTGGTATGGTGAAATAAAGCATGTGGAGATATGAGTCAGAAAAACAGAATTCTAGTTTTCACTTTGTCACTAAGTAGCTAGGAGCTTATAGATATGTCAGTGAGCCTCAATTTCCTTGTATGTGAAATTGGACAATTATATATACTCTATTTAACCTACATTGTTGTTGAAAAGATTCTTTGTATTAAGACAATTTGAAACCTACTAATCATTATGCAAATAGCAAATATGTTATTTTTAAAGTTGCAAGAAGAAACAATTTCTGAGAAATAAAACACTTCTAATACAAAGAATACACTATGTTGCATACATAATTAGGTACCTTAAGGTCGATTCCTCCTACAAAGATGCGATTAGGGACCACTGTTCCATATCTTGGGGCACTTGTTGGGTTATTCAAAGGCACAGGTGACACAGGATTAGGGGATGGAGATAATGAATCTGTTTGCATCTGATTCGATGTTTGCTGTAAAATAAAATTCTTTTAAACTCTTAGTACTGGGTATAAGTTTTGATGCAGGATGAAAGCATATATCCTTCAAAAAGATAAGTCATTGACAAAATGTAGTATTTCAGACTTTAATTTTATGCTAATATTATGAAGATTATAATTAGAGCTAATAACTTTTGGGGGCAACAAAAATATAAGAAATGTAGAATTCATTCCTCTACAGAGACGATCTTAAATCTTAAATATATTATTTAAACATACATATGTTAGTTATTATTAACTGTACTATTTAAATATTATAAGCATTAAGAAGGAATATTAAACTCAAAAAGAAGTTTGAAAAAGAGAAGAATAACCCTGGACAGCTAGGAGCTGGCCTGGCACAACCAACTAGGCCCTGGTGTTAGGAGTTGGCCGGGAACTCACAGCTAGGCTGTGGTGTTCTCTTGTTAACAGAACACCAACATCGGGCAAGGCTCCTCTGTGATTGTGGTGGATGAAGATAAAAACAAGATCACTCCATAATCGTATCTGTACATTGACAAAAACAAAAGCATTACCCAAACCACAAGAATGACCAAACGTCCTTCTATCCTGCCTGATAAGACTGCTCCTTTTTTTAACAATCACAGCTTTAGCTTCAATCTATTTTTCTTGTCTCCTAGGTAAGAATTAACATACCCAATTATAGAATTACTCCCACCTCCTGATAACACGTATTCAGAGTAAAGCTTTCTTCATTAAACCCTCTCTAAAAAGTGCTTAATATAAGCTTAAATCCTATAATAAGTTCTTCTAACACCTTGCTGAGAGGCCGCATGGTGTATGTTCTTCTTTGTTGTTAATTCAGAAGATCCAACTTTAATAAACTGCAGGTGTATTTGTGGTAGTCTTTGGCTAAAGGGCATTGACAAGTAAACAGACTCCGACACAAGTTCACGGTTTTTCAACTCTAAAGTCAAATTTTTAAAATGCACTTGGCAATTGGAAAAGTGGACCGATTTAGTAAAAAAAAAAAAAAAATTGTATACCTATAACTCATAGGTATAAATTTTTATACTAAAATTTTTTATACTAATTTTTTCTTTATGCTAAAGAATTGAGTTCATATTCATATGTTCACAATTCTAAGTTGGCGACCTAATTTAGATTCTAATAAATATATATTAACATATACACCTTCGCACAATGGCAAGATAGTAGACTCCTCAGGTACACCTGAAAAAAAACAAGACTTGAGAATAGAATTTTAAAGAGAAACTAATTTAAGAACTTGCTAATTATTCTCCTTCTGGGAACACGAAACAGACTTTTGAGACCCTAAATGAGTGCTTCAAAAAGCTTGGAGTTGATGATTTAAATTCTCTGAAAAACAAATTCATGAAAATGAACTTCCAACTTAGATAATGGAGTTGTTCTTTTTTCACATTTGCTCTCCTTTCACTTCATTGACCAATAAAACCATAATCCCTAAATTAATCTCTGCAAGATGTACAGAGAAATGACTAGGCCAGTAGTGACTATGGGGCTATAGGCTGGACCTTATGGGCTCTATTCTCCATCTAGTCTTAAGGGGGAAAAACACTCCCTAGTAAGGGAGTTCATAAAAACATCTCTTAAACCACAGAGTCATCATATTTAATAATTGCTATGTTGTAGTTGCCAATTAAAGAAACTGGGAATCCTAACAGCATCCTCCCTGGGCATCTGGACGTTATTTGTAACTTCAGTCACTTTACTTGTAAGACATAGTGCCCAGACTGGATGATTCTGGGATGCTTAGTTTTACTTTTCAAGTGTGGATTTGTATTGCTAGAGATAATAGAACAGCTCTGGTAGATACAATCTTTTCTCTCTGCCGGGTTACAGAATGTAGTCATTACCTATTTGCAAAGTTAAAAAAAAAAATCAATCTTCATGTAATTCTCTTCTTAAAAACAAAATGAATTCAATGGATGACCTCTTTTGTTCCAAATTTGTTTAAATAAAAGTCAACTCCATTAGTTTTCATTAAGAGAGGAATGACTTGAATGGAAGAGAACAGAGTGCTTTACTTCCAATCTTGAGAAATCAGTTAAATGATACCGAGGAAGGAAAAACATGAACTTTTTACATATCACTCACTTCATTCTTCATTTTCTAAGACTCCTGTTCTATTGTGGGTTCCAACTGTTTTATTTTTCTCCTTACCACTTACCAACATGTAATACCATGTAATTTATTTATTATGTTTGTTATCTGTCTCTTTCCACTATAATGTAATGTTCAAGAAGGAAGAGGGTTTTGCCTGTTTTGTTCACCGCAGCATCTAAAGTAGGGACCATATATAGCACATGTTCAATAAATATTTGTTGAACGAATGAATAAATGAGTAATTTCTTCCTGCTCACGATATGCCAACCCTTAGGTTGTGGGCTGAAGACTACAATATGAATAATAGCCTAGAAAATATTTTAATCTTGGTAGTAGCAAGGCTCAGGTAGAGACGATCTTTAAGTTCCTCAGAGAAGGTTAGCGATTCACTGAGTTAATTAAGAAAGCCTCAAATTCTACTGGCAATAATTTTGCAAACGTATGAAAAGCACTTAGATTGGTGCTGTTTTGGGGTTAGAAGTAAGGGTCCTTAATAAAACTTCTAGTACTAGTTTATTTAAAATTTCCTCCAAAGTAATGTGCCCCCACTGCCTCCTCCTCTCTAAAATTAACCTCGAAATCTATCATCTACTTTGCCAACAAAGACAACAGGAAAAGGGCGGGCTAACCGTCGCAGTTACGGCCTCCGTGCTCCTTCCCCTCCGAAGCCAGCAAGCTGAGGCGGTGGGGGAAATGGCTGAGGCGACAACTCCCTTGGGTTCTCTCGGGTCATCATGAACTTGATCACTGTCTCGAGGATCCACCCCCTCCCCACCAAAGTGCGGGAGGGAAAAGAAAGCTAGCCAGCGAGAAATTTTGCCCTGCAAACCCGCCAGCAGCAGTGGCGGGAACCCTCAACGGCACCGACCCCGACGCCGGCCTAGTGTGCAGCCTGCCCTGCGCGCCTCGCATGGCGCTCGCTGATTGGCTGCTGGCGGGCGCCGCGCGGGGCGGGGCGGCACGTTGCCGCAGCCCCTCGGGCCTAAGCGGTCTCCCGCCCCTCCCCAGCCCAGCCCTGTCTGGCTTGGGCGCGCACCTGGTGCTAGAGGTTCCGGTCCGACCTGGGCACAGGTCCCCGCTACCCAGCCCCGCCCCCGCCCCCTGCCAGGTCTCTCGGGCCTTCTGGTCCCCAATGACCAGTCGAGGAGAGGAGGCGTCAGCCGCCAGGGCAACGCCTCAGGGGGGCGGCTGGGCGGAGTCCGGTGGGAGTGGGCGTCAAAGACGCAGCAAGCCTAATTTCGGCGGGAAAGCTATTTCTCTAGCCTGGGCCCGGCCTGGTGCACAGGGCCCAGCCACCCACCGCCTCCGGTCGCTGCCGAGGTCTCCCAGCCCGTCTACACCCCGTTCAGGCCCGGGGGCCGCACCTTCCCGACCCCACGACACAACCCGACGGGGCCTGCAGGCGGGCCGCTCTTCGTGGCAGTCGATGGGGCTACCTGACCACGTTACTTCCCGACAAAATCGCAGGCTCTAGACTCGCCCTTCCAGCCCCTCACAGACGGAGTCCACATTTCTCCTTCTCCCCACTACCCCGGGGCCCAGGACTCCGGGCCATGACCGCCGTACTCACCGCCCCGGACTCGGTCTCCATCCTCCTCTCTGTTCTTCAAAAGCCAGGGGCAAAGGAACAGAAACCTAAGGTTTGAAAGCACCTTCACACCCAGGAAGCAGCACCACGTTTGCCGACGGAGACTCTCTCCCACTGGCGGCGACGGCGTTGGTGGCAGTTGCAGGGCCGGAGACTCGGACCCGGGTCCTGAACCTGCCACCCCGGGGGGTGAGGAGGGACAGGCGGCGTCGCCTAGGGCGGTGGACTGCGGTGCGGGCGGGCGCCACAGCCCGGGGAGGGGCGCGGGCGGGCGGGTTTCGGCGGTGGCCCGTGGTCGCCGAGCTGGGCCGTTTCAGGGGCAGAGCGTACAGCAGGTCGGGGCGGGCGTGGAGTGTGCGGAGCGAGGGCTCCCTTCTGGAGCCACTCTCGCCTGTTTTCGGACGGCTGGGGAGGAGAGAGCGAACGGTTATGCAGAGTTCCATGCACCGCACGCCCTTCACGCCTTTCCTTCTCCCCTTTGGAGAAAAGTTGGCCTCTGGGACTGGTGAGTTTCGACAGGTGGAGGTGACCTCAGGCTTTACTAAGGTGCAAGAAGCCTGTTGAGGGGCGACTTCGGAAGGCTGGTGCGGGGCGAGGAGGCCAGTTTGCAGAGTCAAAGTGTGACTCCCTGGGGCCTGACGCGCCAAACTCGGAGGCTCCGGAGAAGCCGCGGACGCCGCGCCGCACCGCACCTGTTGTCGCCGTCACTCATCCCAGCCGAGCGGGCGGGGCGGCGCGGGAGGCTTGTCCGGGGCCCGCCGCGCCGCGCAGTCCGGGCTCCGGCGCCCGCCCCAGGCCCGCGCCCGCTGAGCACCGCCCGGCCGCCGCACAGCCTGGGGAGCCGGCCCGCGACAGAGCCACCCGCGCGCCCGAGGGGTGAGGACTGTGCCACTTGGCTGGAGTGGCTCTAGCCACCTTGGGATCTCCTTTGGAAGAAGACTGCTTCGTAAAATATATTGCCAGAAGGTAGCTGCGATTTATTTACATATCTCGCCGATATCACATATTTTATGTATATAAAATATATAACCAAGTTCTAAATAATTACAACTAGGTTAACTTCTGTAATAATGATGATGATTATGGCTACCATTTATCAAGGCCTCACTTTGGTGCCAGGCGCAGTGCTTTACAATCAGTATCATTTAATCATTTCATTTTTACAGCAACCCTTCAAATAGATGCTCCTGTTATCTTCATATTACAGGTGAGCAAATGGAAATATTAAGTTAAGTAATATTAAGTTAAGTTAATTAAGTTAATATTAATATTAAGTTAAGTAATTTGGTCAAGTTCTAAAGCTATAGATGTAACCCGGGTGTCTCTCTGACAGCAGGTCATGATCTTAACCATTTTGACATATATTTTTAAAGAATTAACAACAACGACTGTTAAAAGTTACCTCAGTAATAACTTTCGTACTCTCTATTATAAAAGTTTGTTTTTTTTTACTTTCAAGATAGTTAAAAATTATTATGTATTTAATTTTTAATCTGTTCAAACATTAGCTCTTCATATTATTTACCACAAATAAAATGGGAAACGTAATTATTTTCATTGAATACAGTTCAGCTAAAGCATCCTAATATACATTTGTGCATACAATTTAAGCTCAATTTCTCAGGTTTTAGTTTCTTTGGAAACAGAGACTACAAACCTATTAAAATTAAAACTCATGTTTCAAAGCAGAATAATTTTGCTGTTCAATACCATTAGAACTGATCTTCTTTGGGCATTTTTTTCCAGTAGTAATGATGGGTTTAAGTAGATATTACTGACATCTCTTTTGTCCAAGTCTTTTTTGACTAAAAACACTTATTTTTGAACACTGTATTCACCATACTAGGTGTTCAGTCTGTGACACACAATTTAACCGACACAATTTAGGGAACACTGACTGTATATTTCAAGACCCGTGTTGGGTGCTAGGGGGCTATACTGTATTTGCAGTATGGTAATTCTCTGTTCTCCTTCTAAGTCTTTTAATCCTTAAGCAAAACGTTTTTTTGTTTTAAAACTTGCATAAAACATGTAGAATTATACAATTCAACGTAGTACACGTTTATAGAGTTCCTATTATGTTCAGTACATAATACTATATGCAGTGAGAGATAAGAAGATGAACAAGATCAAACCTCTGTCCTTGACGTGTTTTTAATCTAAAAAGAGAGAAAAGACTAATTACTCAAAATAATTACATCTAAATTGCTTATAATAAATAGGATACATACAAAATAGGGTAAGTGGTACGTGAACTATGATCAAAGGCCTGTGGGAGTACAGAGAACAGCACTGTGGAGCACAGTGTCCAGGGCTGGGTAAGGGCACCGTCAAAGCTGAAATACTAGCGTGAGTGGGAAGGGGAGAAAAGAAATTGATCCGTCATGTACCCAGCAGTGGGCAAAGCACATAAATTTTTTAAAAAAAAATTTCAAATTTTATCTTATTTTTTTATACAGCAGGTTCTTATTAGTCATCAGTTTTATACACATCAGCATATACATGTCAATCCCAATCGCCCAATTCATCACACCACCACCACCACCCCACTACTTTCCCCACTTGGTGTCCATACGTTTGTTCTCTACATTTATGTCTCAATTTCTGCCCTGCAAACTGGTTCATCTGTACCATTTTTCTAGGTTCCACATATATGCGTTAATATACGATATTTGTTTTTCCCTTTCTGACTGAATTCACTCTGTATGACAGTCTCTAGATCCATCCATGTCTCAACAAACGACCCAAATTCGTTCCTTTTTATGGCTGAGTAATATTCCATTGTATATATGTACGACATCTTCTTTATCCATTCGTCTGTCGATGGGCATTTAGGTTGCTTCCATGACCTGGCTATTGTAAATAGTGCTGCAAGGAACATTGGGGTGCATGTGTCTTTTTGAATTACGGTTTTCTCTGGGTATATGCCCAGTAGTGGGATTGCTGGATCATGTGGTAATTTTATTTTTAGTTTTTTTAAGGAACCTCCATACTGTTCTCCATAGTGGCTGTATCAATTTACCTCCCCACCAACAGTGCAATAGGGTTCCCTTTTCTCCACACCCTCTCCAGCATTTGTTGTTTCTAGATTTTCTGATGATGCCCATTCTAACTGGTGTGAGGTGATAGATACCTCATTGTACTTTTGATTTGCATTTCTCTAATAATTAGTGATGTTGAGCAGCTTTTCATGTGCTTCTTGGCCATCTGTATGTCTTCTTTGGAGAAATGTCTATTTAGGTCTTCTGTGCATTTTTGGATTGGGTTGTTTGTTTTTTTAATATTGAGCTGCATGAGCTGTTTATATATTTTGGAGATTAATCCTTTGTTGCTTCATTTGCAAATATTTTCTCCCATTCTGAGGGTTGTCTTTTCATCTTGTTTATGGTTTCCTTTGCTGTGCAAAAGCTTTGAAGTTTCATTAGGTCCCATTTGTTTATTTTTGTTTTTATTTCCATTACTCTAGGAGGTGGATCAAAAAAGATCTTGCTGTGATTTATGTCAAAGAGTGTTCTTCCTATGTTTTCCTCTAAGAGTTTTATAGTGTCCAGTCTTACGTTTAGGTCTCTAATCCATTTTGAGTTTATTTTTCTGTATCGTGTTAGGGAGTGTTCTAATTTCATTCTTTTACATGTAGCTGTCCAGTTTTCCCAGCACAACTTATTGAAGAGACTGTATTTCTCCATTGTATGTCCTTGCCTCCTTTGTCATAGATTAGTTGACCATAGGTGCATGGGTTTCTCTCTGGGCTTTCTATCTTGTTCCATTGATCTATATTTCTATTTCTGTGCCAGTACCATACTGTCTTGATTACTGTACTGTACTTTGTACAAAGCTACTGCAGTTTTGTACTATAGTCTGAAGTCCGGGAGCCTGATTTCTCCAGCTCTGTTTTTCTTTCTCAAGATTGCTTTGGCTATTCAGGGTCTTTTGTGTTTCCATACAAATTGTGAAATTTTTTGTTCTAGTTCTGTGAAATATGCCATTGATAGTTTGATAGGGATTGCATTGAATTTGTAGATTGCTTTGGGTAGTATAGTCATTTTCACAATGCTGATTCTTCCAATCCAAGAACATGGTATATCTCTCCATCTGTTTGTATCATCTTTAGTTTCTTTCATCAGTGTCTGATACTTTTCTGCATTCAGGTCTTTTATCTCCTTAGGTAGGTTTATTCCTAGGTATTTAATTCTTTTTGTTGCATTGGTAAATGGGAGTGTTTCCTTAATTTCTCTTTCAGAGTTTTCATCATTAGTGTATAGGAATGCAAGAGATTTCTGTGCATTAATTCTGTATCCTGCTACTTTACCAAATTCATTGATTAGCTCTAGTAGTTTTCTGATAACATCTTTAGGATTCTGTATGTATAGTATCATGTCATCTGCAGTGACAGCTTTACTTCTTCTTTTCCGATTTGGATTCCTTTTATTTCATTTTTTCTCTGATTGCTGTGGCTAAAACTTCCAAAACAATGTTGAATAATAGTGGTGAGAGTGGGCAACCTTGTGTTGTTCCTGATCTTAGTGGAAATGGTGTCAGTTTTTCACCATTGAGGATAATATTGGCTGTGGGTTTGTCATATATGGCCTTTATTATGTTGAGATAAGTTCCCTGTATGCCTACTTTCTGGAGGGTTTTTATCATAAATGGGTGTTGAATTTTGTCAAAAGTTTTCTCTGCATCTATTGAGATGATCGTATGGTTTTTCTTCTTCAGTTTTTTAATATGGTGTATCACATTCATTGATTTGCCTATATTGAAGAATCCTTGCATTCCTGGGAGAAGCCCCACTTGATCCTGGTGTATGATCCTTTTAATGTGCTGTTGGATTCTGTTTGCTAGTATTTTGTTGAGGATTTTTGCGTGTATGTTCATCAATGATATTGGCCTGTAGTTTTCTTTCTTTGTTACATCTTTGTCTGGTTGTGGTATCAGGGTTATGGTTGCCTTGTAGAATGAGTTTGAGAGTGTTCCTCCCTCTGCTATATTTTGGAAGAGTTTGAGAAGGATAGGTGTTAGCTCTTCTCTAGATGTTTGATAGAATTTGCCTGTGAAGCCATCTGGTCCTGGGCTTTTGTTTGTTAGAAGATTTTTAATCACCGTCTCAGTTTCAGTGCTTGTGATTGGTCTGTTTATATTTTCTATTTCTTACTGGTTCAATCTCGGAAGGTTGTGCCTTTCTAAGAATTTGTCCATTTCTTCCAGGTTGTCCATTTTATTGGCATATAGTTGCTCATAGTAATCTCTCATGATCCTTTGTATTTCTGCAGTGTCAGTTGTTCCTTCTCCTTTTTCATTTCTAATTCTATTGATTTGAGTCTTCTCCCTTTTTTTTCTTGATGAGTCTGGCTAATGGTTTATCAATTTTGTTTATCTTCTCAAAGAACCAGCTTTTAGTTTTATTGATCTTTGCTACTGTTTCCTTTATTTCTTTTTCATTGGTTTCTGATGTGATCTTTATGATTTCTTTCCTCCTGCTAACTTTGGGTTTTTTTTGTTCTTATTTCTCTAATTGCTTTAGGTGTAAGGTTAGGTTATTTATTTGACATGTTTCTTGTTTCTTAAAGTTAGGATTGTATTGCTATAAACTTCCCTCTTAGAACTGCTTTTGCTGTATCCCATAGGTTTGGGGTCATTGTGTTTCCATTTTCATTTGTTTCTAGGGTGTTATTGACTTCCTCTTCGATTTCTTAAGTGATCTCTTGGTTATTATGTAGTGTATTGTTTAGCCTCCATGTGTTTGTATTTTTTACAGATTTTTTTCCTGCAATTGATATCTAATCTCATAGCATTGTGGTCGGAAAAGATACTTGATACAATTTCAATTTTGTTAAATTTACCAAGGCTTGATTTGTGACCCAAGATATGATCTATCCTGGAGAATGTTCCATGAACACTTGAGAAGAAAGTGTATTCTGTTATTTTTGGATGGAATGTTCTATAAATATCAATTAGGTCTGTCTTGTTTAATGTATCATTTAAAGCTTGTGTTTCCTTATTTATTTTCATTTTGGGTGACCTGTCCATTGGTGCAAGTGGGATGTTAAAGTCCCCTACTATGATTGTGTTACTGTCGATTTCCCCTTTTATGGCTGTTAGTATTTGCCTTATGTATTGAGGTGCTCCTATGTTGGGTGCATAAATATATATAATTGTGAAATCTTCTTCTTGGATTGATCCCTTGATCATTATATAGTGCCCTTCTTTGTCTCTTGTAATAGTCTTTGTTTTAAAGTCTATTTTGTCTGATATGAGAATTGCTACTCCAGCTTTCTTTTGATTTCCATTTGCATGGAATATCTTTTTCCATCCCCTTACTTTCAGTCTGTAAGTCTCCCTAGGTCTGAAGTGGGTCTCTTGTAGACAGCATATGTACCGGTCTTGTCTTTGTATTCATTCATCCAGTCTATGTCTTTTGGTTGGAGCATTTAATCCATTTCCATATAAGGTAATTATCAATACGAATGTTCCTATTACCATTTACTTAATTGTTTGGGGTTTGTTATAGTAGGTCTTTTCCTTCTCTTGTGTTTCCTGCCTGGAGAAGGTCCTTTAGCATTTGTTTTAAAGCTGGTTTGGTGGTGCTGAGTTCTCTTACCTGTTGCTTGGCTGTAAAGGTTTTAATTTCTCCATCAAATCTGAATGAGATCCTTGCTGGGTAGAGTAATCTTTGTCGTAGGTTTTTCCCTTTCATCACTTTAACTATGTTCTACCACTCCCTTCTGGCCTGCAGAGTTTCTGCTGAATGATCAGCTGTTAACCTTTTGGGGAATCCCTTGTATATTATTTGTTGTTTTTCCCTTGCTGCTTTTAATATTTTTTATTTGCATTTAGTTTTTGATAGTTTGATAAATATGTGTCTTGGCGTGTTTCCCCTTGGATTTATCCTGTATTGGACTCTCTGTGCTTCCTGGACTTGATTAACTATTTCCTTTCCCATATTAGGGAAATTTTCAACTATAATCTCTTCAAATATTTTCTCAGTCCCTTTCTTTTTCTCTTCTTCTTCTGAGACCCCTATAATTCGAATGTTGGTGTGTTTAATGTTGTCCCACAGGTCTCTGAGACTGTTGTCAATTCTTTTCATTCTTTCTTTATTCTTCTCTGCTGTAGTTATTTCCACTCTTTTATCTTCCAAGTCACTTATCCGTTCTTCAGCCTCAGTTATTCTGCTATTGATTCCTTCTAGAGAATTTTTAATTTCATTTGTTGTCTTGTTCATTATTGTTTGTTTGCTCTTTAGTTCTTCTAGGTCCTTGTTAAACATTTCTTGTATTTTCTCCATTCTATTTTCAAGATTTTGGATCATCTTTACTATCATTATTCTGAATTCTTTTTCAGGTAGACTGCCTATTTCCTCTTCATTTGTGTGGTCTGGTGGGTTTTTACCTCACTCCTTCATCTGCTGCATATTTCTCTGTTTCCTTATTTTGTTTAACTTACTGTGTTTGGGGTCTCCTTTTCGCAGGCTGCAGGTTCGTAGTTCCTGTTGTTTTTGGTGTCTGCCCCCAGTGGCTAAGGTTGGTTTAGTGGGTTTTGTAAGCTTCCTGTTGGTGGGGACTAGTGCCTGTGTTCTGGTGGATGAGGCTGGATCTTGTCTTTCTGGTGGGCAGGTCTGCATCTGGTGTTGTGTTTTTGGGTGTCCATGACCTTATTATGATTTTAGGCAGCCTTTCTGCTAGTGGGTGCGGTTGTGTTCCTGTCTTGCTAGTTGTTTGACATAGGGTGTCCAGTACTGTAGCTTGCTGGTCATTGAGTGGAGCCGGGTCTTAACGTTGAGATGGATATCTCCTGGAGAGCTTTCGCTGTTTGATATTACAAACATCTGAGCTGGGAGGTTTCTGGTAGCCGAATGTCCGGAACTCGGCTCTTCCACCTCAGAGGCAGAGGCCTGACACCCAGCGGGAGCACCAACATCCTTTCATCCACATGGCTCATAATAAAAGGGAGAAAGAGAGAGAGAGAGAGAGAGAGAGGGAATAAAGTTATTAAAATTAAAGGTAATTATTAAAAATAAAAAAATTTGAAATGTAATTTAAAAAAAAAGGAGAAAGAAGAGAGCAACCAAACCAAAAAACAAATCCACCAATGATAAGAAGCACTAAAAACTATACTAAAAAAAAAAAAAGGGCAGACAGAACCCTAGGACAAATGGTAAAAGGAAAGCTATACAAACAAAATTACACACAGAAGCATACACATACACACTCACAAAAAGAGAAAAAGGAAAAAAAAAATATCATTGCTCCTAAAGTCCACCGCCTCAATTTGGGATGATACCTTGTCTATTCAGGTATTCCACAGATGCAGGATACATCACACTGATTGTGGAGATTTAATCCACTGCTCCAGAGGCTACTGGGAGAGATTTCCCTGTCTCTTCTTTGTTAGCACAGCTCTAGGGGTTTAGCTTTGGATTTGGCCCCATCTCTGTGTGTAGGTCGCCTGAGGGCATCTGTTCTTCGCTGAGACAGCACGGGGTTAAAGTAGCAGCTGATTCGGGGGGCTCTGGCTCACTCAGGCCATGGGGAGGGAGGGGTGCGGATGCAGGGGGAGCCTGCGGCGGCAGAGGCCGGCCTGACATTGCAACAGCCTGAGGTGCGCCGTGTGTTCTCCCGAGGAAGTTGTCCCTGGATCACGGGACCCTGACAGTGGTGGGCTGCACAGGCTCCCGGGAGGGGAGGTGTGGATAGTGACCTGTGCTCGCGCACAGGCTTCTTGGTGGCGGAAGCAGCAGCCTTATCGTCTCATGCCCGTCTCTGGGATCCGCACTGATAGCCGTGGCTCGCGCCCATCTCTGGAGCTCCTTTAAGCGGCGCTCTTAATCCCCTCTCCTCATGCACCCCGACACAAAGAGGCAAGAAAAAGTCTCTTGCCTCGTAGGCAGTTGCAGACCTTTTCCCAGACTCCCTCCCAGCTAACTGTGGCGCACTAGCCCCCTTCAGGTTGTGTTCACGCAGCCAGCCGTAGCCCTCTCCCTGGGATCCAACTGAAGCCCAAGCCTGAGCTCCCAGCCCCCGCCCGCCCCAGCGGGTGAGCAGACAAGCCTCTCGGGCTGGTGAGTGCTGGTCGGCACCGATCCTCTGTGTAGGAGGATTGCTTTGCCCTCTGCACCGCTGTTGCTGCGCTCTCCTCCATAGTCCCAAAGCTTCCCCTGCGCCCATCCTCCGTCTCCGCCAGTGAAGGGGCTTCCTAGTGTGTGGAAACCTTTCTTCCTTCACAGCTCCCTCCCACTGGTGCAGGTCCCGTCCCTATTCTTTTTTCTTTTGCCCTACCCAGGTATGTGGGGAGTTTCTTGCCTTTTGGGAGGCCTGAGGTCTTCTGCCAGAGTTCAGTAGGTGCTCTGTAGGAGTTGTTCCATGTGTAGATGTATTTCTTTTTTCTTTTTCTTTTTTTTTTGCGGGCCTCTCACTGTTGTGGCCTCTCCCATTGCAGAGCACAGGCTCCGGACGCGCAGGCTCCGCGGCCATGGCTCATGGCCCCAGCCGCCCCGTGGCATGTGGGATCTTCCCGGACCGGGGCACGAACCCGTGTCCCTTGCATCGGCAGGCGGACTCTCAACCACTGCGCCACCAGGGAGGCCCGTAGATGTATTTCTGATGTATTTGTGGGGAGGAGGTGATCTCCACGTCTTACTCTTCCGCCATCTTGAAGGTCTCCTCCTCCATTATTTTATTCTTTTTTAATGGCTGAGTAATATTCCATTTATATATATAACTGGACAATATATTAATATTCCATTTATATATATAAATGGAATATATATATATATATATAGTCACTTATATACATATCAGAGTGTTTCCATGTCTTGGCTATTGTAAATATTGCTGCTGTGTACACTGGGGTGCGTGTATCTTTTTGAATTAGAGCTTTTTGTCTTTTCCAGATATATGCCCAAGAGTGGGATTGCTGGATCATATGGCAACTCTATTTTTAGTTTTTTGAGAAACCTGTGTACTGTTTTCCATAGTGGCTGCACCAATTTACATTCCCATCAACAGTGTAGGAGAGTTCCCTTTTCTCTGCACCCTTTCTCCAGCATTTATTATTTGTAGACTTTAACGATGGCCATTCTGACCAGTGTGAGGTGATACCTCAATGTAGTTTTGATTTGCATTTCTCTGTTTGCCACATGTATGTCTTCTTTGGAAAAATGTCTATTTAGGTCTTTTGCCCCTTTTTGATTTTTGTTTGTTTGTTTTGTTATTGAGTTGTATGTGTTGTTTGTATATTTTGGACATTAACCTCTTGTCAGTTGCATCATTTGCAAATATTTTCTCCCATTCTGTAGGCTGTGTTTTCATTTTGTTCATGACTTCCTTTGCTCTGCAAAAGCTTATAAGTTTGACTAGTTCCCGTTTGTTTATTTTTGCTTTTATTTCTATTGCCTTGGGAGGCTGATCTAAGAAAACATTGCTACTATTTATGTCAGAGAATGTTTTGCCTATGTTCTCTTCTAGGAGTTTTATGGTGTCACGTCTTAAGTCTTTAAGCCATTTTGAGCTTATTTTTGTGTATGTTGTTTGGGAGTGTCTTAACTTCATTGATTTACATGAGGCTGTCCAGTTTTCCCAATTCCACTTGCTGAAGAGACTGTCTTTTCTCCATTGCATATTCTTGTGCTCTTTGTCAAAGATTAATTGACTATAGTTGTGTGGGTTTACTTCTGGGCTCCCTATTCTGTTCCGTTTATATGTCTGTTTTTGTTCCAGTACCTCGCTGTTTTGATTACTGTAGTTCTGTAGTATTGTCTGAAGTCTGGAAGGGTTATGCCTCCAGCTTTGTTCTTTTTCCTTAGGTTTGCTTTGTCAATTTTGGGTCTTTTGTGGTTCCGTATAAATTTTAGGATTATTTGTTCTAGTTCTGTGAAAAATGTTATGGGTAATTTGATAGGGATTACATTAAATCTGTAGATTGCTTTGGGTAGTGTGGCCATTTTAACTGTATTAATTCTTCTAATCCAAGGGCATCAGATTTCTTTCCATTTTCTTGAATCACCTTTGATTTCCTTTATCAGTGTTTTATAGTTCTCAGCGTATGTCTTTACCCTCCTTGGCTAGGTTTATTCCTAGGTATTTTATTTCTCTTTGATGCGATTTAAAATGGGAATATCCCATTTTCTTATATTTTGTGCTAGTGTCCCAGTGTCCCTCAACTTTTTCCTTCACACAGTCTGTTAAGAGATTTACCCAAGCTTACCCTCTTTCTTGTTTGCCTTCCCTTACTGGCAGTTCTCCTGTTCCTGCCTCTTAAGTTTGCTAGCTTCAGATTCTAATGCCTAATATCTATTTTCAGCAGTCCTCTTCTTGATAACCCTTTGGATGCTTCTCTAGCTTATAGACCTAGATAACCATTTGCTTACCTCCTGTGGACCAGCCTTTAAGGCAGGGGATATGGCAATGATTAAGACCTGGTTCTCGCTCTTCCATAGCCTGTGGTCTAGTGGGAAAAGGAGCTAAGTAAATAGAATGTTTATACACTCAGTGTGCTAAGTGGAAGCATAGAAGAGTTGCGAGGTTCAGAGATACCCCAGACCAGGGAGTGACTTAACTTGGTAGATAGAACAACATGAAAAGACATATTTAAAAGATGCCTCTGCTTCCATTTTATTTATTCCTTGTTCTAAGGTCTATTAACCTATTGTTGTATTTTGGAGGATTATTAGGTGCTTTCTTTTTCTCTGTGCTAGTTGGATATTTGAAATAGGAGAGGTGAGAGACAGGATTGAAAAACAATCTGCCTTAAGGAAGCAAAGAGGTAAGATTTCCTTTTCTTCTACCAGGAACACACTACTTCCATGTAGAGAGAATATTATAGAGATAGTTTAGAGCAATTTCTGATTTATTGGAAAATTCCTTATAAAAATTAATGGGTTTATTTGATTATGCTGTTTACTTTGAGCAATTACTTAGACACAAGAATACACAATGTAGAACCTGTTGTGCAGCATAAGGTAGGAGCTCATAAATATTTATAGAATAAGAGACTAAATTAATAGACAACCCTCACTGCACCCTCTACCTAACTATTTTAGCCTTCCTTCTGGACTGAGAGTGAAGAACAGTCAATCATTGCCAGAGAACCTTTTTCTTTTCTTTTCTTTTTCATATCTTTATTGGAGTATAATTGCTTTACAATGTTGTGTTAGTTTCTGTTGTACAACAAAGTGAATCAGCTGTAAGTATACATGTATCCCCATATCCCCTCCCTCTTGAGCCTCCCTCCCACCCTCCCTTTCCCACCCTTCTAGGTGGTCACAAAGCATCACGCTGATCTCCCTGCACTGTGCGGCAGCTTCCCACTAGCCATCCATTTTACATTTGGTAGTGTATATATGTCAATGCTACTCTCTCACTTTGTCCCAGCTTCCCCTTCCCCCCCGTGTCCTCAAGTCCATAGAGAACTTTTTTCTTGATTCATTCACACAAGTATGGTTTGATAATTATACACATGTTTTCAGTTGCTTTTTAGGGAAAGACCTCATGTTTGGAACATCTCACCTGTATAATTCTTTGAACATTCTCAGATAGTTCCTTAAGAGCAAATCATACTACTGTGTACAAAAATAAGACCCACAGGGCTTCCCTGGTGGCGCAGTGGTTGAGAGTCCATCTGCCGATGCAGGGGAAGCGGGTTCGTGCCCCGGTCCGGGAGGATCCCACATGCCGCGGAGTGGCTGGGCCCGTGATCCATGGCCACTGAGCCTGCGCGTTCGGACCCTGTGCTCCGCAATGGGAGGCCACAGCAGTGAGAGGCCCGCATACCCCCCAAAAAAAAAAAGACCCACAGCAAGACTTAAGGACAAGAATGATTACCCAGAACATATTGTTCCCTTGTAGACTCAGTCCTACAGTGTTTGCCTCACCTCCTGACCACTAAGTTTGCTGGTTTTTATTCTCTTCCCATTCTTATCTCATTCTTGGATTTGAACTGTAAGGGAGGAAAAAGTTTTCCTCGACCTTTTTAGGGTCCTTGGCTGGGTCTGAAAATTAAACTGACAAAGACAGATTAACAGGAGAAAAGCATACACATTTTATTGAATTTTCACATGTACATGGGAGCCTTCACAAGAGAACGAAGACCTGGAGAAGTGACCAGAACAGGAAGCTTTTATACCTTTTACACAAAGAAACAATAAATTTGTAAGGAATTGACAAGATGAAAGGGTTTGGGCTAGAGATAGTAAGTGGTGAAGAAGTAACTAGTAAGATAAGGGTTAGTTAAACAAGATTTGTTTGCAGATTCTTCTAGGCTGATAGGAGAATTTGTTTTCTTTCTTTAGGAAGAAAAAGGGGGGCTTTTTCTGCATTTACTGCTTCTTAATTGCTTTCAAATTAAAATAATTAGTATGTCAAAGAGACATATTTTGGGGTGACATATTCTGGTTTCCTTCAAATGCATGCGATATTTTCACAGCTACAATCATGACACCTCTTAATGAATTTTTCTTACACCCTTAGGCATCTTGGCAATACTCATGTCATGTCTCTAGTGTTCTTCTCTCCTTGACCTTTCAAACATCTGTGTATAAACATTTATTGAATTGAATTGTCACTGGTCTGCTCTCCTCCAGCAACTACATTGTTTGAGTAGCATGCAGTTGTTGCCTTGGTGCACACTGATCTTTTGTACCTAAGGCAGGCCACCATGTACTGTTGTGTAGATTATTCAGTGCGTAAGGGTGTCTGGCCAAAGGAGTGAGTAGGCTGAAATCCAGTCCTTGCTGCTCCACTCACATCACCTTGTAGCCATAGGGCCCCATCCATTCAATGGGAGAGCTTTTTTCTAATTCATAAAAAGGTGCTGAATGGGTCAGTTGCAGCCCTGCCTAAATATAGCTTCTGCACATTATAAGATGGTATCAGGAAACACTGGTTTATATTCATCATATTTTACTATCACATTCTCAGAAATAAGTAACTGCTTGACATTTGGAAAAATTTTCATCTGGGTGAGTGTTTCAAGTTGAGTTCCTCAGGAAACAGACTCTGAGATTTGCAGGCAGGAGTTTTTTGCGGACCTGTGCTTGGGAACAGCACCTGAGAAGAGTGAGGGAGACAGAACTGGGCAGAAGAAGTTGAATTGTGATGTTGCAATAAAGTCCTCAGCATGGATGACTTTCAAAGTTGTCCCTAGTGACCAGGATTCCCCCCCACCCCTACAGTCTATAGTCGCTGAATTCAGCCTTCTCTCAGGGAGTAGACCTGACTTTGGGCATGATGGCTCTCTTCAGCTTATGGCAACTTCTGGAAAGGGGCTGAGCTGAGAACAACCCACACTCCCAACATCTGGTGGAACAAGGGCTCAGTACTGAAGTGGATTTGGGCACACCACAGCATATACTAAAGTAACTTCATAACTATTGAGTGACTTTTTCTCCACAATGGGATTAAGCAAGTTACCACTGCTTGCTTTTGGTTGAAGGAACACATGATAGAAACAATAATTCCAGGAAAAATTCAAACTTTTTTCTTAGAGAGGGCACCTCAGAGATCACAGTGAATACCAGTAGCATAGATCCAATAACCTAAGATTGTCTGAAAATCCAGGTTGCACATTGTATTTAAGGACTGTAGGCTTGAAAATATCTTTCCGTGAGTTTGTCCTCTGTTGGTTCCATGCTCAAGAAAACATCCATATTGGTTATCGCTGGGGAAACATAATTAAAAAACAAAACCTTCTTGCACCCAGAAAACCTCTCCACAAAAGTGATAGAGACAGAAAACAATTTCATTATTGAATAAGCATGAGACCTGTGGTACCCATGACAGGCAATCCACCCTTAAGAGACTGCAAAGACAGAAAAGAATCTTACCCCCACCCCCTTATATAGCCAAGCATATACAACCCATTACACCACACATAGTCCATCCCAAATTTACCTGGTAACTGGGGTGACCATCTTATTGGCTTTATCCAGAGGAAAAACAAACTTCTCATATCTTTGTAACAGGAAGTAGTTTTGCAAATTAGAGCCAGGCAACCACCTAAATTAAGCTCTTACCTTCTTACTGAAACTGAGAGATAGGGGAGCTATAACTCTTGAAATTTGAATTTCCAAAAGTTGCACTAAAAAATGATGGTTCTTGAGGAAACATTTCTGAGACTGGCAAGAGGCTTATTTAGCCACTATACAGATTTACATACATTTGAAAAGCACAGGGAAAGAAAGTCCGAAAGAAAAAGGAGAAGGGGAGAAGTCTCTTCCCTTATTTTCAGAAGGGAGAATTAAGCCTCTTATTTTTAATTTGTATTTTCCCTTTCACAATATATGTGGATGTGTTTAAGCCTGGGTCTCCTTGAGGCACTGAAAATTTTTAGAGGCAACCAAAATTCAAAGCCATCGTTTAAGCATCTGGAGTAGCTTCATTGACTATCATGTGATGATAAGTTTGGGAGATGTCAAGTTTTGAGGGGGTAGTGTTATAATATAGTGATCCAGTGGTGGTGATGGTGAGGCTTTGGATTCTGACTCTGCTGTGTGCCCTGGAGAGAGTTATATAACCTCTGTTTTCCATCCCCCAAATAAGGATGATAGCATTTACTACTACAGTCTATAGATTAATTGAGATAATGCACATAAAAGTCTTAGCACAAAACCTACATTCAATAGGAGCTCAATGATTGATTGATTGTTGATGTTCTGTTGTTCTGCTGAGCTCTATTTCCCCACAGTAGTAAAAATATGATTAACTTAAGGACTTTGTTTCTTTTTTTAAAAATTTTATTTTATTTTTTATACAGCAGGTTCTTATTAGTTATCTGTTTTATACATATTAGTGTATATATGTCAATCCCAATCTCCCAATTCAAACCACCACCACCACCTCCCCTACCCCCACTTTCCCCCTTTGGTGTCCATACGTTTGTCCTCTACATCTGTGTCTCTATTTCTGCCTTGCAAACCGTTCCATCTGTACCGTTTTTCTAGATTCCAAATATATGCGTTAATATACGATATTTGTTTTTCTCATTCTGACTTACTTCACTCTGTATGACAGTCTCTAGGTCCATCCAGTTCTCTACAAATGACCCAATTTTGTTCCTTTTTATGGCTGAGTAATATTTCATTGTATATATGTGCCACATCTTCTTTATCCATTCGTCTGTCGATGGGCATTTAGGTTGCTTCCATGACCTGGCTATTGTAAATAGTGCTGAAATGAACCTTGGGGTGCATGTCTTTTTGAATTATGGTTTTCTCCAGGTATATGCCCAGTAGTGGGATTGCTGGGTCATGTGGTAATTTTATTTTTAATTTTTTAAGGAACCTTCATACTGTTCTCCATAGTGGCTGTATCAATTTACATTCCCATCAGCAGGGCAAGAGGGTACCCTTTTCTCCACACCCTTTCCAGCATTTGTAGATTTTCTGATGATGTCCAATCTAACTGGTGTGAGGTGATACCTCATTGTAGTTTTCATTTGCATTTCTCTAATAATTAGTGATGTTGAGCAGCTTTTCATGTGCTTCTTGGCCATTTGTATATCTTCTTTGGAGAAATGTCTATTTAGGTCTTCTGCCCATTTTTTGATTGGTTTTTTAAAAAATATTGAGCTTCATGAGCTGTTTATATGTTTTGGAGATTAATCCTTTGTCTGTTGCTTCATTTGCAAATATTTTCTCCCATTCTGAGGGTTGTCTTTTCATCGTGTTTATAGTTTCCTTTGCTGTGCAAAAGCTTTGAAGTTTCATTACGTCTCATTTTTTTTTTTTTTTTTTGCGGTATGCGGGCCTCTCACTGCTGTGGCCTCTCCCACCGCGGAGCACAGGCTCCGGACGCAGAGGCCCAGCGGCCATGGCTCATGGGCCCAACCGCTCCGTGGCATGTGGGATCCTCCCGGACCGGGGCACGAACCTGCGTCCCCTGCATCGGCAGGCGGACTCTCAACCACTGTGCCACCAGGGAAGCCCCTCATTTTTGTTTTTATTTCCATTACTCTAGGAGGTGGATCAAAAAAGATCTTGCTGTGATTTATGTCTAAGAGTGTTCTTCGTATGTTTTCCTCTAAGAGTTTTATAGAGTCCAGTCTTAGATTTAGGTCTTTAATCCATTTTGAGTTTATTTTTGTGTATGGTGTTAGGGAGTGTTCTAATTTCATTCTTTTTCATGTAGCTGTCCAGTTTTCCCAACTGCTTATTGAAGAGACTGTCTTTTCTTCACTGTATATCCTTGCCTCCTTCATCATAGACTAGTTGACCATAGGTGTGTGGCTTTATCTCTAGGCTTTCTATTCTGTTCCATTCATCTATATTTCTGTTTTTGTGCTGGTACCATATTGTCTTGATTACTGTAGCTTTGTAGTATAGTCTAAGTCAGGGAGTCTGATTTCTTCAGATCTGTTTTTCTTTTCTCTCAAGATTGCTTTAGCTATTCGGGGTCTTTTGTGTTTCCATACAAATTTTAATATTTTTTGCTCTACTTCTGTAAAAATGCCATTGGTAATTTGATAGGGATTGCATTGAATCTGTAGATTGCTTTGGGTAGTATAGTCATTTTCACAATACTGATTCTTCCAATCCAAGAACATAGTATATCTCTCCATCTGTTTGTGTCATCTTTGATTTCTTTCATCAGTGTCTTATAGTTTTCTGAATACAGGTCTTTTACCTCATTAGGTAGGTTTATTCCTAAGTATTTTGTTCTTTTTGTTGCAGTGGTAAATGGGAGTGTTTCCTTAATTTCTCTTTCAGAATTTTCATCATTAGTGTATAGGAATGCAAGAGATTTCTGTGCATTAATTTTGTATCCTGCTACTTTACCAAATTCATTGATTAGCTCTAGTAGCTTTCTGATGGCACCTTTAGGATTCTCTATGTATAGTATCATGTCATCTGAAAAGAGTGACAGTTTTACTTCTTTTCCAGTTTGTATTCCTTTTATTTCTTCTTCTCTGACTGCTGTGGCTAGGACTTCCAAAACTGTGTTGAATAATAGTGGTGAGAGTGGATATCCTTGTCTTTTTCCTGATCTTAGAGGAAATGCTTTTAGTTTTTCACCATTGAGAATGATGTTTGCTGTGGGTTTGTTGTATATGGCCTTTATTATGTTGAGGTAGTTTCTCTCTATGCCCACTTTCTGGAGAGTTTTTACCATAAATGGGTGTTGAATTTTGTCAAAAGCTTTTTCTGCATCTATCGAGATGATCATATGGTTTTTCTTCTTCAATTTTTTAATATGGTGTATCACATTGATTGATTGGCATATATTGAAGAATCCTTGCATCCCTGCGATAAATCCCACTTGAGCATGGTGTATGATCCTTTTAATGTGTTGTTGGATTCTGTTTGCTAGTATTTTGTTGAGGATTTTTCCATCTATATTCATCAGTAATGAATGTAGGTCCTTTTTTTGTATATCCTTTTCTTCTCTTGTGTTTCCCACTTGAGAATTTCCCTTAGCATTTGTTGTAGAGCTGGTTTGGTGGTGCTGAATTCTCGTAGCTTTTGCTTGTCTGTATAGATTTTGATTTCTCCACCGAATCTGACTGAGATCCTTGCTGTGTAGAGTAATCTTGGTTGTAGGTTCTTCCCTTTCATCAGTTTAAATATATCATGCCACTCCCTTCTGGCTTGTCGGGTTTCTGCTGAGAAATCAGCTGTTAAGCTAACGGGAGTTCCCTTGTATGTTATTTGTTGTTTTTCCCTTGTTGCTTTTAATAATTTTTGTTTGTCTTTAATTTATCTCAGTTTGATTACTATGTGTCTCAGCATGTTTCTCCTTGGGTTTATCCTGCCTGGTACTCTCTGTGCTTCCTGGACTTGGGTGCCTATTTCCTTTCCCATGTTAGGGAAATTTTTGACTATAATCTCTTCAAATATTTTCTCTGGTCATTTCTCTCTCTTCTCCTTCTGGGACCCCTATAATGTGAACATTGGTGCATTTAATGTTGTCCCAGAGGTCTCTTAGGCTGTGTTCATTTCTTTTCATTCTTTTTCTTTATTCTTTTCTGTGGCAGTGAATTCCACCATTTTGTGTTCCAGGTCACTTATCCGTTTTTCTGCCTCAGTTATTCTGCTGTTGATTCCTTCTAGTGTATTTTTCATTTCAGTTATTATATTGTTCATCTCTGTTTCTTTGTTCTTTAATTCTTCTAGGTGTTTTTGTCTTTAGTTCTTCTAGGTCTTTTTTAAACATTTCTTGCATCTTCTCGATCTTAGCCTCCATTCTTTTTCTGAGGTCCTGGATCATCTTCAGTATCATTATTCTGAATTCTTTTTCTAGAAGGTTGCTTGTCTCCACTTCATTTAGTTTTTTTTTCTGGGGTTTTATCTTTATCTTTTATATTCCTTCATCTGGTACATAGCCCTCTGCCTTTTCATTTTGTCTATCTTTCTGTGAATGTGGTTTTCGTTCCACAGGCTGCAGGATTGTAGTTCTTCTTGCTTCTGCTGTCTGCCTCTGGTGGATGACGGTATCTAAGAGTCTTGTGCAAGCTTCCTGATGGGAGAGACTGGTGGTTTGTAGAGTGGGGTGTTGCTCTGGTGGGCAGAGCTCTGTAAAACTTTAATCCTCTTGTCTGCTGATAGGTGGGACTGAGTTCCCTCCCTGTCAGTTGTTTGGCCTGAGGTGACCCAGCACTGGAGCCCACAGGCTCTTTGGTGGGGCTAATGGCTGCCTCTGGGAGGGCTCACGCCAAGGAGTACTCCCCTGAACTTCTGCTGCCAGTGTCCTTGTCCCTGTGGTGAGCCACAGCCATCCCCCCCGCCCCTGCCTCTGCAGGAGACCCTCCAACACTAGCAGATAGGTCTGGTTCTGTCTCCTATGGGGTCACTGCCCCTTTGCCCTGGGTCCTGATGTGCATACTACTTTGTGTGTGCCCTGACAGAAACAGTGGAGGCCACACACAGAGTGGAGTCTCTGTTTCCCCCAGTCCTGTCAAAGTTCTGCAACCAAATCCCGCTAGCCTTCAAAGTCTGATTCTCTGGGAATTCCTCTTCCTGTTGCCAGCCTCCCAGATTGAGAAGCCTGACATGTGGCTCAGAACCTTCACTGCTGTGGGTCGACTTCTGTGGTATAATTGTTCTACAGTTTGTGAGTCACTCACCCAGTGGTTATGGGATTTAATTTTATTATAATTGCACCCCTCCTTACGTCTCCTTGCAGCTTCTCCTTTGTCTTTGGACGTGGTGTATATTTTTTGGTGAGTTCCGGTGTCTTCCTGTCGATGATTGTTCAGCAGTTAGTTGTGATTCTGGTGCTCTCTCAAGAGGGTGTGAGCGTCCGTCTTTCTACTCCGCCATCTTGAACCAATCTCCAAGGACTTTGTTTACAAAACAAATATAGGCACACAAATGCCTCAGTTTAATTTAGGCTTTCTTGTGATACTAGTTACTTTGGCCCACTGAATTTATTAGTTTGGTTTGGGTACAGCTTATTTGATTATGCACTCAAAATGCAAATTTTCCTTTTGCTTGTTCCTTTTTCCTTTTGAGAAAGTGGACTCAAGCAATGGCTGTCTAGTGTAGGGGAATGCCTTGGGAAATACCTTGACAAATTTGAATTGTTCTGATGGCTTGAATGCCTTGACTGCTGTGCTGATTCCTAATGAAATGGACCAGTTCCTCTTCATGAGTTTTTTGCTTTGCTCCTGTTTACTTTCCTAGACTCTCCTTCAAGCTTCCCTTTATGATTCTTCTTTCTACCATTAAGTTCCTTCCCATCCTTTCCCCATGGTAATTCATGGTAAAGGATTTCCTTTCATCCTCAACATATTTGATGAATACTTCCTCCATCTTCCTGACCTAATAAAACATGAATAGACCCTGAGGACCTCACTCATCTGCAGGGGTCTCCACACTTTAGTTTCACTCTCTTACTGGTTTTTGAGGATATCCATCATTTATATTTATTTATTTATCTATTATATGTATTTTTTTCTTTACTAATATTTATGCACATCATAAAACATACACAAAAGAGTTTTTAAAAAATGAAGCAAATATTTCTTTAAAATGTTTTGTCACTGGTCATGGTTGTTTTCAGAAGTGACTATGTATCTGCATGTCAAAAAGTGAAAAAATTATTTTGGCTGACTTCTTGTCAGATATATGGTCATTGTTTTTTCCTCTTAATATAAGCAATTGTGTCCTTGTATTGAACAGGAGAAGAGTCAGCTCTGCTATTTTGAAATGCTCACTAGAATTATCTTCAATTCAAGATGTTTTCTAGGAATATTTTAAGCCATCCATCCATTTTGGGTTAGTTTAATTTAAACTATACAATATAATTTTAAAATTTATTTAACTGGATTTATGTACCAGGTAACGAGTTGGCACTGTCAACTTCTCCAAGTTCTGGAACTCCCAATCATCCCTCAAAATACCTCTTTCACTCCCATAGGGATCAAGTGGTGGTGTCAGTGGAACCTGCATATTAACATGGGCAAAGCTTGATTTACTTCTTATTCAATTTAGATAAGTATAAATATAAGTCCTAATATTTTCTTCCCACATCCTCAGAGGGGAATGGCCAGAGGACCATTGCTTTAATTTAATAGTTTAAGAAAAATGTATTGAATGCTTTTTTTGTATCATAGGGTCAAGTTCGAAATGTACAAAAATGAATAAGAAATGAATTTTACAGCCTAAAGCAGAAGGCAGACACACTTAAAGAGATGTATCAATGTAGTGTAGTAGGTACCAACATATTAATGGAGGGTAAAGTGTAAGCTGTGGGTTTTGGAAAGGCTTCCTGGAAAAGATGAAGTCTGAACTGAATTTTGCAGAAGGAATAATGGTTAGTTCAGTGAAGAGAGGTGGGAAAGACTTTTCGTGTAACCAAAATGTGACAGCATGAAACAGCATGTGGTATTCAGTGGACTTTAAGTAACCTGATAGTCCTAAAGTATGAACGAAGAGAAGTGGAGTAGTCAGAAAGGAAGCCAGGGATGTAGATAGGAGCCATGGCCACATATGCCAAAGAGCCTGGACCCTATTCAGCTGGCACTGGGAAGCCAATAAAGCTTCATAGTGGGGAGTTGGGTTTTTTTCTTTAGGTAAGTCCCTCTAGCTACAATATGGAGTGAGCATGGGTATAAGAACATACCACAAAGTCACTATAAACAAATTAATATGTATTGGATGGGAATCAGAACAGAAAACTCAGAAGTAGACTGAAGTACATGTAAGAATTTAATATATGACAAGAAGGATAATTCAATTCAGTAAGAAAAGAATAGATTAGTTCATGAAGAAAATAAAAAGTAGACCACCATCTTATTTTTTAAAAATTTACTTAACTTTGTACACACTTATATAGACATACAAACTAAATTTAAAAATAAATTATAGAAAAACCAAATACTTAAATGTTAAAGAAAAGCAATAAAAATCTTACAAAAATGGTAGGAGATTACATGTACAATCTAGGCGTTGGAAAGTGTTTCCTAACCAATGCTGAGAAGAGACATATTTGATTATATGAAAATTAACATAATGCATATGCAAAAATACCATAGACAAAGTCAATAAACAGTTCTGGAAAAAATGTTACAAAAGCAGATAACGTAATAACTGTTAACATCTATAATATGTTGGTTGGGTTCTTTGAGAAGCATGATGAGTTAGAGGTACAAAAGGTTTATTGGAAAGTAACACAATAGAGGAAAAAGGGAGGGGCAGGATTGGGCAGGAGGAGCCTAGGTACAGACCTGACAAAGTCTCAACCAGCCCAAGGGGCAGCTCTGGAGCAGTGATTGCCTGTTGGAGGAGCCCTGCCACGGTGGAAATGGCCAGGACCCATTGGCTGGAGATTGCCCAGAGAAGAGAAGAGCTTGTCCTCAGCCATCAACGCCTCACTCATTCATTGGCAAGGGGCTTCTTCAAGAAGAATAAGACCATGGGTCAAAAGTTGACGTGGACCCTAAGTTACTGGACAGCTGAAGGCTGCCAGTGAACCATACGCCTTGCAGCTGCAGAGTGAGCCCTTTATTGAAGCAGAATCTGAGTGTGGCATCTCTGTGTTTGACATCTAACTCTCACAAACTGAGAAGAAAAAGGCATTTAATCCAAAGGAAAATTAGGCGAAGCACATGTATAGTTTACTGAAGATTAAGTCTAAATGGCCAAGAAACATTTGAAATGTGCTTAGTAATCTGGAAAGTGCAAATTACAATAATGGAATATAATTTTATACCTATAAGAGGCAGAAATTAATGAGAACTACAACACTCATTGGGATGGAATATAAAGTGTTGTTACTCTTTGGAAAATCTATCTGGCATTATCTAATAAAATAAAAAATACATATACCCTTAGACCCAAAATTCTACTCCTGGGAATCTATCTGATGGAAATGAAATGACTGATTCATAAAGATGTGTGTACAAAAATGATTATTACAACATTGTTTGTAGTGGTAAAAAATTAGACATAAATTGAATACCCCAAATAGAGAAATGCCTGGATGAACTATGATATATCCATACCATGGACTATTATGCATTAATTTAAAAGAATGAATTAGTAGATATTGCGGATGAGGTGGTGGGATCCTTACCAGGTATTGTTGAATGAGAAAAGGAAGTTTCGAAATAGTATGTATAAAAATGTCTCCCCCTGCTTTTTTTGTAAATCAAACAATGACAAAAGCACACTCTATTTATATGTGTATATCTACATATATGAATGTAAACCAAAACTGAAAAGATGCATACTAGGTTGTTAATTTGAGTTATTTTGCAAGGAGGGAGAGGGTTGAGTGGTTTGAGGAGTAGAGAAATGTGCAACACAGGTAAAAGAAGATTAAAAAATTATATGAAAAAATACGCATATGATCATATTTATGCTGTTATTTCTAAATCTCTTAAGAAAGGCAAAACCAGGCTTATACAGCTTGCAGGGAAGAAATAAATGAGAAAAATATGTCACAGAAATGGAAATGATCATACAAAATTTTATTGAATATACAAAAATTTTTTAGTTTTTACTGGTTTAATAGATGCCAAGATTGTTTATTCGCTGCGCAAATCAAACAGTATCTGACCATATGAACCAATAGCATGGTTGTGGAAAGAACAGGGCTTTCGGTAAATTTATGTGTCTGTATCAGGAGAGTTTAGAGACTACTATAGTAACAAATGACCTCCAAATCTGAGGGACTTACCACAAAGGTTGCTGTCTTGCTCATGTTTCATGTTCATTGCAGATTTACTTCAGCTCTGCATCGTGCCATTTTCAAGATCCAGCCTATGTCTGGTGAACAATTAATACTGTAGCAAAGGAAAATGAGATAATGGTAAGTATATACTGGCTCTTAAATCTTCTGTACACAAGGAGTTCTTCCACTCATCTTTCATTGGCCTAAGCAAGCCACATGCCTGTGCCTGCTGTCAATGGGATGAGGATGTATTAACTCTTGCATAGAGAAGCATCAGTGAACATCTCCCAGAGTAGGATGATCTGCTTTACAACAAAGAGTATTAATGAAGTATTTTTATGTGATCATAATAATGAATGTTGTTAATGATTGGTGAGTGAGCAGAATTAATGATGAGAAATAAGAGAAAATATTTTTTATAATTCATTAAGTGCTTGTTTCTCATCCTCTGGGTGTACAGGTAAGAGACACCCCTTTTGATTTTAATTTAGTTTCAGTCACAGATCACAGACTATTCTTGACATTTTCAGAACACAAACTAAAACCATTTTAATCTGTATTTTGCATAGGAAAAATTCAGGTAGATGGAAGGGTAAGATTCTATTGTATCCACATATTTTATTTCTCTGAAGTTTAGAATTAATAGCAGTAGGTTGATGAGAAATGTAACGTTTATCAAAAATCAGAAAAATATTCCTTCCTTTAGAAGTGATAGTCTGGGGACTTCCCTGATGGTGCAGTGGTTAAGAATCCGCCTGCCTATAAAGGGGACATGGGTTTGAGCCCTGGTCCGGGAAGATCCCACATGCCGCAGAGCAACTAAGCCCATGCACCACAACTACTGAGCCTGCACTGTAGAGCCAACGAGCCACAACTGCTGAGCCCACATGCTGCAACTACTGAAGCCCATGCACCTAGAGCCCGTGCTCTGCAAGAAGAGAAAACACCGCAGTGAGAAGCCCGTGCACTACAACAAAGAGTAGCCCCTGCTCACTGCAAGTAGAGAAAGCCCGCATGTAGCAACGAAGACCCAACACAGCCAAAAATAAATAAATAAAATTAAAAAAAAAGAGAGAAATGATAGCCTGAAAATAATAGTGTTTGGTACTTTTTGCTTAGAGTTTAAGTATTTGCTCCTAAAGAATCTTCCAAATAAATTCTATCTGCAGTTATCAGTTTAGTTATTGAAAACTCAGTTTGGCTAGCAGAAACTTTAAAGAAAGCTCTGTAACCTCTCATTAAACTAATTATAGTATTGTACTATGTTTGTTGTTTGTTATCTCACTTCACAGTTTCAATTAAATTTTAGTCCTGTGCTTTTGCTCAATATTTCAGATGATTCTTGCAAGATGTTTTTTCCCCTAATCTTTATTTTGTTTGGCTGTGTTGGGTCTTCGTTGCTGTGCGCGGGCTTCCTTTAGTTGCGGTGAGTAGCGTCTACTCTTTGTTGTGGTGCGCGGGCTTCTCATTGCAGTGGCTCCTCTTGTTGCAGAGCATGGGCTGTAGGTGCGCGGGCTTCAGCAGTTGTGGCACGCAGGCTCAGTAGTTGTGGCTCCTGGGCTCTAGAGTGCAGGCTCAGTAGTCGTGGCGCACGGGCTTAGTTGCTCTGCAGCATGTGGGATCTTCCCGGACCAGGGCTCGAACCCGTGTCCCCTGCATTGGCAGGCAGATTCTTAACCACTGCACCACCAGGGAAGTCCCTCCCCTAACCTTTGAAAACAATTGTGACATTATGTGAACAGTTTCAGTAGGACATTTTATAAAGAGCAGAGAATGGCAAAATTCCCAAGTGCAGTTCAATAGCTGTTGCTCCTCCACTGTGGGTTAAGGGTAGAGGCACTGTGTCCATGGTGACCTATTTGAGTCAGTGAGGGTGGGAACTGTGAGATTCTCACAGAGGTTAATGACAGAGCAAATGCTAGCAATCCAGTTTTCACTAGACATTTGGCTTCTTAAGGGAAATTTATGTTTTTAAAGAAAGGATCCACTCTCTAATTTCCTCATTTTAATAAAGCAGATAAACTTGTACTAAACCAGAGTTATACACCTGAAAACTTATTTGGAGCCAAGAAGTGCTTATGAAAGAGACCATACTTTACTCTTGTCTTACATTTTAATTTAGAACATGCATTATGATTTTGTGCTTATTTAAATATCTCACTCTGCTTCTTCCAAAAGATTTGAGGTAGGCTACAGCAAAGGCATAATAAGGCTAACAAAATAGGTATAAGAGTAATGCATCATGATCAGGACTTCCCTGGTTGTGCAGTGGTTAAGAATCTGCCTGCCAGCAGTGGTTAAGAATCCACCTGCCAATGCAGGGGACATGGGTTCGAGCCCTGGTCCGGGACGATCCCACATGCCGCGGAGCAACTAAGCCAGTGCGCCACAACTACTGAGCCTGCACTCTAGAGCCCATGAGCCACAACTACTTAGCCCATGAGCCACAACTACTGAAGCCCACTCACCTAGAGCCCGTGCTCTGCAACAAGAGAAGCCACCGCAATGAGAAGTCTCCACACCGCAACGAAGAGTAGCCCCTGCTCGCCGCAACCAGAGAAAAGCCCCTGCGCAGCAACGAAGACCCAATGCAGCCAAAAATAAAGTAAATAAAATAAATAAAAAAAAGAATTTGCCTGCCAATGTAGGGGACACGGGTTCGAGCCCTGGTCCGGGAAGATCCCACATGCTGCGGAGCAACTAAGCCCATGTGCCACGACTACTGAGCCTGCGTTCTAGAGCCTGCGAGCCACAACTACTGAGCCCGCGTGCGCAACTGCTGAAGCCCGTGCGCCTAGAGCCTGTGCTCTGCAACAAGAGGAGCCACTGCGATGAGAAGCCTGTGTACCACAACGAAGAGTAACCCCCTCGCCACAACCAGAGAAAAGCCCGCGAGCAGCAACGAAGACCCAATGCAGCCGAAAATAAAATTAAATAAATAAATAAATAAATAAATCCGCCTGCCAATGCAGGGGACATGGGTTCGAGCTCTGGTCCGGGAAGATCCTACATGCTGCGGAGCAACTAAGCCCATGCGCCACAACTCCTGAGCCCACGCGCCGCAACTACTGAAGCCTGTGAGCCTAGAACCCGTGCTCCTCAATAAGAGAAGCCACTGCAATGAGAAGCATGCGCACCGCAACAAAGAGTAGCCCTGCTCGCCACAACTAGAGAAACCCCGCACACAGCAACAAAGACCCAACACAGCCAGAAGTTAAAAAAATAAATAAATTTAAAAAAAGTAATACATCATGATGAAAGGAAAGGAGTGCATTAGAGAAAGAAATATGACTATATTTTCTTCTAGTGGGTCCTGTGATACTGACAAGCATTAATGAACTTCATGTCTTGGCAAAATTGGAGGAAGAATCCCCATCACATGCGGATGAATTAGATTTGGGGTTTGTACCTGGGGTGGGGGAAGAGGAGGAGGAGGAACCTGCCCCATATTCACTCCTGTATCACAAGTGTCAGGCATTGGGTGTATGTTTGATTTGAAGAGGTTTATATTATAAAACCATACCTGGAAACAGCTCAAGTTGTTAAATAAAACAAATAAAGAAGAGAAGCAAGTTTTCATAGGGGTATCATTAGTGCCATTCTAGTGGTACTTTTCATAAATGCCTTTGTGGCTTCTGCATCTGTAGGGAACATAACCACGACCTGAGCTCCAACTCCAGGATCTGTGTCAAAGTAAATTAACACATAGAAAATAATTCAACACTGACTCTATTTTTAAAAGACCTTTGCCCTGAACATACAGACTGTTCCCAGACGACTGGCCTGGGGCTCCTGATAGCATATTTTAGCCTCAGGGTCTATGTGGGGTGATTCCTGAGGGGCAGTGGTAATGGACAAACACCTGGCATTCTGTTCTCATGCAGGTAGTACAGGTTTGCAGCAGCCATCAGACATTGAAGAACATTGTCTGTAATTAGAGATTTCTTAAATATTTATTGTCTTTCAGTACTTGGAAGATTTATTAAACTGATGAACCTAGATCTATCCTAAACAATTAGTAGCTTCTCATTTTTTTTTTTTTTTTTGGCTGTGCTGCGTGGCTTGTGGGATCTCAGTTCCCTAACCAGGGATTGAATCTGGGCCACAGCAGTGAAAGCCCGGAATCCTAAACAGTAAGCCACCAGGGAATTCCCTGTAACTTCTCATTTTTGTAGGACTGTTATCAAGAAGTGGAGTGTCCTGCTTAGAAATGGAAGTAGTTGATTTTTATGTTTTAGTTACTGAAATAGAAGGGATGAAGGAATACCTGTTGAGAAAAGGTAATCTTGAATTTTAAGAGGTTGTATTAAGTTTTGCTTATCTTTCATTGACTTAGCATATATTTGCTCTACTATAATACTTATACTATAAATTACCCTGCAAATTGCTTTTTCTTGAACTAGCAAATCAAAATGACTACAATGTGTATTGGGGAGCTCGGTGACTGAATATAAAGATATATGGGGCTCATTTGAAAATACTGTACTCATATTAAATGCATCTTTGAACTGGCTCTTAATATCAAAATATTCTTTCTTACGTATATGTGGATCACAGGATAAATGTGTTTCTTCACACACTGATAAATCAATCAGCCTTATACTCCGTCATGATGAAACAGAGGTAATGCTGGTGTTAAGAGAAGAGGTAGTTGTGCCTAATGTGAGTGGTCCCAGATTTGAAGGAGTGGTTCTTCAGAATAACTGAAGTCTCCAGGACCATCCCGGGACTTGTACCCTATGAGAGCCTTGTGTAGTACAAAGAGCCACAAGCTTCAAAGTCATCATCTGGGACTCAAATCCTGGTTTTGTCACTTGAGCAAGTGAATTGACCCTTTTGATCCTATGTTTCCTTATCTGTAAAGAATTCTTCATAGAGGATTATCTGGTACATAGAAAGCAGTGATAAGTTCTCTTCCCAACTGTGATTTCCTGGTAATGTATGGAAAGTCTTACTCTTCTCACTGGATTTTTCTTAGGCCCAGGGTTCTGAAGTGACTAACCTGAGCTGGAAGGACTACATTGACATACCAAGCCTTCAGTTCTGGGCTAGGTATTTTCAGGTTTGCTGCAGCTGGCTAGGTTCCCATCAGTTGTTTTTCAGTCCAATTCTAGATTTCATGTTACTCCAATTTATAAGCATCCTTCTAATTTTGCAACTGCTTGCTTTGGGTCTGCTCTGAGTTTTGCCCTAGGATGGAATTCCAGGATCCTTGACGATAAGAAGTCCTCAGTGACAGAGCCCTTTTTCTTTATCAGAAGTGGTTGTTTTATTCAGCTAGAGGACTGCAAAGGTAAAGATTCTGTCCACAAATATTTATTGAGCACCTACTCTGCCAGGCATGGTTTTGGGAGCTGGAGGTACAGCACTGAACAAAATAGACAAGTTTTTTACGCACATGGAGATTACATTCTCCATTTCAGTGGGGCAGAGACAGGAGGTCAGCGTGAAAGACTATATAAGTAAACAATTCCATGGATAGGACAGTTTATTTACAGTGAAAAAATCCTATGAGAAAACAAAACAGAATAATATGAGTGACATGGTATGTGTGTGAGGTTGAAGGGGCAACTTGGGACTTGTGGTCAGAGGAGACCTCTCTGAGGTGGTGACATTTGAATTGACAATTTATGATTCTTACTCACATCCCTTTTCCCTCTCCCTCCCATTCCCCCAACTTCCAATTTGCCCATGAAGTGGTTGTCACATTACTTGGTGAATGATTGGGAGACAGGAGTTGTGGGTCATAGTAACTTGGAAAGGGTTTTTTTTTAAATGGAGGGTAGGAGTGTTTATATGGCTGCTGATCTGACCGAGTCTGGCTACACCTTGCTCTCAGTCTTGGGAGTGGGGCCACAGAGTAGAATCTGTGTATGGGTAGGAGCAGGTTCAATGGAGGGTTCTTTATTTTTAAACTGGAAACATGAATATCAAGAGAAGCCTTCTGAGCTTATGCTAGAGGACAACAGTATGAAAGACTTGATAGATGAGGGTCCAACTATATTCTCAAGGCAGAATGAATTAGACAACAGTCTGAACAGATGCTCAGAGCAAAGATGCGTGTGTGTGTGTGTTTGTGTGTGTGTGTGTGTGTGTGTTTGCCTTCACATGAGGGCGAGAGAGAAGGCTGCTAAGGGAGAAAAGAGATAAGAGAAGATTTCAATTGGCCATCATCTAGTTGAAACACACAAAAAATTTTATACACTGCATGCTATACTTTCTGGTTTATTTTTTTTGAAGACCACTGACTGTAAATGTTAGTAAGGTGACACTAATTTTTCTTTTTTTTTTTTGCGGTACGCGGGCCTCTCACTGTTGTGGCCTCTCCCGTTGCGGAGCACAGGCTCTGGACACGCAGGCTCAGTGGCCATGGCTCACAGGCCTAGCCGCTCCGCGGCATGTGGGATCTTCCCGGACCGGGGCACGAACCCGTGTTCCCTGCATTGGCAGGCGGACTCTCAACCACTGTGCTACCAGGGAAGCCCCTGGTGACACTAATTTTAATATCAAAAAATAATATCAGGATGGTATACACAAACCATTTACATGGGAAATCCCTGTAAATGACATTAATATCATAGAACAAGATGATGAGTAAGATAACCACAGTTTTACATTTCTCAGAGGACAACCCAAGAATGGAATTTTTATGAGGGTAACACAGAAAAATAAAGCTCTGAAAGCAACTGTAGAAGACAGAAATAAAACATAGTAATACCTGAATACCAAAGAAAAAAGTGGTAGGTTAAAATAGGTTATATTTGTGAGTATAGCAAGTAAAAATATTTCTGAAGATGAAGGACGTGTATGGCTGTTTTAAGTCTGGGTGACCTTCTACTTCCTCTTGTCTGTGGGTTATAAGGGCAGATCAGTTGAAAGGAAACTGAGTTTCCTCTCCTGTCTTTTACATACGAGAAAGAAAGAAAAAAGCATTTGCTATTATGGATGCAGTTCTCAGAATCTCACTAGAGGGTGGTGTTGGTTCTAAAACCAGAGATTGCTAATCTGGTACATTCATTACCAGGCTGCATTTATATTTAAAGAAAAGGTAAAATCAAGCCTTCTCAGTCTTCCCTAAAAGTTGGTAAATGTCAAGTCTGAAAACTCCCAAGGGCCTCATCCAGTTCTGGCTGCTTGCAGCCCCAGAGGAGCCAGATAAAGTAGTGAAGAGATTACCGGAGGAGTTAAGTGGCAGATTCTAATTTCACCTCTTGCACTAACTAGTAGACAAGAAACTAAAGCTCTGTGGGCCTTCATCTCATCTGTAAAATAAAAGGGTTGCGCTAGATGATCCCTAAATCCCCTTGCATCTCTAAAATTCTGACATTCTAACAAATTCTGGGTCTAAAAGGCTGAAGAATTTCTCATGTTCTTAGTCAAAGGAACAAGTAACATCTCAAATTATAAAATTATTAATAATTAAAATATAATTTAATGTTATAAATAAGGTTTAACAGAGATTCTAATATTAAAAAGCCTTTAAATTAAAATGTCAAATCTTCTGTCCTACTAGGAAACCTCAGAGCCATCCTTTTTTCACCTATCTGAACATTCTGTGGTTAATTTCACTGCCTTAATGCATCATTCAAGGATATCGCTCCTCTTGCTAACTTGCTGGAAATGAGCAAAATATGTTTATACAGGATTATCTAGAGAAAGGAGGTTGAACCATTCATTATCAAATAGGGATGTTTTAGGATAGAGATTAAATCCCCTACCTCACCTTGTGCTTAGCCAACATGCATCATATCTACGCTTTGTGAGGAGCCACTCTCCAGAGGATTTAGTTGGTTTGGCTTCCTATTACTCTCACCTCTTTTTATCTGATTCCATTTCCTTGTCATATTTATTCACATTGCAGAGTGAACTGAAGATGTTTACACGGAAACTGAAGCAAATTATCCAACAACAGGGTCCCAGTAAACCCTAATTTATCTCTGCATGGACTTAACTTCTAAAGGTGAGAGCCTGCAATTAACCCCTGATGGTGCGAAGCTGCACTCCGCGTCACGCCAAAGGCTTTGACCTTAATACTCAACACCCCATTTCCTCCAAATTGCTTTGCTTTGCAAACGAAGGTTTCCTTTCCCCCGCCTCTGTCCCATCCCCGGATTTTGTTGCAACTTCAGGTTCGTTTCGGACATCTAAACTTCCCAAAATACACACGGAGCGCCTCCGGGTGCGCACACGCGCGCTCTCCCACCCCACTCGAGTACACAAGCCCGTCTGGGTCGGCTCCCGGTTAGAGAACACATTCCATTCTTCGCACTTGGGCACACCCCTCCCTAGTGGGGATTGGTCGGGCCGACCCCCCCCCCCCCCTCGGCGAGGCGAGACTCCTAAGAGGCCCAGACGCCTGCCAATCCCCACGGGCTGTCAAAACAAGTCCTTCCCTCCCTGTCACAACAGAGCGGAGTGGAGGTCGTCGCCGCCGCCGCCGCCGCTGCCGCAGCCGCCGCACTTCCTGGGGCCACTGCGCCGCCGTCCGCGGGCAGGTGGTTGGTGCGCCGGGCAGCGGTCGCCGGGCTCCAGCCCCTTTCAGGCCGCGCGCGTCCCGGCCTCAGAGGCAGCCCGGCCAGGCGCCCGATGCCTTTTGTCTGGCGCAGAGCGGGCGTTTGCATCACGTTTCGGACACCTCCCTCTCCTTTTCGCCTCTCCTTCTCCCTGCCGCTCACATCTCACTCCCGCCGCGGTCCCCCCAAGGACTGCCGGCCTCCTGGATCAAAGCCCGCGGACGTCTCTACTCGAGCGATGTCTCCTCTCCAGAAAGTTGCCGCCACCGCCGCAGCCACCGGGCGGTGAAACAAAGTCTGGCGCGGTCGCCTCCCGGTGCATGAGCGCACCCGTGCCCAGCGGCTGGACTCCGCTGCCGGGCGTGCCGCCTTCCCCCGGGGAGCCCGAAACGCGCTCGGCTATGGCCGAGGGCGCAGCCAGCAGGGAGGGTCCAGCGCCGACAGACGCGGCCGGGAGCGAAGACGAACCCCGAGTGGGCCCGGACGCCGCCTCCGGGGATGGCGTGGCGGCGGCCCCTGGGGGCCAGTGGAGGGACCGTCGCAGCGGGGTCGCGCTGCCCAGCGCTGCCGGGGCCCCGGCGGACAGCGAGGCCGGCCTCCTGGAGGCTGCGCGGGCGACCCCCCGGCGCAGCAGCATCATCAAGGTAAGCGAGGCCGCGCGACCCCGGGAGCGTGGGTGTGGATGGTGGACCGTGGATGGGTCACGGGCCGGGGCAGGATGTATGGTGTCCGGAGGCCACGCAGGCTTAGCATTGTTTTCTCCCATCCCCTTCATTACCGAACCTTCCTTCCTTGTCCGGAGGTTCCCAGACTCAGTTCTTGGCTGTGAGAAGCAGAAGTGACCTTTTTTTTCTTGACAGAGGAGGAAAAGTTCCGCTCTGCGTCTTTGCGTTTTCATGGATGCTTTTCCTCATCTTCTCTGAAAGTTTCGCTAAGCCGTTGATATGCGGAGGAAGGGAGGACTCAATATAAATGCAGACCCGCGGGATGGTTGTGCACTGCTCTCCAACGAGAAGTTAGCTTTTGCCGCACAGTAAAGGAAATGCACAGTTTACCCTCAAGTGAAGCAAAACAAAACAAAACAAAAAACCCCAAACCCTCGAGACTCAAACTGTCCTGAGATCTCACGAAGCGTGAGCTTTCCCCGTAGGCAGGCAGAGTTTTCAGTTGCCCCTGCAGCAAAGTAAAGAGCGATGTTGGAGCCCAGAGTTTCCGCGCTGCAGAGAGCGCAACCGAAAAGCAGCCAATCCACCAAGCAGCACCCCGGGGCCTTGTGGTTACCACCACATGCAGGGAAAACGCTTCTCGACCCCTCAACTACCAGTCAGGGTTTCTCTCCATCCATCTTCCTTCCACTTGGGGCCTGTTTCCTGTTTGAGATTTCATCTTGGTTGCATGACATCGGGTTAAGGTCCCCTGGAAGTCAGAACCCTTCCACAGGCTTTGGAAAAGGGCCTTTTAGCGTAAATGCACGTGGGTAATCTTTGGTACGCGATGTTAAAACCGATCTTGGTAGAACAGTCAGTATGAAACTACTTCCATGTAAAAGTAAGCCAAAGATGATAATGAAGGATGGACTTGGAACTACTTACTATTCAATGTACTTGTGTTAATACATTAAAAACCCTTGCTCAGGTTTAAGCTGTGTATACACCACATAATACGTGTCTCTTTCTCAAGCTCTAAACTGGAGCTCCTAGTGCCGGTGTGGGTAGACTGCTCCCCTAGTCCAGCCAGCCAGCTCCAAGTATAGTCTAGGCTTTTCCCCAGTACTGACACATGGAAGTTTAAAGCCACACAGGGAGATTTCTATATTAAAAGAAGAGTGGGTGGTAGTTACAAATGACTTGTAGTAGTTTCTGTTATTTTGTGACTTTTAGATTATGTGAAAAGAAGTGTTCTATTCTGGGTGTGAATTTGGATAAAAAGGAAATGATCACTTTTTTTCCTTTTAACCCACAGGTCAGAAAGCATATTGTTTTGAATCTTAAAAAAAACATCACAATTAGATAGCACACATTTTGGAATCTAAGGTATAGACACTACACGTGTTGTGTGAAAACAAGAGCCTCAAGGTAGTTTAAAATATACCATCATAAAAAGCACTGGGCTTTTTTGTTGTGTTGTAAAAAATGAAAGTAACAGAGCGTAAAGGAATATACAAATTCTTGCAGCTAAGTTTGCAGTTTTTAAATTTTAGTTATGTGCTGGTTGATATTCTCAGAAGAGTCCTTGCTGAGTAATGATGCCTCTGTTGTTTTGAAGTTTCTTTTTGTGACAAAAAAGGAGGGAGACAACAGAGTAGCAGCTTGATTCTCTCCCTATTTAATAGTAAAATAAATATTTAATAAATGACCTTTAAAATTAAAGATACCAGAAAATGAAGTAATTATTATTATTATCTTAAGCTAACTCTTATTGAAAAAGTAATATATGCATATGATAGAAACAAATGTTGCAAAGGAGTTTGAAGGGAAAACTCCCAGCCACTCCACATTCCCACTTACATGGTCCACCCCCATAGCTGTTAACACTTTCTTGTGTATCCTTCCAGTAATATTCCATGTATATATAAGCATATGTATCTGTACTTATCTGTGGTGAACTACTGATGCTGCTGACTTATGTAATAAAGTTTCGCTAGAGTTTACAGGCCTCATATCTTCAGATTTGCTCCAAACATTTTGATGTCTAGAGGGTTGTCTAAGGTCATTGTGGTGGGTCTGTTAATCTTCAAGGATAACCTGGTAGGTCATTGGTGGGTAGCGGTCCTTGGGGTCTATTCCCAGAGCCCTTCATTATCTTACAGTGGGGAAAGAGGCAGTTGGTGGACTCTGTGCCACTCCCGCTCTGAGATCAAGGACCTTTCTGTTGACATCTTAAATCTGCTGCCCCATGGTTTGTTCACTTTAGCATAGTAAAAATGAGAATTTCTAAAAAAGGTCTAGATCATATAAGAAATAAGTAGCACATGTTCTGTATTGAGAAAAGATTGCATTCTTCATAGTTTTGCCAAGAGTTCTTTTTATTTGGCACTGAAACATACACAAAAAAGAAAGGCTCTAGTACATTTTATATTAATCAAACTATTAAATGCTGTTCCGAACAGCCTTAGTACAGGGATAATTGATATTCATGATCATAACTCTGAGCCACTGAAAGATTGTGAATCATCAAATATCAAATTATTTTCAGCTCAATTTAGGTATTGTTTCTAGTCTAATTGTTTGACTGCTAATTCTCTATAAACATGGATATTAGATAAATCAGAATAGTGCATTCTTCTATCACGCCAGAAAACAGACTGTCTTGTATATTAATAAAAGGAATGTATTCAGTAAATTTGCCCTCCCTAATTTGTGAAAATATGTGTTTAGTTGAGAAAACAATTTCATTCTGAGCTGATGAAAACAATAGCATTTATCTTTACACATCTTTGGAAAGTCTTCTTTCTACTATAATTATGTTTCTTCCCTTATATGCCCAGTCCTAAGTTTTAAAAAATTTAATGTGAGAGTTAAACTAGGTTCTCTTTAACCTGTCCATTTTTTCCCTGTGTTTTTCTGTGTGAGCTTTTGGACAGCATTGACATTGATAAATGTTGCATGTTTTTTGGTAAGTGCATTGTTATACACCACAATATTGCAATAGACTCCATCTTAATTGCTTCTTCATGACTTGTGGTTTAAAATTGCTTCTTCATGACAAGTTAGTTACATGCAAGGTTGATAATATCTAAAAATCATGTACTGTTGTAGGTTCAAATATATTTCTACTTAAGGAATTAGACCATTTAACTATCTGGTACTTGATATCAAATTTATACATTTAAAATATTTAACATTTTAGATTATAGTTTACAGCTCTATAACTCTATAATAGAAATTTTTGGAAACAGAAAGCAGTGTAGCTTATTCCTTATGCCAGATGGCAGGAATTGAGATATAAAAGAGCAGTTGTGGGACTCCCCTGGCCGTCCAGTGGTTAAGACGCTGCACTTCCAATGCAGGGGGCACGGGTATGATCCCTGGCTGGGGAACTGAGATCCCGCATACTGCGCGACCAAAGAAAGAAAAAAAGCAGTTGATTTGTCTCCCACTATATGTAATGTATTGAAGAGTTCTACTTTTTTCCTTTTGATTCTACTTCAGTATGAATTCTTGAGAAGAAATTATCACTTGGATCCCATGGACATAGGTGTGTGGGATGAAGATAGGAGCTGGAAATGAGGTGCTGAGACGTGCACTGAAGCAGCCAGAGTAGTGACTTCCATGTTGTTCATGTCTCTTATTTTATATTATGGCCAGTCTCATTCTGTCATGTTCATTGTGGGGCTGGTGTAGTGAGTTTCTGAGCTGCAGCCTCAAAAATGTACCTTGGGTACCTGTTGACCCATGTAAAAATTATGGCTCTCCTCAAACGGGCAAGGGAAATTTTATTCACTTTTATGAAATGCTACCTACTATGAGTCAAGTACTAAACTAGGAGCTTTCATACATTATAATCAATCCTCATAGCAAACTCTCAAAGTAGAGAAGGGAGGCATGGACAGCTACTGATACAATGTGGAGTCAGGATTCATACCCATGTCTGCTTAACATGCTGATTCTCAGATGCAGAAAGCCCATAATCCATGAATACTTTTTTAGGTTAGAAACAACATGAACATCTAAGAACGTGGCATATTCTTCGGCTCCCAGGCTTGTGGGTAAACTATCTTGTCTCAGCTCCACCTCTCCAATTCAGAACACCTGGAAATGGATGACTCTAGAAGGGGATTGCTGTTGCTTTTGTCTTTGGTCATTTTGTTAGGCCTGTACTGTATTTTAAAAGGTAGAGCAGCTTGGCAGATGTTCTACTTGCTGTCAGTATATGAAAGGTACACCTGTTCTTTTACGCCCAGCCCACTTCTCCCCTGCCCATGCACACAATTGAGTTTGTGAAGGATTGTATTCTCTTTTAGACTGATATATGGGGCATAGGAATATGTATTATTCTCGAGGAGTGATGCAATAGGGGGTATTGTGTGGGAGCTCTGAAAACATTCTGAAAACATTTTTTATAGAGACAGTTATGAAGGGAATTAAGTGTGATTGAAAAATAACTCAAAAATTTTAGACACATTATAAGTTAAATAGGCTTCTGTAGATTGGCGTGGGAATTAATCAGAATTTATAGACCCTTTTTCCTGTAGAAATATGTGTTAAAAATTCCAAATAATCGACTTATGGGTGAACTTTGGATAAACAATCTGATTGTACAGCGGGGCTGGCCAGCCTTACTGCGTGCAGTTAGTGTGCCTTGGTTGTTTCAGTCGTGGGTGCTCCTCCTGAGGAATGATTCATAAATAGCGTTGAATTTCTTGCGTGGATTTGTTTTATTATCCTAGTAACTTCAGTCAGAGTGTTTACTTTTCCTGAAATTGCCATAGAAACATGGTCACATTTCACCTTAGAAGTGGTTGCTTCTCATTGTGGTGTTTTTCTGATGTGATTTCTTATAGCATCTCTCAAGAGAATTCAGAATAAAATTTTGATAGAGAGCCTTGTCATGTTTTGATGAGAGATTTTAGAAGTACCTGTTGATTAGTGCTTGCTACTACTATCAGAATTTACAAGAATTTTTTTCCTTCTTGGAAAATATATTAAGGTTTAAAAGGTAGACATTAATTGCATAGCCACTGAGAGGTCAAACATACATTGCAGTTAAGACTGAAGAGTTGTTTTCCCAGCCTTTCCCCTTTTACAGTAGAGAAAAAAGGTAATTAAATTTTGTACAGTAAAATGTCAATTGAACATTTATTACCAAATAACACCTCAGGCACCACAGGGTATTATGAGAAGACATCAGGGACAGCCGACTTTACCTTTGGTGCTACTGAACAAACAATCCATTAATGCTTCTAGGTAATGCCGGAGCAACTGGTCAGGCAGCATGCTGGGGAGTAATTCAAAGAAAGAATTACAGCAGGTTTCCCTGCTCCCCCAGTGACTGCTCAGCTTTAATAACTGTGAGCATTAAACATAATTCCATTTTCAGTAGCAATGTCTAAACTGAGACCTGTATAAGATTGTACATTAAAAAAATTATCCAGCTGAAGATGACTAAACAGAAGTAAGAGGCAGGAGTAAAGTTCCTTTTTGAGTTTCCACTGGGGTCTCAACACTAGTAAATGAACCACTGTTTATTAGATGGGGAGAGAGAATAATTTGATTACACTTCCAATCTAAATCTAAGGTAATAAATCAGTAAACCTATTACAGTGGAACCTGTGAGTTCTACAAAATCTCATATTTTGATGTTTTCTAATAATGTAAAAAAGGTTTATTTGTAGTATTATCAAATCTTATTTATCTTCGCATCCCCAGTTCATCTCTGTATCCCAGTTCCTATAAAGGTTATGATAGACAGAATTTATTATAATTAATGAGTATACTAAATTGATAAAAACAATTAGAACTGAATGGTCAAGTTCTATAATGACAACATTCTGTTTTGTTTTAATTCTTGGCCAACGTGTTGTGTATTTCAGCTAACATTAGATGGCAACAAAATTATAGTGTGACAAAGTATTGGAATAGTCCTTTGGATTTAAAATTGGATTTGATTTCTAGTTTAATTTGTAACATTTTATGTGGATGTGTTGAAGAGAGATATAATCTAGTTTATTTTCAACAGTACCATTTTAACTTACCTCACTAATAATTAAACTAGCATTATTTTGAGATAAGTAGGATTGTACATTGTGAGTAGAAAAGAATCATATTTATATTATCATTATCACTCCAGGAAGAAGAAAGGCAAGTTAATTTTGAAAACAATATAATCCATCCAAAACAAAACAACATAACAACTAAACTATTTTAGTAAGTGTGCTTAGTTCCCAAAGATTTCTTAATTTGTATTTGTGAATTTATGATACCTGTTACTGGCAAGGATATTGTGTTTTTCCTTAACCACACAAATTTGTATTCAAAAGTTTAAAATCTTTGAAAGATAATATCTGCTTTCTTTTTTTTTTTTAACATCTTTATTGGGGTATAATTGCTTTACAATGGTGTGTTAGTTTCTGCTTTATAAAAAAGTGAATCAGTTACACATATACTTATGTTCCCATATCTCTTCTCTCTTGCGTCTCCCTCCCTCCCATCCTCCCTAATATCTGCTTTCTTAACTCTTTCACACTGACTTGTTCAAAAGCCTGTTAACAGGTGCTAAATCTATACTAGACTAAGCTCAGGCAGTATGTATAAGTAGGCACACTTGTATCATTGTATAGTACTATGTAATGGTTAGAAATGATAGATTATATTCAGAACACCTTCCCTGTGAGATGTTGAGGAAGATAAAAGCACAAGGAAGTAAAAAAGAGACAAAAGCCAAACAAACAAAAAAACCCCTTTACTGTTAGCTGGGACCAAGATTACAAGGCAGAACTCTAGAAAGCGGGACCTGATCATGTTGTAGGTACTTTTCTCTGAGGCTCAAGTGATTTCAAACCAAAGCAGGCCAAGTAGCCTGTGTTCTTAAAGCCCATATCTTTCATATCAGATCTGACAGCTGATGATGAGGGTGGGCTGCTCAGGAGCTCACCCCATCGGGCTAGAGAATAAGGAGTCAGCAGAAGGAGAATGTGTTTCCCCTCCAAACCTCCCTTGGCTCAGGCTGGGTTAGGGTCTGGCTCAGGAAAAGGGCAACTGTGTGGGAAGCGTGAGTGTAAACTGCCTTGCTCTGCTCCCCTTCAGGTCAGCACGTTGTTGGGTGAGGGGAGAAAGAGGATACCACGCCATGTGCACTCTGACCTTTATCTCCTTTGAAAACTTCACCTCCACAGAACAGATTCTATCAATGTCCTTGAACTTGCAGTCTTGTAACCATTTATCATGACTAATTTTTGGAGGCGGTAGTAGGAGCAGAAGTGGGGGATGAAGGTTGGCAGAGTCTGTGCTCCCCCTGGAGACTGACATGCAAGATGCAAAGACATCTTCAGCATTTAGTGAACTCCCCTTTTGAAATACTTTGGAATTATTGATTCCGTGCTATAATTATTATATATTTAGATATGTTATTAATAATTAAATGCTTTATTTTGATGTTTAATCTAATAGATAAAACACCTAGTACATCTTGCAGAGATTTTCCTATTGAGAAATTTTCTTATAGCAAATGCTTATATAAGTTGTATTATGAGTCTGGCATTGTTTAGTTAATATGTATTAATTCATTCAATCCTCACAATAACCATATGAGTTTAGTATTTTTAATTGTTATTTCCCTTTTTACAGTTGGAGAGATATGACTTGCCTAAGGTCACACAGCTAGTAAATGCAGAGCCAGGAAATGGACCCAAATGGTCTAGCTCCAGAGGTTGCTTTTAATCTTTATGCTGTACATCCTCTTAAATAATATTGATTTAAACCTTAGCTAGTATGCATGAAATAGCAGACATTATATAGCTACCTTAAAAACTAAGTTTAGCTGACAAATCGAAAAGAAACTATTCTGAAAACAACTTCGGGAAACTCTGATAAGGATTCTTTGATTATGTTTTTTTAGCTTCTTAACCTTTCATGTAAAATACCCATGACTTTACAATAATATCGTACACTACTTTCCCTTGAGACGACTGGAAGTCCTCTTAGTACATTTTTACTCTTTTATCAGAATTAGCATCTTTACCATGTAGCAAGAATTTATGATCCAACTTTGCTGTAAATTACACAGGCTAAGGATGGACTGTTACTTAATCAATGCAAACTGATATGATTTATTTTATAGTTTGATAGTTTTGTCTTCCAGCATCAATAAATCAGTAAGGAGTATCTGAGTCTCTAATCCAAGGAAGTTGGAATTTTGATAAGTGGTAGTGGATATGATGCTTTATTATTAATATTTCTTCCCAATTACATTTGAGGTAGGTGAGTTCATCACACATATGAGGAATATCTGAGGAATTCCATTAAACTGAAAGTCTGTTTAATCATTTACTTCCTTTTTTGGGGGGTGGAAATTCCAAAAAAAAAAATGGGAAATTTAAATATGTGAGTATGTCATGAAATTACTGTGCTTGTGGCTACTTTATTGTGTTGATGGTAGTGAATCCATTCTGCTATGCAGAGATACAGTACCATGGCCAAATCGTACCCAGAGGTTTGTCCCCATCACTTGGAGACTGGCCAGGTGTTAAAGGCACAGTCAACTCTCTTGTTGAAACACTCCTCATATGTCAGGTTTAATTACCTATCTGCCGTTATATTAAATTATTGAAAGGACATAGGACTTTGGCTTTTTCTTTCTCTTCTCTCTCTCTCTCTCTTTTTTCTATTGCAGCAGTTGCACAATAAGGTGTTTAGTCACATTCTCTTAAAGTGGAATTTTTTCTTTTGGAAAAAACAGTAAAGCTTTCCCCAAACATCTGAAATTTACAAGAAATATTTTTCCTAATACCTTCTCATGTTCAGTTAGTATGGAATCAACCTGGTTTTGTGATAAATGCAGTGGTATGTATGTGTGTACACACTTAATGCTAGACACATTGGAAATCAGAAACCTCAACAGCAGGTGACCTTTTTTTCCCCAGCTTTATGTCCTACAGCTGGGATGATGGTCTTTATCCCAAGACATGTTTTTTATGAAAGTAACTGCGTGAGCTATGAGAAGCCACACTCAGAAATATTAGCCAAACTCAGAAAAGTTTGGTCAGAAGTTGAGATTTTTGTGGTTTGGGGAGAAGAGAAAGAGGATCAATGTGTGCTAAAGAGAATGGAGTTGGATGGGACCATGTTTATAAATGGAAAAAGTAATGCTTCAACAAATAGCTCTCTACCTAGATCATTCTGCTGGAAGTTGTACATTTGGGAATTCAAATTTTGGGGATTTTGATGGCTTTTTGGTTCTTCTGGAGAGTCTTTTAACTAATTAACACCTCACACCTTAACACACCTAATAGTGAATACTCAGCTTAGGGCCCTTTGAGCCTAGAGATTCCTGGGAAGGATCTAAGAAGGACTGGTCTAGTTTGTTGGTGGGAATGCATGGCATTAAAGACAAGTTTTGTCTATTTTTCTGTTTTTCTAGCCCTAGCCCTAAGAAAGTCCAAGGAAATTCTTTATAGTTGCACCCTTAGCATGGCAGGGTCACCAATACAGAGAAATGGCTTCTGGTAAACAAGATATCATAGCAGTTGGTGTAACAGGATGGAAGTAGTTGTGAGTGCTGGAATTAGCCATCACAGCTTAAAACAAAAGACTCTAAGATTCCATAGACTCAGGGGACCGTGAACTGTTGTGTTCAGCCACCATTTCCAGTCTTACAGAGAGGCAGCCTTTACTACTGCTCTTGTCCACCCCTTTTCCCCAGGCTAAATAAGGGGAGGACTTCGAGGGAGGAGGTAACCTTGGAAGAGGGTTATGGTTTCTGAAGAGAGCCTTTTCCTTCCACTTTCCTCATTTTGGGTGGAAGATCTCATGACCCTTTCTGAAGTTGAGAGAGAAAGGACTCAAGAGAATCATGTGTAAAGATTGGGCAGGTAATGGTGGTGGCGTGGAACAGTTCCCCTCTCCACCAAGTCTCCCTGTAAGTTGGGACTGATGCTTATCTCTTCTCTGGAAGATACTGAATTACCAGACCATCAGAGCCCTGATGCCATCCTGATTGTGGAGTAAGATGGCCAGGCATCTTGCTGTGTCCCACCCAAAGAACCCATTTGAGCATAGGGACTCTAGTAACAAGAGGCTGGGGCAGGGGCTGGGTAAGTGGTGGGAGGAAGAGGTCAGTGTCCAAGCCAGATCTCTAAAACCAATATGATGAATATGCAGGAAGAAGGGCACTATGCAGAACCATCAACTCCACTCAGAGTCAGCATTTGCATGCCTGCCTCACAGAGAGAACCAACAGTAAGTTCAGTGTTAACCTGAGGAGCAGAGAAAGCCAACCCAGTGGGGCCTTCAACATCCCTATGATGCCATCTACGGAGAGACTGTGGCCTTTCCTATGCGTCCTCCAGCCCAACCCTAGAAGGGAAGTGTAGGGAGGAAGAGAAAGAGAGAAGCTGGTAGACCTACCCCCAGCCATGGCAACTACCACCACCATTTTAGCTTGCTTTGGGGGCTATGGGATGGAAAGAGGACCTTGAATTGAACATGAGATTGAAGTTTTAAAATGAATAGGAAAGAGTTTTTAAGGACTTGAAAGAACCCTTCTAATAACTGAAAGAGACTGAAACACTGTGGAATCTGAGTGAGTTCAGTTATTAGTGGTAACTGGAGTACCCAGGGGCAAGGGGATCTGAGACGGCATAGTTGGGAGGGAGCAGTTGTGGGAAATATAAAACTCACTTGTTTGTACTCCAGCAACTTAAGACTGCTTAATTATCCAATTACATTATCATAGAATGTAATCTATCCCATTCTTCCAGGGAGCCACTAGAGAGATTGTTTATGACACCATGGATAGGTTTATGACACCATGGATAGGTTATGGAGACTTCTTTTACAATTTCATGGTATAGAATAATAACAGGCACGACCATTGTCAAGATCTTACATTATTTTTAATTCTTACAAGAGTCTGGCAAGACATAGCTATGGTTATCATTTCAACCTTACAGAAAAGGAAGCCAAGGCTCTGTGAGGTAGAGAAACTTGTTCCAGGTCTCACAGATACTAAGTCTGTGTGTCTTTGGTAGGGTAGGGGTGGGGGAGGGCAGAACTTTTTCCTCTCTATTTTCTTTATCCCTCAAACCTGCAACCCCCAGTATCCCAAATTTCCAAAAAACAAACAATGATTTAAGAATACGTTGATCTGGTTGCATGGGGCCAGTGTTAAAACTAAGTTAAGGTGGTTCAACCCTGCATTGTTCTGCAGTGAAAGCAACCACCACATCTACTGTGCTAGGGACACATATTTCAGTTGAAAGTCAGAAGGATCTAAGAAACAACAGTAGATTTGAGGAGATTGTTTTGGCATACCTTCTAGATGGCAGGTTTAGGTTTCCTACTCTTCAAAACCTACATTTTAGAAACCCTAAATGTTAGTTTTCTATTGTTGCTTTGACAAATTATCATAGTGTCTTCAAACATAAACTTATTATCTTACAGTTCTAGAGGTCTGTAGTCTGAAATGTGTCTCGCTTCGCTAAAATCAAGGTATTGGCAAGGCCATATTCCTTTTTGGAGGTTCTAGGGGAAAATCCTTTTTCTTGCCCCTTTCAGCTTCTAGAATCTGCTGCATTCTTTGGATCACAGCCCCTTCTGTTTTCAAAGTCCAGCAACAGCCAGTGGAGTCTTTCTCGTCTCACACCACCTTTAACTTTTAGTTTTTACCCTGCCCCATTCTAAATCTTCTGTCTCCCTCTTCCATATTTAAGGATCCTTTTGATTAAATTGGGTTCACCCAGATAATCCAAGATAATCTTCCTATTTTAAAGTCAGTTGATTAGTAATCTTAATTCCCCTTTGCCATGGAACCTAACATATTCACCGGTTCTGGGGAATAGGACATAAAGACCTTTGGATACCATTATTCTATCATATCCTGGTTTTAGAACTAGGTCATTGTTGTAGCGATAATTTTTTTTCCCATTCCAGATGAATTTTATTAGATTCTTTAAATACAAATATAATTTGTTACCAATATGAACAGTCCACTGGATTAAGATTTAGGATTTTGATAGTAGTGTTAATAAAAAAACAATTAGTTTATGGATTTTGTGAACATTTCATTTCTAACTGCATCTGCATCTTTACATGATATAGTTTTTATACATTAATATATAGAGCTTTAATAGAAAATTAAACTAAAATATCCTTAGAGTTTACCTCATAATAGTTGAATCTACCTCTTTACAGATTTGGAAACTGAGACTTAGGGGGATTACTGACTTCCACAAATCATAAAGCAAATTGGTGGAGAACTGGTACCAACATCTTTCAACTTTTTATGACCTCAACTTCATAAGATTTAAAAAGAAGGAGATTCAGATTTCTGGATTTTATTCTTAGTATATCCTTCACAAGAACTGAAGAATGACTTTCAGGTTCTCACATTCTTGTGCATTTGATTTGGTTCTGAGTAGAAAGTGCTTCTGAAAACTCTCTGGGAAAATTGATTCAGCTGATCTGTTTTGGGCAGATATCCTCTACTGTCTTCACTGTTAAAAGTCTAAAACTTTATAAATTATAATTGGAAAGAAGAGATGATGTTCCAGACAGAGGAAGATTTTTTTTGTGGTTAAAGATGTGGGTCTTCCTTTTTTTTTCTTTGAGAGGTATTTTGATGAGTCCTGGTGGCTAGTGTGTAAGATCAATTATTTATTTTACCCGCTTTCAACTTAATTGAATAAGTTTCATTAGAAGAATCATATTGTGGAAGCTACTCATAACAGCCATACACAAAACACACACTTACCGGGGTCATTACCTGTGTTCCTGTATGTATTGTCAGAGGAAAGGAGTTTCCAGCCTGTATGGCAATGCAAGATGTTAAAATAAGAATAAAGCCCACAGTTTACTCAGTGGTGCATATATTAAAGAGTAATTTCCAGGCAAGCCCACATCATAGAGAATGAACTACTGTCCGGTTTCATGGATGGTAAGACCAGCTTATGGAATATTTTCCATTGTATAAAGCCTGTTAAAAGCCAGAAGAGGGAAATAGCATTCTCCACTGACATTGGGATCAGCTGAGGATGGGGTGGGTTTAGTGGCATTAAATAAAATTTAAAAAGTTGGAATCATAATTTTTAAAAATCCTGGATGTGGATATTAAATATTTATTTAGATAAAATGAAAACTTTCCTCCAGATATTTTTGTTGTTCTGAACTTCAAGAAAAGTCTGGAGAAACCAAACTGTGACTTACGTCCTTTAACAACTATGCCTAATATATTATTTTCTTTGAAAAAATCTGCTTTCTTACAAGGTACAAAACATTGCTCTGAGGCTTTTTATGGACATAAAAGCTCAACTTTGTGTTTATCTGATTATGTCTTAGATCCTTCTGAACTCTTATTCATGGTTCCAGTTTTGACAGTTGAAAATGACTTGAACATTTTAAAACATTTTTAAACATTTAAAGGATTTAAAGTAGATGACTAAGGTAGATTATTTGTCTTGTTCCTATAAGGATCTTGATACTATGACCCTCGAGGGACTGTCTTTGTAGTTTTCTTCAAGCGCTCTTCTTCTTTTATAATTTGGGTGTTTTCCTTCATAAACTATTCTGTTTCTATCTTCCAGAAGTGTATCATTGGTGGTACAAACAAAAGCATTGTTTGCTTTAGATGGCTGGCTCGACCTACATCAGAATTTTAACTTTCACTATTAAAAGTCTTTATTAAAAGAGGAATTTAGCTGAGAATATTTATACACAAATCTCTGAGGCTTTGGAATGAGGGAGTTCATTCTCCATATTTATAAATACTTACATTTATTGGGAAGCTAAGTTGCTCTACGAAACATATGTTTTCTTGAACAAGATAGAAGTTTATTTCTCTAATAAGTAACATTCCATAACTAGGCTGTTTCTTCTGAATCAGATAAGTGGCTCTGATCCATAAAGTAATTCAGGGATACAGTTTCCTTTTGTCTTCCTTTTGGCCATCCTTTAGGATGTTGTTTTGTCCCTTTGATTAAACTGGCCCACTACCACATCCCCCTTCTGTCCCATAGGAAGGGGGAAAAAGAAAGTGGGGGGCAAGCAGTTTGCTTTTAAGGAAGTTATCTGTAAGTTGCACATATCACTTCTACTTTTATCCCATTGGCCTGTTAGCGATATAGGTATACCCAGCTGGGAAATGTAGTCTCTATCTAGGTAGTTATGTGTTCAGCTTAAAGTTTAGGAGATTCTTATTAGTAAAATGAAGAAAAAGAGACTGTAAGTTTTGTTAATGTTAAAATAGTCACAGAATATATTCTTAACTGGAGAAGGAATCAAAGTATTTTGTGATCTGAGGGAGTTAAACATGACTCTGATATGTTTTTAGGTTCCCACTGTTTGATCTGGTTAGGGCTACTGATGAGAATATGGCTCATGTGCTATTAGGTCCTATTCCAATACCTGTATGAACCAATTAACTTCAAAATTATGTTTCACAGGCATGAACCACACTTTGCATCCTGACTTGCAAATTCATACCATATGTGAAATACAGAGAAACCCCAAACAAGGACAATCCAGGATATCTAGAGTAACTACCGTGTACCATACATGGTGGGAAGGAATCTGATGGACTGTCTTAGGTGAGCATTTGGAGGGTGTCAGGTGCATAACTGCACTAGAATAGGAGCCTCTGTAGATGTGGGGATAGTGGCCTCTAGTCAGCAAGGAGCTCCCTTTCTTACAAGGGAGCCAATTCCATTTTCAGGCTGCTTTTGTTGTTCGAAAAATTCTTATGTTGAGCCCAAATCCAATTCTTCTCTGATGCATTTCCTAGTCAGTCCGATTACTCCCTCAGAAGCTAGAAAGAGTAAATGAAATACTCATGTGACAACTCTTGACATAGTTGAAGGGAGTTATATGGATGTGTCCTCCCACACTCCCACCATAGTAGTGAGCCCTGACATTTATTGAGTGCTTACCATGTGCCAGACACTGTTCTAAGCACTTTACATGTATTAACTAATATAATTCTCACTAGGTTTATGAAGTGGTGGATATCTACCCTATTTTCACAGATGAGGAGATTGAGGGACAGGCAGGTTAAATAACGTGCTCAGATTCACATAGCAAATAAGTGGTATGTCCTGATTTGGCAGTGTTCCGTTTAAAATGTTGTTCCTAGATTACAACATTGGTTACAATACTAGGGGCACTGTGGTCCACTATAGTGGACTGTTTTACCTCCATTTTTCTGGAGGCTGTATTTCTATGAATATAATCATCAGGGGAATTTTCTTTCTGGGGAAAAAAAAAAACCCAACATGTTCCATTGACAGCAGTTCAGCAAGTTGTCTTTGTGTTACAGATGCTGTGCTTCTGAATTTGAGAGGATCTGATGGGTTGAATGGAGCCAGGCTTGATATGGCAGCGGCATTCAGTTTAATATGATATATAAAGGCATTGTATTTTTCTTAAATAGGGGCGTAATTGGTAAAAAAAAAAAAATAGTAGTTAAGATTTTCTTAATAGCTGTGTGAAACAATGGAGATAAATTGGGATTAAGAGAATGACTAGAAGTTTCCAGAATTTGGTGCTCAGTCTAGGAGGTAATATAGCACTGCCATTAAAAGGGTAGGCCCTAGAATTGGACTGCCAGAGTTCGAGTCCCGATTCTCTACTTACTAGCTCTGTGATATCAGGCATGTAGCTTAATCTCTTTGACCCTCCTTCAGCTTCATTATTGTAGTAGAACCCACCTCATAAGGTGGTTGGGAGGATTAAATAAGAGGAGTCATGTAGAGTGCTTAGCTAAGTAAGATAAGCACATAGTAGGCAGTCAATATATGTTAGTTATTATAATTTGGAAATGAAAAAGATAAAATCTAAGACTAGTATTGAGGTACAAATAGTCAGGACTTTTCAAAGACATAAAGGAATAAAGGAATCATTAAATAAAAATAATTCTTAAGATTTTGGTCACAGAGGACTTTGAAGAGAGTGGTATCTTTGAGTCATGGAAAAAAACCTGTCTTGTGGCTGTTGTATATAACCTGATTAGGGTTGGGGTGTTCACCTTTCTAAAGTGATGGGAACTCCACTGTCTCTGCTCATGGTCTTTGGAGTTGTAGAGATTGGTTATCATTGTTTTTTCTCTGATTTCTTGCAGCATTACAAAGAAAAATGCACAGAAACTTTGATTTTAATTGATATAGTCAGTTATTAAAAAAGAAAAAACAAACCTGCCCATCCCTACCAAAAAAGTTCTGTAAACCAACCAGCAGTGTTTCTAATGGTTACCCTCTTTACTTCTTCTTGACAAGACAATTGCACAGGTTTTGCTAGAGGGTCAAGTTTGTGCAAAGATGGGTTTCAGCTTCCTCAAATTCTAGAGTAAAAGAGTGAGCTATATGTGAAAGTTCAACTTAGTTCAGTGAATAATTTTTAAGTACTTACTGCTTATGACACAGTGCTGTGTGCTCGGCTTTGATTATTCTCTTGTCTAAAAATCTCATAATAATGAACTTTTTTCTTGCTACAAGTTGATTGAAATTTTAGAAAAAGCTCCCATAACCTCCACCTTGGCATTTACTCAGCCTTAAGGGACACTTAAAACTTGATAAAGACATCTATTAGAAATAGCTTCCTCTTTAATTTAGCTAAACCTTTCACATTTCAATTTCCCTTTACAATTCAACTAAATCTTTGCTTTTATTAAACAGAGACCTCTCACAGCTAATTACTTCCGACTCCTTTTTTTCTCCTGGAATTAGGCTCATTTTGGGAAAGTTTGTGAGTATAAACAAAATGTGAATGAAAACTTGGCTCAAAGTATTAAAAAAATCATGTCTGACTCAGACTCAGGTTTACTGTGTGTTTAAATTTGTTTTCCTTGTTAGATTGTAAATTGCTTAAAAGGAAGAACTCATTCAAACCTCTCAGTTTGTGGTCTCTAAAAGAGAGGGTATAATGCTCTGTAAAAATGGAGACCTTGAGCTGTGTGTCACTTCTCCAGTTGCAAACCATTCAGAAGAGGACTTGGAGAAATGGTGGAGCACAAGATGGAAAAAAGCCTTGGTCTCTTAACCACCATGTGGAAACTTATCTGCTGACACTTAATTATTGGAGATTGGCTGCCTGGCAACTGCTGACCAGGCTTGACATTTAAAACAGACATAGCTGTGTGGCTGACAGGGTCTTGGTGCTCCGGCCTGGTGTCAGGCCTGAGCCTCTGAGGTGGGAGAGCAAAGTTCAGGACATTAGACCACCAGAGACCTCCTGGCCCCATGTAATATCAATTGGCAAGAGCTCTCCCAGAGATCTCCATCTCAATACTAAGACTCAGCTCCACCCAACAGCCAGCAAACTCCAGTGCTGGATACCCCATGCCAAACAACTGGCAAGACAGGAACAAAAACCCACCCATTAGCAGAGAGGCTGCCTAAAATCATAATAAGGTCACAGACACCCCCAAACACATCACTGGAGGTGGCCCTGCCCACCAGAAAGATAAGATCCAGCCCCACCCATCAGAACACAGGCACCACTCCCTGCCACCAGGAAGCCTACACAAGCCACTGAGCCAACCTCACCCACTGGTAGCAGACACCAAAAACAACGGGAACTACAAACCTGCAGGCTGAGAAAAGGAGACCCCAAACACATTAAGTTAAACAAAATGAGAAGACAGAAATATGCAGCAGATGAAGGAGCAAGGTAAAAACCCACCAAACCACACAAATGAAGAGGAAATAGGCAGTCTACCTGAAAAAGAATTCAGAGTAATGATAGTGAACATGATCCAAAAGCTTGGAAATAGAATGGAGAAAATACAAGAAACATTTAACAAGGACCTAGAAGAACTAAAGAGCAAACACACAATAAGGAACAACACAATAAATGAAATTAAAAATTCTCTAGAAGGAATCAATAGCACAATAACTGAGTCAGAAGAACAGATAAGTAACCTGGAAGATAAAATAGTGGAAATAACTATTGCAGAGCAAAATAAAGAAAAAAGAATGAAAAGAATTGAGGACAGTCTCAGAGACCTCTGGGGCAACATTAAACACAGCAACATTCTAACGTTAAGCGTCCCAGAATAAGAAGAGAAAAAGGGTCTGAGAAAATATTTGAAGAGATTATAGTTGAAACTTCCGTAACACGGGAAAGGAAATAGTCAATCAAGTCCAGAAAGTGCAGAGAGTCCTACACAGGATAAATCCAAGGAGAAACACACTAAGACACATATTAATCAAACTATCAAAAATTAAATACAAAGAAAAAATATTAAAAACAGCAAGGGAAAAGCAGCAAATAACATATGAGGGAATCCCCATAAGGTTAACAGCTTACCCTTCAGCAGAAACTCTGCAAGCCAGAAAGGAGTGGCAGGATATATTTAAAGTGATGAAAGGGAAAAACCTACAACCAAGATTACCCTCCCCAACAAGGATCTCATTCACATTCAATGGAGAAATTAAAACCTTTACAGACAAGCAAAAGTTAAGAGAACTCAGCACCACCACACCAGCTTTACAACAAATGCTAAAGGAGCTTCTCTAGGCAGGAAACATAAGAGAAGCAAAGGCCTACAAAAACAAACCCAAAACAATTAAGAAAATGATAATAGGAATATACATATCGATATTACCTTAAATGTAAATGGATTAAACGCTCCAATCAAAAGACATAGACTTGCTGAATGGATACAAAAACAAAACCTGTATATATGTTGTCTACAGAGACCCACTTCAGACCTAGGGGCACTTACAGACTGAAAGTGAGGGGATGGAAAAAGATATTCCATGCAAATGGAAATCAAAAGAAAGCTGGAGTAGCAATTCTCATTTTAGACAAAATAGACTTTAACATAAAGATTATTACAAGAGACAAAGAAGGACACTACATAACGATCAAGGGATCAATCCAAGAAGACATGACAATTGTATATATTTATGCACCCAACATAGGAGCACCTCAATACATAAGGCAAATGCTAACAACCATAAAAGGGGAAATCGACAGTAACACGATCATAGTAGGGGACTTTAACACCCCACTTTCACCAATGGACAATCATCCAAAATGAAAATAAATAAGGAAACACAAGCTTTAAATGATACATTAAACAAGATGAACTTAATTGATATTTATAGGATATTCCATCCAAAAACAACAGAATACACTTTCTTCTTATGTGCTCATGGAACATTCCCCAGGATAGATCATATCTTGGGTCACAAATCAAGCCTTGGTAAATTTAAGAAAATTGAGATTGTATCAAGTATCTTTTCCAACAACAGTGCTATGAGACTAGGTATCAATTACAGGAAAAAATATGCAAAAAATACAAACACATGGACGCTAAACAGTACACTACTAAATAACCAAGAGATCACAGAAGAAATCAAAGAGGAAATCAAAAAATACCTAGAAACAAATGACAATGAAAACATGATGACCCAAAACCTATGGGATGCAGCAAAAGCAGTTCTAAGAGGGAAATTTATAGCAATGAAATCCTACCTCAAGAAACAAGAAAAATCTCAAATAAACAACCTAACCTTATACCTAAAGCAATTAGAGAAAGAAAAACAAAAAGAAAACCCAAAATCAGGAGAAGAAAAGAAATCATAAAGATCAGATCAGAAATAAATGAAAAAGAAATGAAGGAAACAATAGCAATGATCAAAAAAACTAAAAGCTGGTTCATTGAGAAGATAAACAAAATTGATAAACCATTAGCCAGACTCATCATGAAAAAAGGGAGAAGACTCAAATCAATAGAATTAGAAATGAAAAAGGAGAAGTAACAACTGACACTGCAGAAATACAAAGGATCATGAGCGATTACTAAAAGCAACTATATGCCAATAAAATGGACAACCTGGAAGAAATAGACAAATTCTTAGAACAGCACAACCTTCCAAGACTGAAACAGTAAGAAATAGACAATATAAACAGACAAATCACAAGCACTGAAATTGAGATTGTGATTAAAAATCTTCCAACAAACAAAAGCCCAGGACCAGATGGCTTCACAGGCGAATTCTATCAAACATTTAGAGAAGAGCTAACACCTATCCTTCTCAAACTCTTCCACAGTATAGCAGAGGAACACTTCCAAACTCATTCTATGAGGCCACCATCACCCTGATACCAAAACCAGACAAAGATGTCACAAAAAAAGAAAACTACAGGCCAATATCTCTGATGAACATAGATAAAAAAATCCTCAACAAAATACTAGCAAACAGAATCCAACAACACATTAAAAGGATCATAAACCATGATCAAGTGGGGTTTATCCCAGGGATGCAAAGATTCTTCAATATATGCAAATCAATCAATGTGATACACCATATTAACAAATTGAAGAAGAAAAACCATATGACCATCTCAATAGATGCAGAAAAAGCTTTTGACAAAATTCAACACCCACTTATGATAAAAACTCTCCAGGAAGTGGGCATAGAGGGAACCTACCTCAACATAATAAAGGCCATATACGACAAACCCACAGCAAACATCATTCTCAATGGTGAAAAACTGAAAGCATTTCCACTAAGATCAGGAACAAGACAAGGTTGCCCACTCTCACCACTATTATTCAACATAGTTTTGGAAGTTTTAGCCATGGCAATCAGAGAAGAAAAAGAAATAAAAGAAATCCAAATTGGAAAAGAAGGAAAACTGTCACTGTTTACAGATGACATGGTACTACACATAGAGAATCCTAAAGATGCTAACAGAAAACTACTAGAGCTAATCAATGAATTTGGTAGAGTAGCAGGATACAAAATTAATGCACAGAAGTCTCTTGTATTCCTATACACTAATGATGAAAAATCTGAAAGAGAAATTAAGGAAACCCTCCCCTTTACCACTACCACAAAAAGAATAAAATACATAGCAATAAGCCTACCCAAGGAGACAAAAGACCTGAATGCAGAAAAGTATCAGACACTGATGAAAGAAACTAAAGATGATACAACAGATGGAGATATATACCATGTTCTTGGATTGAAAGAATCACTATTGTGAAAATGACTATACTACCCAAAGCAATCTACAGATTCAATGCAATCCCTAGCAAACTACCAATGGCATTTTTCACAGAACTAGAACAAAATGTTTCACAATATGTATGGAGGTACAAAAGATCCCCAATAGCCAAAGCAATCTTGAGAAAGGTAAATGGAGCTGGAGGAATCAGGCTCCCTGACTTCAGACTATACTACAAAGCTACAGTAATCAAGACGGTGTTTTATGAGACTTCTCTGGTGGCGCAGTGGTTAAGAATCCGGCTGCTAATGCAGGGGATACAGGTTCCCTTCCTGGGCAGGGAAGATCCCACATGGAACAGAGCAGCTAAGCCCATGCGCCACAACTACTGAGCCTGCGCTCTAGAGCCCATGAGTCACAGCTACTGAGCACGAGTGCCACAACTACTTAAGCCCGCGTGCCTAGAGCCTGTGCTCTGCAACAAGAGAAGCCACCGCAATGAGAAGCCCGTGCACCTCAATGAAGAGTAGCCCCCACTTGCTGCAAGTAGGGAAAGCCTGCGCACAGCAATGAAAACCCAACACAGCCAAAAATAAATTAAAAAAAAAAAAAGAAGTATGGTACTGGCACAAAAATAGAAATGTAGATCAATGTAACAGGATAGAAAGCCCAGCGATAAACCCAAGCACATATGGTCACCTTATCTTTGATAGAGGAGGCAAGAATATACAATGGAGAAAAGGCAGCCTCTTCAATAATTGGGGTTGGGAAAACTGGACAGCTACATGTAAAAGAATGAAATTAGAACACTCCCTCTCACCATACACAAAAATAAACTCAAAATGGATTAAAGAGCTAAGTGTAAGGCCAGACACTATAAAACTCTCAGAGGAAAACATAGGCAGAACACTCTATGACATAAATTATAGCAAGATCCTTTTTTACCCACCTCCTAGAGAAATGACAATAAAAACAAAAATAAACAAATGGGACCTAAAGAAGCTTAAAAGCTTTTGCACAGCAAAGGAAACCATAAACAAGATGAAAAGACAACCCTCAGAATGGGAGAAAATATTTGCAAATGAATCAACAGACAAAGGATTAATCTCCAAAATTTATAAACAGCTCATGCAGCTCAATATTAAAGAAACAAACAACCCAATCCAGAAATGAGCAGAAGACCTAAACAGACATTTCTCCAAAGAAGATATACAGACTGCCAACAAACACATGAAAGGATGCTCAACATCACTAATCATTAGAGAAATGCAAATCAAAACTACAATGAGGTATCACCTCACACCAGTTACAATGGCCATCATCAAAAAATCTACAAATAATAAATGTTGGAGAGGGTGTGGAGAAAAGGGAATCCTCTTGCAATGTTGGTGGGAATGTAAATTGATACAGCCACTGTGGAGAACAGTATGGAAGTTCCTTAAAAAACTAAAAAATAGAACTACCATATGACCCAGCAATCCCACTACTGGGCATATACCCTGAGAAAATCATAATTCAAAAAGACACATGCACCCCAATGTTCATTGAAGTACTATTTACAATAGCCAGGACATGGAAACAACCTAAGTGTCCATCATCGGATGAATGGATAAAGAAGATGTGGCACATATACACAATGGAATATTACTCAGCCATAAAAAGAAATGAAATTGAGTTATTTGTAGTGAGGTGGATGGACCTAGAGTCTGTCATACAGAGTGAAGTAAGTCAGAAAGAGAAAAAATAATACCGTATGCTAACACATATATATGGAATCTAAAAAAAAAAATCGTTCTGATGAACCTAAGGGCAGGACAGGAATAAATATGCAGACAGAGAATGGACTTGAGGACATGGAGAGGGGGAAGGGTAAGCTGGGATGAAGTTAGAGTAGCATTGACATATATACACTATCAAATGTAAAACAGATAGCTAGTGGGAAGCAGCTGCATAGCACAGGGAGATCAGCTCGGTGCTTCGTGACCACCTAGAGGGGTGGGATAGGGAGGGTGGGAGGGAGACACAAGAGGGAGGGGATATGGGGATATATGTACACATATAGCTGATTCACTTTGTTATACAGCAGAAGCTAACACAACATTGTAAAGCAATTATACTCCCATAAAGTTGTTAAAAAAAATGGGACCTTAAATAAATAATGACCAATATCAAAATAAATCCTTAAAATTAAGAAGAGATGTGAACCATAAAATTGGCAGCTATTACTCAATTTGTTGTGAGTAATAGTATGGTTAAGGGGCAATGCTATCTATTTTTTTCTGCAGGCTTTTCTGCTAAGGCTGCTGAGAATCCGAGGAGCATCCCTCTGGTCTTCTTTCTTAGGTACTAAGAAGGGTTCTTATGAGTGAGGTGCAAGTGGATATTAAGGACGTAACATTTTTGGCCTCTCTCTCTCTCTTTTTTTTTTTGCGGTACGCGGGCCTCTCACTGTTGTGGCCTCTCCCGTTGCGGAGCACAGGCTCCGGACACACAGGCTCAGCGGCCATGGCTCACGGGCCCAGCCGCTCCGTGGCATGTGGGATCTTCCCGGACCGGGGCACGAACCTGTGTCCCCTGCATCGGCAGGCGGACTCTCAACCACTGCGCCACCAGGGAAGCCGTGGCCTGTCTCTTTATACTCCTTAGATTTAAACACAGCCTCCTTTGTTATTATTATTTTTGGTATTATGTTGTTTTGTTTTTAAAATTGAGATATGATTGACATGTAACATTATACTTGTTTCAGGTGTACCGCATAATTCTTTGATATGTATATATATTGTGAAATGATCACCCAAGAAGTTTAGTTAACATTCATCACCACATATAGTTACAAATTTTCTCTTTCTTATGAGAACTTTTAAGATCTCTTAGCAACTTTCAAATATACAATATTCTTAACTATAGTCACCATTACATCCCCCTGACATTTATTTTATAACTTAAAAGTTTGTGCCTTTGACCACCTTCATCCATTCTCCGCATTCCATATCAGCCCCGCACCCCTGCCCCTACCTCTGGCAACCCCCAGTGTAATCTATTCTCTGTATCCGTGAGTTCAGGTTTTTTGTTTGTTTGTTCTATTCCACATATAAGTGAGATCATATGGTGTTTGTCTTTCTCTGTCTGACTTATTTCACTTAGCATAATACCCTCTAGGTCCATTCATGTTGTAATAAATGACAGGAACACCCTTTTTATGGCTGAATAATATTCTGTGGCATATATACCACAAATTCTCTATCCATTCATCCATTGATGGGCACTTAGGGTGTTTCTATATCTTAGCTACTGTAAATAATGCTGCAATGAACACGAGGGTGTAGATAGCTTTTCAAGTTAGTGTTTTTGGTTCCTTTGGATAAAAATACCCAGATGTGGAATTGCTGGATCTGCAGCTTCCTTTATTAAGGCATCTGAAAGAATTGGAATTTTGGCTGGAATCCTTGTGCAAACCAATCATGGATTCAATATGAACTGGAGATAATGTATTGCAGCAGCTATGTGGGGGCCCAATCCTAGCCCCCACCCCCAATAAACGTAATTGAGGAGCCAGTGTTCTTGGAAGTTTAAAAGCTGTAAGCCTTTTCAGTAGAACATATAGGCAGTATTCCCTAAGTTTATCAGCTATAACCTTGATTTTGACAAGAAGGAACTAAATTAGAAAATATTCTATAAACACTGGGGGGACTTCCCTGGTGGAACAGTGGTTAAGAATCCACCTGCCAATGCAGAGGACATGGGTTTGATCCCTGGTCCGGGAAGATCCCACGTGCCGTGGAGCAACTAAGCCTGTGCGCCACAACAACTGAGCCTGCGCTCTAGAGCCCGCGAGCTACAGCTACTGAGCCCGTGTGCTGCAACTACTGAAGCCCGCGGACCTAGAGCCTGTGCTCCGCAACAAGAGAAGCCACCGCAAGGAGAAGCCCGTGCACTGCAATGAAGAGTGGCCCCCTGCTCACCTCAACTAGAGAAAGCCTGCGTGCAGCAATGAAGACCCAATGCAGCCAAAAAAATAAAATAAAACAAAACCAACAAGGAAAGTGTGTTTATATATATATAAAAAAATTGGGAAATGTTTACATTACCCTTGGTTTATTCTTTTTTAGTCTCATCTCACCAACTCTGAAGAGAGACAACACATATTAGACATTGTGTCCTCTATAGCTCCTACTAAGTGTCAGGCATGTACTTGATTTATTTCTCTCCTGAGATTGAATCGATGACTTATTTTCTTCCATATTCCTGGAAGGATCCTTTATCTGAGTTAATGCAGTCTACCATTTCTAGGTTCACTTTCCTTAGTAGGAACTTAAATCTTTGGGAGACAGCTTGGGCAGGGAAGGGAACACAGACTTCAGAATTTGATCTGGGATCCTGGAATCTCAGCTTTGCTACTTACTGTGTGATCACGAGCAAATTTTTCTGAGCCTCGGTTTCTTCGTTGGTAAAATGGTATTCATAATGGCTGTTCTGCTAATTTGCTGTAAGGCCTGGAGGTGAGGAGTATAATAAATATATCTATAGATATATTTTAGGCTGTATGTAAAAAAGAGAGGACTTGGCGATCCATTTCACTAGCAGCTCCTCTAATAAAAATACTGCCTATTGGCCAGTAATGGAAAGTCTATAACTGTACAGAAAATTTTAAGACATGGTTTATATACATTCCCAGTAGCTGTGGTCAATATTTCCTTCTGAGTGGTTTTTCACGCACCCACCCAACAGCAGTGTACTAGTGTTTTAAGAAGCAGTCCTATTGGCTGCCACCATCTCTTAATCAAACCATGTAGGACGTTCATTCAGTCACATTATCCTTCTCTTATCTGAAGATGCCTTCCTTGCAGTCCCTTAGGTTAATGTGTGTAAATGTGGGCCATGTCTGGCATCTGAGGTCTGTCATCTACCTGTATCTCATTCTGTGAGCTACAACTAAAATAAAAACAATGTTAAATCTTTAGGTAATTATATATAAAGGAATTTCTTAGTTAGGACAGATCTTGACTCTTTCATTCAAATACTGAGAAATTGAGTTGATACATAATAACACATATGCCAGGGCCGGGAAGGATGTGGACCTCGTATCTCATTATTCAATGTTTTATATTATTAAATCATTAGATATATGTTTAACGTCTCTGTCGTGGAGCCAAGGCCATTGAAATTTGACTCTGCTAACAGCCTTTTTGGCAATGTTCATCAAATTTTTTTTCATGCCATAGTACACTTGGCAAACTTACTTTTAATGATTGATTCATTCATCTGTTCACTGATGCTTCTGTTATTGTGCCAAGACTATACTTTGTAATACAGAAATTCAAAAGTGATGCAGACATACTTTATACCCAATGTATTAAAATTATAATCCCAAATAGAAAGTAGTTGCTGTAAAAGGGTATAGATCTGAGCTAGATGCTTAAAAATGCTTATTGAATAAATGAATGCACCCAGGCCTGTCTATGTGTTTGCTGGATATTTCTATACCCCCGCCTTTGCTCTCCTCTGTGTTCCCCATCTCATGAATAGCACCACCATTCCCCCAGTTGCCGTTGCTAGCGATCTGGACATCATCTTTGTCTCCCTCCTTCTCTCTCCCGTCACATGCAATCTATTACCATGTTCTCTTTATTCTATCTCCTGAGTAGTTGTCACTGCTACTCTGGTTCTGGCTACTTCCACGTTTAGCTTCTATTACCATGGCATCTTCTTCGCAGGCTGTCTGCCTCCCACCACCTTCTTTTTCCTAATCTATTATCCAGAAAATAGCTAGAGTCATGTTTCTAAAAGGCAAATCTAACTGTATCACGTCCCTCCTTAAAACTCTGATGACTTCCCAATGCCCCATGAATAAAGTGCAAATCCCTTCAGGTGGCTCAGGAGGCCGGCTACAACATAGACCCCTCCCCCCGCCCTTATCTGTCCAGGTCCATCTCCTACCACTTCCTACTCTCACATTCCGTTCTGTGAGATGATACTATATACAAAGCATAGGGCCCTGCCCATAGCTGCTCTATATACGTTAGCTATTCTTATTCTCGACGTGCCGTCTCTGGAAGTGGCACAGCTGGAAGAAAATGGTTTTAGTAGCATTAAACAAGGAGGTTGGAAGGGAGAGAAGTTCATAGTTGACAAGAAGATATAATAAATTTGTGTAGGTGCTGGCAATTTGGATAACGGGTAACATGATAGAGACTAAGAAATTATTAAATCCACTAAACTTTTGAATAACCTTTTTTGGGGGGTTGGTTTTTGAAAAATAAGTCAGTGTAGCATGTGAAAAATGACTCTGCTGGATCTTAAGTTTGTTTCCTGAGATTATGATCTAGTTTAGAAAAGTTGCCAGATATTCACTTTTTAAGATTTACATTGTTTTCCAAAGTTCCCCAAATGGCCATGGCACTGTTGTTAAGTGTTTGGTTGGCTACAGAATTTCCTTAAATTGTGATTTTTAGTCAATGGAATATGATGACTCACAAGGAATGTAACTGTTTGCTGTTTTAGCTTACTGATCTTTTTGTGGTCAAAAGGCTACATTTCTGTTACTGTCACAGATTATAAAGTGTGTTTGTGTATAAGGGAGGAAATAAAACTTAATTTAGCTAACATTTAACATCTAGCATGACAAATATTATTAATAACGAGTTTTAATCATTTAGGTCATGCTTTAGAGAATAGTGAAAATTTTGTCACTACTGTTTTTCTGTAGCATTGTAATTGGGTTTGAAGATGTTTTTTCATTAGTTTGGAGTAAATAGATCTTTTGAAAATATCAGTATCTCAGTGATATTGCTTTATTTAATGAAACCTTGTGCAAGAGATTGGTTGGTTTATCTGATGCCTGTTGAATTTCTTTGGAATAGTATAAACACTACATAAAGGATTTTCTTATATTGTTGAGATATTTTGATGATCAAAATTACCTTTGAACTCAAAACTTATCAAAACTGACAGTAAAAAAACAAAACAAAACATTTTATTTAATGGCTTTGAATTTTTAAATTGGAATCAAAGTTTTAATTTTTGGCTAATTCAACATATATGTTTGATTAAGTAGAATTGTTATCTAGCATAGGATTTAAAAATTCTTATGCCTGGATGATTATGATTTAACAATGAAGTATGGATTTTGGAAAAACATTTAGTAATGGTAAATAAGATGTTAGAATAAATCTTTTAAAGCTTCTCACAACTTTACCATGTTAAGCAAACCTTTGTAAAAGTATCCACATGGTGATGTGAAATGCATGTGTATGGGCAGAAAATTGATTGCTCTGATCACTTTTATAATTATGTAAATAAGTCCATAATTGAATATTCTAGTCATTGCCATTTGGGTAAAAGCACATACTGAAAGCTGTTGTGCCCCTTTAGGAAGCATATCAAGAAGAGATGGAAACAGAGTGACTTTAACTGTCTTAAAATAATTCTTTAAATGGTTACCACTTTCTTTCAAAAGTTAGGAATCCTATTGAATACATTATAGTTCTTTACACAGGCTGCCAGCTGATTGTGTAATTACGGGCCATATAGCACAAAGCATGACTTATGATGCTGTTGTTACAGTGTGTTTACTAAATAGAATGAAAAATAGAGAATATAGTATCAGCAGTATTGTAGGTAGGATTGTCAGACAAAATACAGGATGCCCAGTTACATTTGCATTTCAACTAACTCAAAAAGGTATATGCACCCCCCATGTTCATAGCGGCATTATCATACAATAAAATACATTATTTCCAAGACATGGAAACAACCTAAATGTCTATTGATGGGTGAATGGATAAATAAGTTGTGGTATTTTATGTATATCTATATCTATATCTATCTGTATATATTATGGAATATTATTTAGCCATAAAAATGAGGAAATCCTACCATTTGTGACAACATGGATGGAACTTGAAGGCATTATGCTAAGTGAGATAAGTCAGACAGAAAAAGACAAATACTGTATGATCTCACTTACATGTGGAGTCTGAACAAATACCCCTCCCCCCAAACAAACAAACAAACAAAAACTTACCCAAACCAAACTCATAGAAAAAGAGATCAGACTTGTGGTTACCAGAGGTGGAGGGTTGGGGGAGGGGGAATTGGATGAAGGTGGTCAAAAGGTACAAACTGCAGTTACAAGATAATTAAGTACTACGGATACAATGTACAACATTTATGACTACAGCTAACACTGCTGTATGATATATAGGAAAGTTAAGAGAGTAAATCCTAAGAGTTATTATCACAAATAATTTTTTCCTTATTTTCTTTTTCTTTCTTTTTATTGTATCTATATGAGAAGATGGATGTTAGTTGAACCTATTGTAATTATTTCATAATATATGTAAATCGACCATTATGCTGTACACCTTAAGCTTATACAGTGATGTAGGTCAATTATTTTTCCATAAAACTGGAAAAAATTTTGCATTTCAGATAAGCAACATATAGTTTTTCACTATAATTATGTCCTATGCAAAAATTATTCATTGTTTATCTGAAATTCAAAATTAACTGGGCATCCTGTATTTTTATTTGTTAAAATTGGCAATCCTAGCTGTAGGTGATTGGGTAAAATATAGGTAACAGTAAAGGAATAGATTTTTCTAATGGAACTGAATCTTTCCATAAAATTTCTCCAGAATCAAATGAAGAATATCTTGGTCACCAAGTTGGTAAGTCAATCTGTAGCTTGGATTTGAACCCAGGGAGTTAGTCTTAAGAGCCATACTCTATCACTACCTCCCACATACTGGTGTTTGTGTTAGTGAAATTAAAAGTAATGTAATTCTAGGGCTTCCCTGGTGGTGCAGTGGTTAAGAATCCGCCTGCCAATGCAGGGGACATGGGTTCGAGCCCTGGTCTGGGAAGATCCCTCATGCCGCAGAGCAACTAAGCCTGTGCACCTCAACTACTGAGCCTGCACTCTAGAGCCCGCGAGCCACAACTACTGAGCCCCCGTGCCACAAGTACTGAAGCCCGCGCGCCTAGAGCCTGTGCTCCGCAACAAAAGAAGCCACAGCAATGAGAAGCCCAGGCACCGCAACAAGGAGTAGACCCCGCTCGCCGCAACTAGGGAAAGCTGTGCACAGCAATGAAGACCCAACACAGCCAAAAAAAAAGTAATGTAATTCTAGGGAGTTCCCTGGTGGCTTAGTGGTTAGGATTCTGGGCTTTCATTGCCGTGGCCTGGGTTCAACCCCTGGTTGGGGAACTGAGATCCCGTAAGCTGCATGGTACGGCCAAAAAAAAAAGTAATTTTAATATCCTGCATTTTCCATCCTGTAGTATATTGAAGTTTTGCATTATTAGAGTCATTAAAATACATCTTCGATTTTATGCTAAGAATTGAACTCAGTTAATAAATTGAATTTTTTCTTTTCTAGTTAGTTTTTTTTTGTTTGTTTGCTTGTTTTTTTTTTTTTTTTTTTGCGGTATGCAGGCCTCTCCCTGTTGTGGCCTCTCCCGTTGCGGAGCACAGGCTCCAGACACGCTGGCTCAGCGGCCATGGCTCACGGGCCCAGCCGCTCCGCGGCATGTGGGATCTTCCCGGACCGGGGCACGAACCCGTGTCCCCTGCATCGGCAGGCGGACTCTCAACCACTGCGCCACCAGGGAAACCCTAGTTAGGTATTTTTGACTTGAGAATTTTCAAAAAACATGTAGATTTTTGCTGTTCTATTTTTAAGCAGTGCTTATTAGTTTAACAAATGTTTTTGTTTGCTGCATGATTAATAATACTTTGCTTTAATTTTCTTGTTAATACTGAATTACTGTGTTTGCACCATGCAACTGGGAAGCAGCCATGATTTGGAACTGCGCACTCTTCTGCTTGTTTCTTTAGCTTGGCTGGCCTCTGTCTGTTCTGCTGCAGGCATCAATCATTCAGTGATCTTTCCATGCTATAGGACATATTCTTCCCCCCCCATGAATGACAGTAGTTGCCCTTTATGACCTAGCCCTCATTAATAATTAGGCAGGTACCACATGTGAGATCCTGCAGTAATCCATGATCTGCATTCATTCATTCATTTATAAATATAAATGCATAAAATCTAACAGTCACAAAAAACTTGAAACTGGTACTATTAAAATATGAAGATGAAAAACACTGCAGGCTATCTTGGTTAAAAATCTCTTGAGAATGGTTCAAATGACTTAGCCTGATATTTTAATTTTTGACATCTTTTTGTCTTTTCTGCTCTAGTGGAACCTTTCTTCATAGGGAAACTTGTTAATAATACCAATTGAGAATATTCAAGACTAAAGAAGATACTTTGATTAAATAATAGAAAAACAGACCAGGAACTAGTTAAAAAGATGATAAGGGCTTATTTACTAATTAATTAATTTAATTAAACATACCGATGTTGAACTATATCAATAAATGGACTGTCTTTCAGAGTTTTTTTTCTTAGTTTACATTTTATATTTTAAAAACAAACTCCATGAAAGAATCTAATGAGATTATAGTGAGTAGTATAAAAAAGTATCAATTACAGTGATACAATATTTATATTTAAACATGTTTATCATTATTTCAGTATGCAGCTTCAGATTATCTTGAAATTTCTTAGTATGACAATCATACAACTGAAATATCCATGATTTAAAAGCCTTCTGAACTCTGCATTAAAATTATAGAATTTGTAGGAAACCAACAAAATGGGTATGATGTTGAATGCTACTTTTTTATTGTGGTTAAATATACATAACATAATTCACCATTTTAACCATTTTTAAATGTACAGTTTAATGTCATTAAGTACATTCACATTATTGTGCAGTCATCACCACTGTTCATCTTCAGAACTTTTCATCATCCCAAATTAAACCTCTTTACCCATTAAACAGTAACTCCCCTTTCTCTTCTCCCCCCAGTGTGGCAACCACCATTCTACCTTCTGTCTTTGTGAAGGCCATTTTCAATATTGCTAAAAATTGATACCCACTAGTAAAAGGACCAACATGAGAAGGTGGGAAAAATTGGGGACTGGAGTCAAACCCTATCTGTCATTCTCCAGTTAGTAATTTGGACCAAATTGTCTGACTTCTGTGAGTATCAGTCTTCCCACCTCTAAAATGAAACTAGGTATTTACTGTGCTTTTGGGAAGATGAGATAATGTATGTAAAGCATCTGGCTTCAGACTATTATTGCATATATAGAATGTTCTCAAAAAATTTTTTTAACATCTTTATTGGAGTATAATTGCTTTACAGTGTTGTGTTAGTTTCTGCTGTATAACAAAGTGAATCAGGTATATGTACACATATATCCCCATATGCCCTCCCTCTTCCGTCTCCCTCTCACCCTCCCTATCCCACCCCTCTAGGTGTTAACAAAGTACCGAGCTGATCCCCCTGTGCTATGCGGCTGCTTCCCACTAGCTATTTTACATTTGGTAGTGTATATATGTCCATGCCACTCTCTCACTTCATCCTAGCTTACCCTTCCCCCTCCCCATGTCCTCAAGTCCATAGAATGTTCTCAAAATATTAACTCATTTTTTCAGTTAGAAAAATTTTAAATGACTTCTGCAGGAGCCAGTAAAAATTAGCTTAATATTAGGGCACTGTGAATTCAAATCTACCTATTACCCAGAAGGTTTACAGCACGTTACAAATGACATTTTTTTTTTCACCTGGGAAAGTAGAAATTTCAAATTATTGCATTTTACAAACTGAAGTTTTAAACAGTGGTTTCATATATTTACAGAAATATAAAGTTTAGCTTTTGCCAGTAGAGAACTAAATAGTTATTAAACTCATGAATTTTATTTTTGGTTGGTGCTTTTTTTTTTTTTTTTCAATCATTCTCTGGTTCTCCTATTCAAATTATCCTGTTTGTAAACAATCCATGTTCATTTGTCTAACTGACTAATTGTCACTTCCACCTTAGGGCATGTGGAGGAAATAAAAGGAGGTTTAATTTAAGTTTGCCAAAATTTTGTTAACTCTGGTTAGTATTTATAAAGCAAGTCTGTATTATAGGAATCAAGGAATGTGTTAATAACAGCCACCCAAATAATCAAGTTGTGCAAACTTAGCCAAATTTTTAAGTTACCTATTTAACTATTTTTGATATACCCATTGACAAATATTTACTGAGCAATTTCTTATTGTAAAGTATTAAGGATTAGTTTCTATGAGGGATTTTAAAAAGTCTAAATTATGGTCTCTTCCCTCCAAAAAGTTTACAGTCAGTCCTCTTGGAAAGGGTTCCATCTTTGCATTAAGTTTAAGGTTATAGTTCAGTAATTTCAGGGGCATGGACTTTGAGAGAAAGATGACAGTTTAAGCTGTAGTCATGTTGTATCTGAGATGAAGATGAAACATCCTAATTTAAATGAGGCCCTGGGCCTCAGAACAAAAGACTGGAGAATTAGCTACATAAAGGGTTTTATACACATTAATCAAAAAAGCAGAATGTTGACACAATTTGTAAACCTTGCTCCCTAAATAGTAAGTATATTTTAAGTGTTCAACAAAAGGATCAAGTTTCATAATAATTATCAGTTGTTATTTCTTTCTGTGGTCTCCACTTGCTTAGCTGTTTTCTCTTCTTAAAGATAGAAGAATCTGTGTTTGAAGGGCATCAGGAATATATTAGGATTGCACCTCAAGCTCAGTCTGCTTCAGGCCACACATCTTCACCACTTCCTCCAGACAGCTGGGTGCCAAAAATCCAATTTGGCTGCATTGAGGGTGGGCATTGAAGGATGCGGGGGTGGAGAGCCAGGATTGAGTGGGGCGAATGGAAAGGCTTCTAGCAATGTCCAGGGGATGAACCAGTGATTCACCTAAGTGAATGAAGAGTTTCAATACACAAAGTTAGAGAATAACATTGTTAGCTAAAACTAGATTTCTGGAAAAATTTTGGGGACTTTATTCCCAAAGCTGTGCTAGTCCTTAATTATCATAGGAATCATTTGGTCCATAATGAAAGTGGAAGAAACTTTCATCCTAATTAGAATACTATGCAATTTAGCATCACCAGGGAAGGAAAACAGTAGCAGTATTTCTGTTTGAAATTGAGGGCTGCTTCTTCCAATTACATCTTTCAAAGAACAAAAAGTCATTAGTGAGTTGAATTTAGCCATGCATTTAATAATTCTTGTATTCTCCAGTTTGTATGTGATGCTTCTAATTTCTTTCCTCAGTAGCTGAACCTGGCCAGTCAAGTTAAGGATGAAAAATATACACAAATATGTATAAAATGGATAACTAATGAGAACCTGCTGTATAATAAAATAAAGAAAATAAAATTCAAAAGAAAAAAAAAGATGAAAATACTTAACATTTAAACTGATCTTAAAGGACCAGCATGTTTCTGAAGAAGCCCACGCCAGGGGCTGTGGATTTGTTTGAGCTCTGTTGCTACTCATGATGCATGGCAAATCATCTTTCAGGGTTTGAGTTACCCTTTGGTTCTCTCAAGAGGTCAAATCTGATAAACTGGCTTTTGCTTTCCTCACTTAAAAGGGGAGGGCCCATGTGATTCTACATTTGAAGAGCTTTTAGATGCTCCAAAGAAAAGCACTTAACTAACTGATGAATCGTAAGAGTCCTAATGCTTTTAATTGTTAATATTTAAAGTTCACTTGGTAGTGGGAGAAAAATCTAGGCAGTGGATATTTCCTCAGTTTTAGTGTTGGGAAAGGATAAAGCTCAGATTTTCAGGAAATGAATGACTCTAATTTGAGAAATATTGGATCAGAAAGAACATGATCATGCTCTCAGTTTCTTTTAGGAAAAAACTCAAGAATAGAAAAAGTCTTTAAAAAGCCTTCTGTTTGTACTAGGTACTTCTTTACCATTAGAACCTAAGTCTGAAGACACTGTTCAAAGGAAATATAAACACGTGCATCACAGAATGATTGACATTTGACTGTAAGGGGATGAGTTGCAGTGGAGCTTCTGCTAGGTATCCTTCCTATTTTACTTTACAGGGGAGGATGGAAGTTGGCAGCAGAGGAACTGATTTGGTTTTACGTGGCTGTATCAGTAATGTGAGCCAGAGGTGCCTACATCCTGACCCACAGTAGAACCAGTGGTTCAGTTGTAATTGACCCGTGAATGATTTTCTCCCTGATTCATCTAAAGAGACCACTTTGAGAATTCTCTTAGGAACCTATTTTGGAAATATGACAACTAGTAAAATTGCAAAGATGAACAATCCACTGTTTTAGTGCATAGGCATTTAAGTGGAAGACTATCCAATGGGAAAGGTATTGCCTTATATATTCACTCTATTTTTGAATCCCTCTAATGCTGTCAATTTTTGTAAAAGAAAACTTTAATATCACATTATTTTTCCTTGTATCTACTTTTGAACAGCAGTTGTTCTCGACACTACTGTAAATACTTAAAAAGAAAAACGTTTCACTAACACAAGATTTATTAATTAATATCTCTCTGTCAACAGTGTACAGGGTAGTTTTATAAAAAACTTTGAAAATGACCTTTAGAAATTGTCTAGACTCATGGTTCATGTCAAACAAACTTATATTCTAAATAATAATTCTAACAAGCCACGTCAATATGAAATGCAAGAATACAGTGCATTACGAAGTAAAATGAAGTTTAAAGAAACAGGTTTTATATTTCATATCTCTAGGGAGTCCTTTAAGCTGGTTAGACTATTCAGAGAAATTACCTATATATGATTAAAAATAATTGCATTAGTATGTTCCAAAGCTGCATTTTCATTTCTTTTGTTGTTTTAACTTTTGGAGAGTATAGCTAGAAATACCTATTAGAGATGAAGTCTAGGAAAATAAATGTAAACAGAAACTCAGGCTGAATTTAGTTTTCTTCTCTACAATAACTCTTTAAAACCTGGCAACAGAAGACTGTTTTCTTATCTGCAAAGTATTATAGCAGAAGATGCAAGATAATCTCTAAATACAAAAGATTAGATTTCTAAGGGAAGAACATATTTTAAGAAAAGTAAATGAAATAGTTAGCTAGAGGGGAGGGAAATTTCCTTATTTCACCCTGAAACTCGGTAGCATTTCTGAAACAGAGCTTGAAACATTGGGAAGAATTAAAGATAGCTTGGATCACCTTCTTTGGCAGCTCTTTTGCACCCAATTTACTTTCCCCGTGTGAGGTCAGTAAGGTACTTCACCTTCAAAGATTTTGCAAAACTTCATTGGTTGATTAAAATGCGAATAGTAACCTTTTGGTGAGAAATTTTCAATTTTGTCAGCTTTGGAGAACTGTCCGCATATGCTTTAGGTGAGATAACATGCTTTCAAATCTGAATTTTTTTTTTTTGCGGTACGCGGGCCTCTCACTGTTGTGGCCTCTCCCGCTGCGGAGCACAGGCTCCTGACGCGCAGGCTCAGCGGCCACGGCTCACGGGCCCAGCCGCTCCGTGGCATGTGGGATCTTCCCGGACCGGGGCACTTATCCGTGTCCTCTGCATCGGCAGGCGGACTCTCAACCACTGCGCCACCAGGGAAGCCCTCAAATCTGAATTTTTATGTAGGCTTGCTTACTAACGTATGTTTGCTAACTGAAATCTACTCTTTCAAGCTTCTTTGCTTTGTGTATTGTGGGGAGACTGAGAGTGAGAAAATAAAAGATTTTGGCAGAGCTCAAGCTGCTCAATTTTATTTCAAACAATTTTATTTCTCCCTGATGAAAAGGGAGAGTCCCACTCTCAGCACCATCTTCTGTAGAAATAGGATGAATAAACTCTCCTAAAATGTATGCAAAGTAAAGAAGGATAGGATAGAGGCCATGGTCTCTGGGTCCAGAGAGATATATATCTATCTCCAGATTATCTGTCTATCTATCTGTCTATCCATCTATCTCTACAGATCTAGATCTCTCTCTCTCTCTCTGTCTATACAATTCAGCTCAAGGCAGACATTAAGTGGGTGAGTTTTGGTGCTGTGTATATTGGCTACAGTAGACTAATAAGCTATTCAATCTTATTTCTGTGGTTTTAGGTTTGAATCATTTAATAGTTGTAGCACTTCTATAAGATTAAAAAATTAAGATATAGGGGGAAAAATGACACAGGAGCTCTGATTTCCTGCCTTTGAGGAACAACATATAATATTGTCAGGAAAACAACAAATATGAATAAGATGGAATCCCCTAGATCTCAAGAAGCCGACAATTAAATCCAATAAAGAACTTAAGATAGTTGGGATAAAAGATAAAATATTTTGTGATGCATGAGTGCCCAGCAATTTACAAAATAATTATTTTGTAATTATTCCTAATTTAATTTGACATAGGTAAGAAAGAAGTAGTGCAAACATTTAGGGTAAGAAAGAAACGTTGTGCAAATGCAGTGGTTAGATGCTAAATTTGGCAAGGCAGAGCCATATACAGATGAAATACCCTCAAGGATGTTTTATGGGTTTAATATATTGACGATGAAAAATAGGTCTTGTTCTTTAGGGAAGGATCTAGGGAGCTGTGCAGTTGTATTGCTGGTATGAGATTTATGGCTTCTTTTCCACATTTTTTAACTATTAAGTAGTGGGCTGGGTCATTGAGCAAATGTGTGTTCTTTGGTTTGCATGAATGGTATGTACTTTGAATTCTCAAAATAGAACTCCAGTTTATTTTCTCAGTAGTCCCAGTGAGAAAAGCTATATTTCTTAAATATGGTCAGAAAGCACTTGGGGAGGAGTGTTTGCTGTAGGAACCTGTGATCATCTGCAGGCACTAGCATAAATATGTTTCCATTCCTGAGCCCAGGGGGTAATCTGATAATTAAACCTGGGGAAAATGTAAGTAGGTTTATTTCTTCAAGCTTGTTTTAGTATTGTAAAAGCAACAAGTGAACATGGAAAAAAGTTCAACAGTGTAATAGAGTACATAATGAAGAGCAAGTCCCAGAGCCCCAGCACCCCAAAGGCAACCACTGTTACCAGTTTCTAGCGGTCTTCCACACAATGGATGTTTTCTTTTTGTAGTGAGAATGGTTTTTATTTTACCTCTGGAAAGCGTAAAGGTAACTATAGTTCCCCAGCAGTGCAGTCAGCAAATGATCTTTTTTTTGTTTTTTTTTGCGGTATGCGGGCCTCTCACTGTTGTGGCCTCTCCCGTTGCGGAGCACAGGCTCCGGACGCGCAGGCTCAGCGGCCATGGCTCACGGGCCCAGCCACTCCGCGGCATGTGGGACCTTCCCGGACCGGGGCACGAACCCGTGTCCCCTGCATCGGCAGGCGGACTCTCAACCACAGCGCCACCAGGGAAGCCCAGCAAATGATCTTTAACTTCTCTTTCCAAGGCAACTTTGAAACATGAGTTTTGAAGAGTGGGATTAAGCACGCTGACCCAAGAGATATAGATATTCGGATTTTTGTGAAGACGTGTCCCCAATGATACTGACATTTAGAGCTGGAATTGATAGCTTTTCTCCTCCTGCTAAAACATGGAAGTTGAATGGTTTAGCTCTAATTATGCATTTATGTTTTGTTCTGAATGATGCAAGGGAAAATACTCAAACATTTTAGATCATCAAAACACTTTTCCCACTCTCAAGGTTGTCTCTCCGCTGTATGTGTGCTGAAATGACAAGCTGTATTTAAGACAGCAGAAAAGTTGGCAATATTTGCCTTAGAATAAGCTTTCACACGCAGCTTCAAACACCTTTGTGGTTTGGGTTGTATTTTGACAGTTGCTAGGTAGCTTGAATCAGAGAGTACAGCTGTGCAATTTAAGATGATTTTTTTTTCCTATTCTAGCCTCTAAAGAGAGCTCAATGAAATAAAACTATAATCAGACTTCTAAAGTGTTAAACTTGACCAAACTATTTAGAACCCACAAAATAGAACAAAATAGTTGAATCTGGACTGAAACACATATATATTAAAGTATACCAGTGAATTTAAGTCCAATGAAACTAGTTAGGCTCAGTGTAAACAGATGAACTTCTGAAGTTTCTGAACTGTTTTGTTGAAAGGAAAACGTTGGGTTTGGGAGCATGCAGACCTCGGCACAGGTGAGTGTTTGGCACTCATTAACCATTAAATTCCAATATGAGTATGCTGTTTATGATAGAGAGTCAGGGAGAGAGACAAAGATTTCTGAAAGGAAAGGGTAGAAGAAGATGTTGAAATTCCCCTTACCTGGTAAAGTGGGAACACTCAGGATTTGAAACTTAGAAATGGGTTCTTGTAAAAGGAGAAAGGAGTTTTCCTTGTGGGTCTTCCTGGAGACAAGGACTAGACTGAAGGATGTTTGACATACATGTGGACAACCATTTGTTACAGACTGTAATGGACTGCTGTAGGAGAGCAGTGTTCACAAAAGAAACAGGGAAGGAAAATTAGCTAAAAACTTGGCAGAAGGCTGTCCAAGGCAGATCTTGGAGAAGGGCCGATTGAAAAGATTAGAACAAATGGTGTTGGAAATAGACAAGGTCATGATTTTTCTGGGTAAGGGGGACAGTCAAGCCAGCTACCCAGTGTTGTGCTGCTGCCTGGTTTGGGCCTGATTCCTGTGATGGTGTCTGGCAATCCAGACATTTACCTGTAGAAATATAGGGCCATGGAGCTGGGAGATGAAGTGCTGCATGCCCTGGGGATAGAGCAGGAAATCAAGAGAAGGAAAATTCCTTTCTTGAAGTAGAGGGAATGGTCCCTGCAGCCAACATGTGTACTTGCAGATCTGTACGTCTTTGTGTTCTGATACATCACAAGGTATTTCTTATGCTCTAGGTGCTTGACTGAGTTGATGCTGAAGATTTGGTACTGAGGGAATTAAGTAAGTGGGGCTCTGTTCCCAAGGCCACAGTCTGCAGAGTGTAATCTGCCTCCCTGCCTCCTTTAATCCCTGGATGATGGTAGCAGGCAAAAGAATAGCAAATGCAGGGGATGGTAGGTTTGCAGTGCCGTTGGCATTCTGCCATAAATGTAATTTAAAGGCCATAAAAGTAATAATGGAGAAGAAATTAGTGTTTTTAAAGGGGGGATCTTTCTTAAGCGTTACCTTGAATTTTCAAGGAACATTTACCCAGCTGTATGATCAAACTAATTAGGAGCTGCCCAGTTAATACAGAGTAATGAAAATTGAAAAATATATCAGTTTTGCCTTTTTTAAATTAAAAAAGTAACACAGACAAAAAGTAAGAAATTTGGAGAAACCCAGAAGTAGATGAGTGGTAGTTTAAAGTAAAATATTCTCTTAGAATATTCAATGGTGGGGTGGGGTGGGATGAGGGGAAGAAACTTCACAAACCTTGAGGCAATCAAAAGGGTTCGAAGAGTTACAAAGGACAGTGGACACATCTCCTTTAAGATGTGTGGAACTGGCCTTAATTCAGTTGGATCAAATGTAGAAATATGTACCAAAGAATGGTCTCTCTGGGGACATCATTAAAATGAGAATAGATTATCATTTGAGAGACTGGTTCAAGTTTACTCAGGTCCTCTTGAAATGGCCCTGACTGTTGAAGGATGTATCTGAAATTGCCTTCTTACCCAAATTTTCATTGCTTCCATTAAACAGAAACGTGGGCGTGTGCTCAGGGA